>NC_134475.1:6184896-6315522 GCF_964194025.1 Convolutriloba macropyga
CTGTGCTGTGTCTTGTTGTGAGGATGTTTGTTCTTGAGTCGAGAGTTTGTTGTCTTTTTCCAGTTGGTTGTTCGAATCAGTGTTTGCTGGTACGGTTGTGATGATGTTTACTTGTTCCAATCTGATGCGTTCTTGCTCTAATTGTATCAGTTCTATTTCTTTGCTCTGTTCTGGTGTGTTCTTGGTTGTATTGTCTGCTTGGTTGTCTAGGAATACCACTGTTGGTGTGTCTCTCTTGGTTGCTTTGATCTTTGACATAGCTTTCTCAATTTTTGGTGTCGATTTGTACTTGGCTTGTGTTACGTTGATTATGATGTTTTCCGGGTCAATTGGTGGACTATCTAATGATGTTAGCATAAATAATGACGTTAGCATAATCGTTAGATGTTATGATGTTAAAATTTTGGTTAACATCGGAGTCGATTGTGATTTGTACTGCATTCTCCGATTGGAGTATCTGCTCTGTATTGATTGCTAAGAATGATCTATTAACATCAAATTGGGAACTGCTTTGGAGGGCTGCTTGTTTCGAACCGAGTTTGAAGTCTTCACCCGGGGACTTTTTTGGGGTCCTTGTTCGTTTGCGTGAAACTTCCTTTTTTCCCCAGATGGTTTCTCTCTTTGGTGTTGTTGGTGCCCTTCTTGTCGATTGTTGGCGTTTCTGGTTTTTTGTTGCCGTTTTTCTTATTTTTTCGGGAGTCCACTTGGTGTTGTCCACGTTTATTGGGGCTGACCGCTCTTGTATCTTCTTTTGTTTGGCTTCTTCTAAACAAAATTTTTTAATTTTCTCTTGGTTTCTTTTATATTCACCTACTGTTTTACATATTGGTTTGGATGCGCTCAGGTGTATTCCCAGTTTACGTAGAATGTCTCTTCCCATAATATCTTGTGTTAGGTTGTTGACCAGCAAAATTTTGCAGTTTGTTGCCTTCCACGAGCCTGAGCTGAGCGTTATGTTTAGAACGCCTTTTATTTGGTTTTCCTGGTTGTTGAAACATTTGTACTTCGTTTTTCCTGTGAATTTTGATTTACTTGCATCTTGATGTTTGCCTATTAAGTCTTTGGCAACTGACTCCTGCATGAACGATCTGGGAGATCCTGTATCCGCAAGCCAATCTATTTCTGATTTTCTGAAATTTGTCTTCACCCAGAATTCTCCATTTATGTCCTTATTGAGTGATACATTTTTGACTTCTTTAAAACCAGTTGGTCTTACGATGTTTATTGCCGACCAGTCTTCCATTAATTCCTTGATGTCTAGTGCCGCTTCTCCATCTATTGTTTCGCTTTCTTCTTCCGGTGACTCCTGTTCTTGTTCTTCTTGGATGTGTCGAACTCTTCGTGTGTTTTGTGGTTGATTCTGTGGTGTGTACCTGTTTTCTTGTCGCGGTGTTGCGGGTTTCTTTCTTTCTGGCATTGGTGCTTTACACATTGATGTGTAATGTCGTATTTTCTTACAAATTTGGCATGTGAAGTTTTGTGCTTTACACATGTTTAAGTGATTTATTATGAAAGGTTGTCCGCATTTGAAACATGGTTGTATTTTGCCTGTAGGTGGTGTTGGGAGAATGGGTTGTTTGAATGGGCATTGTTGTTGTTGTTGTTGTTGTTGTTATTGTTGTTGTTGCCGTGTTTTGTTTCTAATGTATGAAACATTCGACCAGTTGGTACTGCTTGAGTGTGCTCTTAATATTTCTTGTTGGTTGTCTTGACCTCTCTCCCTATTTATTGCGAAATTTAGCACTTGTTGTGGGGTTTTGACCTCCGACAACAAGTCCATTTGTATAGAGGTGTTTGTCATGTTAGAGATAAAAAGGTCTTTTACCAGATCTTCTTCTAGGTTTTTGAATTTGCACATTGCTCCGGCTTCTCTGATTCTACTATAGAATGTTTCTAGTGATTCGTGTGTTTGTTGCATGGATTTGAAAAATTTGAATCTGTCGAATGTAGTTCTGCGTGGAATAGTGAATGTAATGTTGAGTTCGTGTACTAGTTCGTTTGTGGTGCATTTTTCTATCTGTGTGTGTGGATTTTTCTGATGATAATTTCTTCTGGCTTCGGCTCCGAGTGAAAGATAAATAAGGCTTTTAATTTCTGTGTCCGCCTCGTCCCACGGGATTGTGTCAACCATTGCTCCTTTGCGTTCTATCACCTTGCATTCGTTTTCAAAATCTACTCTTCTCCTTTCGTTTCTTTGTTCTCTGTTTCTGGCTTCATCCTCTGTTTCTCCTTCGAATTCTTCCTCGTATGTTGGTAATGTCGGATAAAATAAATCTGTGGGCTGTGGTTTCAATTTGAGTAGTGTATCTACTTCAATACTGTCGCGTGCCATTATCGCCATTTTCAACGTGGAGAACCATTGTTTCCACTCTATCGGGGGTGTTGCGCCTTGTTCCCAAAATGGGTTGACTCCTAATGGAGTTTTCGCTGACTGCGCCATGTGAAGAAGGTTGTCAGAGAATGCTATTTGTCTGAGAATTTGTGGATGTAAATTTGTGTGTATTGGATTAGGCCAAACCAGTTGGTCAGATGAATCTGTATTGTGTGTATTTTGTTTTGGTGATGCATTTATATTTTGCTCTGGATTCATATAAGTTTCAACTGTCTCAATAGGAAAACCAATTGGTGCAGTAACATTTAATTGGCCACGAGGCGACTGTATCATACTAAGTCTCTTTTTCGTCTGCACTTATTTCATAGGTGTCAATGACACTTTCAACTTAACACGTTATGTTAACAGGTTGCATAAACTGAGCAGTTCGCTCCAGTAGGTTTACGTATGTACATAGACAATAAATAGATAACATAGAAGAAAAAGTGTTTATACATAGTTATGATAAATCTTGGTTGCAAATGCTGAAGTCCTTTTGCTTCCTGTATCTCAATAATAATAATAATAATAATAATAATAGTAATAATAATAATAATAATAATAATAATAATAATAATAATAATAATAATAATAATAATAATAATAATAATAATAATAATAGTAATAATAATAATAATAATAATAATAATAATAATAATAACAATAATAATACTAATAATAATAATAATAGTAATAATAATAGTGATAATAATAATAATACAATAATAATAATAATAATAATAATAATAATAATAATAATAATAATAATAATAATAATAATAATAATAATAATAATAATAATAATAATAATAATAATGATAATAATAATAATAATAATATAAACAAAGACAGTACAACGTTTTTATATTCAATTCTACCCTTCGATTCACCTAATTCAATATTTGTTTGGGTCAGTGTAGAAAAATCTCAAATCCGCCTAGTCTTTGAGGGTCCATAAGTTGACAGATGAGATTTTACATCTTCAAATCTCGCATGAAAGTTTAATTATTTCGGATTGGTTAATGAAGAATTTCAGTTTCGAAAATTTCATATTCTTTATCTTCCGGAAGGTTAAATACGACACGTTCACTATTTTCTTTCCCCGAAAAACAAGTATAAGATAATGGTTTATTTTTCGGCGGTAACGATCTCTTTGAAAAAAAGTAGAAGCCTCTCTAGTGTCTCGTTTCCTGACGTTGCAAAAGAGCTACGGGAATCAGCCAACATACTTTTGGCACGAATCAATAAACTTTTTAATCTAGGAATTCCCAAAAGATACCAAACGTATATTTTGGGAATTCCAAGATTTACAAAAGATCCGTTCCGTATCTTTTGCGTCACCAAAACTAGACATTGTTCTCTTGATTAACCCAGAACTTATTACGAACTGCATTCAAGACTCTGTTCTTGCCCTAACGAAGTAAACGACTGGCTTAAACATGACCAGAAAAATTATTGTTGTTTATTCAGAAGTGTTCATGGTTATCTTCAAGGCGTCGAGAAAAAAGTGGTTGACAATGGTGCCTACAAGAGAACCGGAAACTAATGTACTGAAAACTGCGTCACCAAAACAAGACCTTGGCTGCTGTAGTAGCCCCAAATTTATTACGAACTTCATTCAAGACTTCTTTCTTAGCCGTCAATCCCAAGCAATTGAAAAAAAATTTTCCGATAATAACAATTTCGTTAACGCAGCAATGCCAATTTCTTGATCAATCAGTGGTGCAGATCAATCTGTTGAACTCTAAAACAGAAAAAATCGTTCCTAAAGAAACCAAACTACGAGCTCAATTGTAATTTTGGATAAATAATGAAAACTCAAATCTGTTAAACAATCTGGAGACAAAAAAAGAAGTTTCGGCGATGACAAAGGAACGCTACTACATTTGCAGAAGATGAAGAAAAGGGAGAAAAAATGTTGCTAAGGACAACGATCTCAGTTGTTTCGAGGCTGGAATGTCTGAAGTTTACCGATTCCGCAAACAAAAAAAGTGCTTTCTAATGAATATCTAAAACATGGTCTTTACCAGTGTTTTTTGGAAACAAATCACATTCATTGGCAGGCATTGAACAAGAGAGTCTCAATTCTCTTTGACAGCAAGCAAATATTCAAAGATCTTGAATTGTTGGCATTGAATAAATCCACTGGTGCAGACTCTGTGGTCAACATTTTACTTGAAAATGAGTGATGCTTACATATCAAATGAGTGATGCTATTTCATCACCAACTACACAACAAAACATTTCTAGCGGATTTATATTTTATTCAGCCCATAATTCAAACGTTAAGTTAACGCAACTACATACAGGCGACGTTCCCTCTTCAAAGGCTCTCGAACTATCAAAAGAGCAGATATTCAGGAATAATCGCCCAAGAATATTCACAAAACAATATGTTAAACTTGTGACAATAAACACAAAACATGCTCTACTCAAAGAAATGCGAGATTGCATAATACATGGAGATAAACAACCGGGCAAGGTCTTCATCCTTTACTCTTTTTCATATTGGAGGGGTTTACACGTTTGGCCTGACAGCCTCTGTATTGTGGAGCGTGTAGAAATTCACTTAAATATACAAAAAGAGTTTCTCTAGTCTCTGCATTTCAGACAACTGGGAAGTTGGGTAATGATATCCCTTGAACAACATTTTTCACTCGTTCCAAATGTACACATGAAATCAATACAACTTTAATTTTCTATCTTGAGTTAATTCTTTTTTAGAGGGGCTTATGTGGTACGCAAAATTTATTTTTACCAAACTCAATAACTTTCAACTTAACATTACCTTTGTTTGTTCACTTGTTGTCATTCAGCTGCTGTCGTAAAATAAATCAAGAATTGATCCTTAACGCTTTGCGGATGAAGAAATCAAGACACATACTTTTTAGCATGTATTGACGCATTTTGAAATATCCCACAATTGAAGTATGTAAGCTAATAGGCCTATTGTAGTGAAAACCTAAGAAGATTACTTACATACTCTTGGTAGTCCTCAAATTGTCACGTTAGACCCAGCAAGCTGCTGAATTGAAAAAAACTCTGTCAAAAAATGCCTCTAAGAAAAAAATTTAATTAACCATTTCACCTCCAAATGATCACCGAGCTACAAGATAGTCAAAATATTGGTTCAAGCAATTAAAAGCAACTATCCTGCCTTAAAATAGCAGCTAGAGCAATTACTAGTATTTAGTTATTTCACTAAATACTCAACAGGAGCAAAAAACCATGAATTACGTACTTTTTTTTGTTTCCGTTACTTCATTTTTATTTAACAGACAACAATTTTATCGGTTTTCAAACAATTCTTACCAAACTCAATTACCTTCGACTTAACTTTACCTTTGTTTGTTGACTTGTTTTCATTCAACTGCTGTCATAGAAGAAATCAAGAATTGATCCTTTCTGCTTTGCGGATGAAGAAATCAAGACACATATTTTGTTAGCATGTATTGACACGTTTTTGAAATATATCCAACAATTGAAGCATGTAAGCTAATAAGCCTATTGTAATGAAAATCTCACAAAATATTTACATACTCTTCATAGTCCTCAAAATGTCATATTAGATCCAGCAATCTGCTGAATTGAAAAAAAATTCTGTCGAAAAATGCCGCTAAAAGAAAAATTAAATTAACAATTTCAGCTCCAAAGGATCACCGAGCTATAAGATAGTCAAAAATTTGTTCAAACAGTTAAAAGCAATTATCTTGCCTAAAAATAGCATCTAAAGCAACTACACTTTCACTAAATTACTCAACAGGTGCTAAAAATCATGAATTACTCATATATCTTCTGTTTACGTCAATTTATTGGTATCTAAGAGTCAACAAACTTATCGGAGCTCAAAGCAAATTTTGGCAGACTACCAAACACTTCTCTAAGTAACAATACCACACATGATATATATTTAACTCTTTATTTAGATAAAGATAACTCCTCCGAAAACCGTGAAGCAAAACCTGAACGAATCGACGATCCAGAAATAGCTTCAGTTTTTGAGGAAGAACGCGCCGATCCACCATTCTAGGAAACAGAATTCGATCTCGAAATTTTCAGCGTCCCAGATTTTCGAATTTGTCCTTTCTATGAACCTGAAGAAACCGATTATGGAGACTATGGAAGGCAGAAGAAGCAAGTCTGTTTTTGATGCAGAGAACCAAATTAAATCCAGCCCTTCAAAACTCGAAAACTTACTTCACGAATTTTAAACTCTCCCAGGCTGCTGAAACTTTAATAATTTTAGTCTAATAACCGTACACCCAAAAATTTGGATTTTTGTGACGATCGCATGGCCTCAAATATATTTGGTTGACTTCTTTCTATTTTTCTACGTTTCTGTGTCTTTTCTGCATTAAAATGCTATTCCGCTTCTTTTTGTTGTAATTTATATTGAACTCTTACTCTGAGTAGTTGTTGTTAAAATTATGATGATTTTTATCACTAGCTAGAGTGTTTTTTTTTGAAAACCAGTGAATATATCTTGTTAGCTCTGATAACCAGCAAATTTTGTGATGAATGACGCGTAATTTTTTTTCACTTTTTCCAAAAGTACACATGAAACCAATACAGCTTTAACTTTTTATCTTACGTTAATTCTTTTTAGAGAGGATTTCGTGGTAGGCAAAATATATTTCTTACCAAACTCAAATACCTTCAACTTAACTTTACCATTGTTTGTTGACTTGTTTTCATTCAACTGCTGTCAAAGAAGAAATCAATAATTGATCCTTTCCGCTTTGCGGATGAAGAAATCAAGACGCATATTTTGTTAGCATGTATTGACACGTTTTTGAAATATCCAGCAATTGAAGCATGTAAGCTAATAAGCCTATTTTAATGAAAATCTCACGAAATATTTACATACTCTTCATAGTCCTCAAAATGTCATATTAAATCCAGCAATCTGCTGAATTGAAAAAAAATTCTGTCGAAAAATGCCTCTACAAGAAAAATTAAATTAACAATTTCAGCTCCAAAGGATCACCGAGCTATAAGATAGTCAAAAATTTGTTCAAACAGTTAAAAGCAATTATCTTGCCTAAAAATAGCATCTAAAGCAACTACACTTTCACTAAATTACACAACAAGAGCTAAAAATCATGAATTACTCATATATCTTCCGTTTACGTCAATTCATTGGTATCTCAGAGTCAACAAACTTATCGGAGTTCAAAGCAAATTTTGTCAGACTACCAAACACTTCTCTAAGTAACATTAACATACATGGTATATTTTTAACTCTTTGTTCGTATAATGATAATACCTCTGAAAACCGTGAAACAAAACATGAATGATCAGACGATCCAGAAACTGCTTTGATTTTTGAGGAAGAACGCGCCGGTCCAACACCCGAGGAAATAGAATTCAGTCTCCAAATTTTAAACGTCCCAGATCTTCGAAATCGTCCTCTCCATGAACACCAAGAAACCGATTGTGGAGACTATGGAAGGGAGAAGAAGCATGTTTGTTTTTTATGCAAAGAACCAAACTGAATCCAGTCCTTCAACACTGGAAAACTCAGTTTACAATTTTTAAACTCTCCCATGCTGCTCCAATGAAATTTTAAATGTTTTTAGTCTAATTCCCGTACATCCAAAAAAATGGATTTTTGTGACGATAGCATTGCCTCAAACACATTTGGTTTTTTTCAATCTATATTTCTAGGTTACTGTGTTTTCTCTTCATCAAATTGCTATTCCGCTTCTTTTTAGTCTAGTTTAAATTAATTTCTTAATCTGAGTAGTAGTTGTTATAATTATGTTGATTATTATCACTGGCTATAGTGTTTTTGATAACCAGCGAATATATCTTTTTAGCACTTTTAACCAGCGAATTTTGTCATGAAGGTTGTTAAAATTTTTTGCTTAAATTTTTTCAGTCTTTTCAAATGTACACATGAAACCAAAACAACTTCAATTTTTTTGTCTTAAGTTAATTCTTTTTTAGAGATTATGTGGTACGCAAAATTTCTTTTTTACCAAACTTAATTACCTTCAACTTAATTTCACCTTTGTTTGTTCACTTGTTGTCATTCAGCTGCTGTCAAAGAAGAAATCAAGAATTGATCCTTACCACTTTGCGGATGAAGAAATCAAGACACATATTTTGTTAGCATGTATTGACACATTTTTGAAATATCCCACAATTGAAGTATGTAAGCTAATAGACCTAAAGTAGTGAAAACCTTAGAAGATTATTTACATACTCTTGGTAGTCCTCAAAAAGTCATATTAGACCCAGCAATCTGCTGAATTGAAAAAAAAAATCTGTCGAAAAATGCCGCTAGGAAAAAATTATATTAACGATTTCATCTCCAAATGATCACCGAGCAATAATATTGTCAAAAAATTTGTTCAAAAAGTTAAAAGCATTTATCCTGCCAAAAAATAGCATCTAGAGCAACTACGCTTTCACTAAATTACTCAACAAGAGCTAAAATCCATGAATTACATATATATCTTCTGTTTACGTCAATTCAATGGTATTTAAGAGTCAACAAACTTATCGGATTTCAAAGCAAATTTTGGCAGATTACCAAACACTTAACACACATGATATTTTTTTAAACTCTTTTTTATGATAATGATAACACCTCCGCCAACTGTGAAGCAAAACGTGAACAAACCGACAGTTCAGAAACTTCTTCAGCTTTTTGAAGAAGAACGCGTCAGTCCATCACCCGAGACAGTGTTTGCAGACTCCCAGATCTTCGAATTCGTCCTCTCCATGAACTTCAAGAAAACAATTATGATGACTATGAAGAGAGAAAAAGCATGTCCTTTTTTGATGCAGAAAAATTAAACCAGTCCTGCAACACCGAAAACTCATTTCACGAACTTTGATTTCTCTCATTCTGTTTATTTTAAATAATTTTTAGACTAATTCCCGTACACACAAAAAAATGTGGATTTTTTAAAAAATTGCATGGACTCAAACACATTTGGTTTGTTAGAACAATACAATTGGAACATTCTATTGTCTACGTTTCTTGCTTTTTCTTAATTAAAGTGTTATTCTGCGTCTCTTGGTTGTAATTAATATTAAAATCTTACTCTGTGTATGTGCTGTTAGAATTATGTTGATTGTTATTACTGGCTATTTTGTTTTTGATAACCAGTGAATATGTCGTTTTAGCTCTGATAACCAGCAAATGTTGTCATTAATATTGTTGTAGTATTTTTGTTTAAATTTTGTCGCACTCTTTAATTGTACACATGAAACCAATACACCTTTATTTTATAATAAAGAAAAAAATAATTCTTTAGAGACGGTTTTGTGGTACGCAAAAATTTTGTTAGTTTAATTGCCTTCAACTTAACATTGCCTTTGTTTGTTCATTTGTTGCCAATTTGCCGCTGTCATAGAGGAAATTAAAGTTGATGTTTGAGTTTTGATTTTAATCACAAAAAAACTGAAAGCCTAGCTATACGAACTTTCAATTATAGCTGCATTCAACGAGCAAGTTTTTGCGAAATCAGAAAAATACACATAGGTCCCAGTATTGCACCAATTGACAGTTGGATTATCACACATTGTAAATGAAGTGGAAACATTGGAATTCGTATGGTCTGTAAATTACCAAACAAAAATTGTATAGGCAGGAATTGAACGTAAATATGAACCAGAGGGGGTTGTTCTCAATTCTTAAAGACAATCGCTCAAAAAACTCATATGAAATTCATGGGTTGTCACGCTTGGTTTTTCGTCTAATCTCCCAACAAAAAAAAACAGAATATAAAAAAATGGACCCTGCTGACTATATATTCTTGTCATCAATAACAACGAGCAAGAGCAAAAAAACAGCTTATGATGAAGAAATCATAGTTGCAAAAGATAATTTCCGCGATTTATAACAGAAATGTCAGTACCTCGTTTAGACTAGATCTTTTTAGCGAAAATTTCGGCTTGCAAATCAAACCTTTAAAAGGCTCACATTTGAAATCAATTAATTATATTGAGACTTTTGAACCGCAAATATGCAATAGTTTATGCCGCACCTCCTTAGGCAAAATGCAGGAAACCACAATACCTTAAATTAAAGTAAATCTAAATATGCATATTTCACGTCCTAATTACCTGTATAAAATTCTTTCTTACCTCAAAAATCCATCTAAATAAACATTCCACACCAGTTTCAAAACAGTCGCACAAATTCTGCTGACCTTGAGTCAATTAAAACCAACTACAGCCAAACTCTTAAATCACCAAACAATGAAATAACACTGCTTTTTGCCCAAAACCAATCTAGAAATTAGTTGCTCTATACGCATATAGAACCAACCTCGCTCAAAGTAACAACCTAACAGCTCTGTCATCTTGGACTACTTCTCAAATTAAAAAAAAACATAACGATCACGAAATTGAGTAGCATTTAACCAAAATCAATACCCCCTCACATCAAAAGATCCTTACCTGGTTTCTCGTCTACCAAAAGAATACCAATAACAAAAATAGGAAAACCTAGTGTGCAAAAATTTTATTAAGTGAGCGTTTACTAAATTTTAATTGCTTTCTTTAAACAAAAGAGATGCTGTACTAATGGAACAATAATTGATGATCTCCAAAAAAACCAAACGGGAACTTTGAGAACAACCTGCATGGACATCCTCTCCTGGTGGCCGTACCTGAATCAACAACTAATCGTAACTTAGTCGAAAATAAACATTGGACTGAAATGATTAGGAATAATAAACCAATTAGATTGGTGAATCTTTCCCCCCCTAAAGCTTGTAGTGAACCAGAGTTTTCCGGACCCATAATTGAAAAAAAATCTTGAGTTTTTTCGCTAATTGCCAAAGAACAATTCAGAAAGTATCCCACCATGTCATGCTTGTTATCATTCATTATTCTATTGAAGTTTAATTAATACAATTTAGTATTTTAATTCTAATTTTTTTGCCCCTCAATTCCTTTTTACTCATCTTTCATCTTGTCATTCAACGTTGTCTCACTTTGTGTCTTTTCATCAATGTTTGACTTCCCGTGTCGTGATTAAGAGTTTTGTACACAAATACCTTTTGTGGACAGCTTTTTTAAAACATCATTCTTTTGTACTCCTCAATTCAAAATTCAGTATTTTTACTTCTCTCTTGATTTCGCGCAGCAAAGCTCTGGCTCGAAAATAATTAAATATTTCGCTTAGCCCGGTCAGCTATAGAAAATAAGCCGTTAGCTCGCACCTGGAAAACAGTTCTGTTTAGTAAAGTACGACATGGCGCAGTTAGCAAACAAACTAAACCCTCTGGGGATTGACGCAATTTGGGACAAACCAACTCCACACCCAACTCTTCGCTGAGAAAAGTGGAGAGTCCAATTTAAGCAAAATCTGTTACCTAAAGAAAACACGATATTGGGAACCAATCTAGGAGGATACAATTCTAGGTTCGTCAGCCCAGTCACGAGAAACGAAAACGAAACGCCGAAAACGCCAAGCAGAAAACGAACTGGCAGAAAATTTCCAACGCTTGAAAGAGGTTGGCATCATGTACGGTGACAAACCTTGGCAACTTGACGACCGGAGGACCGTCTCTCTTCTGCACTTGATTTTCGGATTCAGGGTCGACGGATTTTTAACATCAAGAACCAGCAAATAATAGTAGACACAATTTCTACAGCACATTTTTGATCTTTGGTGAAAACGGCGTTCAACAGTTCCCGGATTATAATATCCGAAAGGCTAGTTTTTCTCATAACAAAATATCAAAGAAGCGAAACAGTCAAATACTTCTAGGGAAAATTTAAACAAGTGGCTGAAAACTACGACCTCAAAATAGAAGAAAACACATCATCAGAGACCTCTTTATAAGAAATTTAGTACATCCAGAAATCACAAAAAGAGTTGTTGAAAAAAACAGAGGAATCTTGGAAAGCTTCTAGAAAGACTTTCAACAAGAAACTGGGGACTCGAAACCAACACCAAATCCAAACTCATAACAAAACAACTGTCCTGGCAATTGTGAACAAAGTGCAATATCCAGCTAGCATCCACTCCTTGAGCTGGTCAACTACGAACTACTTTCTTAAACAAACCATTCGACCCCCAGTGGTTCATTGGCAGCGTTTCATGGCACACAGGTCACAAGGATAAATGTTACGCACGTGGCAGAACATGCAATAACAGCGGTTCATTGAGCAACTTTGCTGAAATCTTTAAGAAAACCACAAAAACAAGGAAATGTCTCCAATCAAACAAAAAGATTAGTAAAAACTGTAGAGAAGAAGACATTACAGTTTTTACTGATTCAACAACTTTTTTTTTAACAATAGATCTTAAATTTGGACACAACCAACTATACTTACACACCGAAACTCTGAAACTGATAACTCTTGCAACTTGAACATAAAAAGCGGCAATATGACAGACACATACCGATGTCAATATGAATTCTACTGCCTTACTGATATGCCAGTGGAATTCCAAAAGGCTCTCGATTACACCTTGATCGAACTAAAAATATTTTCTACTTCTTAGATGACATCTTAATAGTACGCAATGATTCAGAAGACGCGAACAAGAAGTACATCTTTGATTGTCTCCGTCGAATAGATGAAAAAGGTTTTAGTATAAATTTAACTGATTGCCATATTGCAAAACTTGAAATAGATTGACCTGGCTATCACATTTCATGCCAATGATTTTTTCCAATCCAAACCAAAAGATATGCAATTTTGTCTCCTGAAGCACCAACAACCTTAAAAAAGCTGCAATCATTTCTTGGTTCAGTACATTACGTTAGTAAATTTTGATCAATCTTGCTCAAACAAGTAATCTATTAGGTAATCTACTACGCAAATCAGTAAAAATTTTCTGGACTGAAACACACGAGAACTGTTTCAAAGAAATTAAAGGTCATATCGCGAATGCTGCAAAAGTTTTTCACTATAACCCACAATTTGACACGCGAATAAAATGCGATGCTTCAAACGACAAAATTGCAGCAGTTCCTGAACAATTAAAAGTAGACGCGTGGAAGCTAATAAATTTTACATCCAAACTTCTGAACTAATCTGAAGTACGATACAGTGTAAATAAACTGCGACCGTTAGGAGGGGTTTGGTCAATCAAATACATCAAAAAGTATCTCTACGGACAACAATTTAAATTAATTACAGATCATAGACCAATAACTTCGTTGTTCATGGGAAAACTGAGCAATAAATCAGCCGGCTAAACCGTTGGGCTGATAGACATTTTGCATATCAGTTTTTGACTGAACATATTCCAGGCCCCAAAAGTGTCTTCTGAAATATATTTCTCAACGTTCGAATCATAAGGCCAACAAGGTATCTGTATATGATGAACAAAATCTAACCGTCATTTTGGAAATATTTCAAAACAATCCGCTCTCCAAATCCAAATGCACTCCTTATTTAAAACATTCGCACTACATATTTACACATTATGTAAAAGCAGTCAAATTTCAGTGAACTTAATTAACACATTTGCCCCCCATTCACACGTGGAAACTTCTAAAATGTAAATCGTTCAGCATAATGCGTTATTAATTAACAGTCTAAACTTAAACCATTCTAATTATGCTCAAATACCGTGCCGCAAATACCAATAACCACAACAATCGATGAAAAAATCCACCTCAATTCAATAATATCTACCATAAAAAGAATGATGGAATACCTAATAAACGGGAGACGGAATTCCTGCAAGTTAATGGACATGCTAATCAAAATTTAAACAGCAAATAAATTAAAATCATTTTGCTCAATTCGCTTGTCAGACAGTTTTCTTCCTCTTAATTTTAAAATAAACTTCATCAATAAAATTACAATGACTTTGCAACAAAACAAGAAACGAACAACAAGTGTCAGATTTGGGGGACCGTCCGGTAATGCAAATCCTACAACAACCCCAATACCCATTTCGCCGGCAGTTTTGTCAACACCAACTACTAGTACACCATCAGTACCCCATTAAATTATAGCAACCAAGTTCCAAAGTTGGACAACTTAGTGGGGTAAATTTTTACTAACAGCTTTTTATAGTTTAATAGCTTCTAATACTAGCAAAAACGCCGTGCTGAATAGGTGCGCACTGCTAACTAAACACACAGAAGAGCGATTGAAAGGAATAAACCCACATATACACTCGCACTTGTGGGACTTGCATCTTCAATCCCGATACATCGCCAAGAAAATAGACATCTCAAAAGTCTTGTGTGAGGCTCTCTTAGATCAACTCCAAAATAGCCACCCGGTTAATTGGGTCATGATATGTATGGCTAAACAATGCTGGTGTCCATACATGAACCGAGAGCTGATTGTCAATTTAACATAATATAAACCTTGGGCTGCAAAACGTAAGAATCTTTAACCGGAAATTCCTGCGAAGCAATCTACCTCTCTTATCCCTGTTGTTTAACCTATCATGGATGAACAAATTTATTTCGTGGGCCTATTTTATAGAAAAAGGGCAATAAATTATAATTTTTAGAAGCAAGAGAGCAATTTCCAATATACCCCACAGCATATATTTTCTTTGATCAAGCAATCGACAACACAATTTTTGAACATCTTTGTTAAAACTCATGTCGTACGACGTGCAATTCGATTAACTGAAGCAAAATGTATTGTCTGAAATTAGGCAGAGACTTTTTGTAACAAGAATATTTAGACATCACGGAAAAACCAGTTTTTGTCCTGGGACAAATGGGCTGGTACAAAGACTAAAACAAACTTTTGAAAACAAACTTGCATATATTAAAGCAAAAACTGGTATCTCAATTTATCAGTTCAAGCAACCTTTGTCAACCTATCTCCTTATCCGAACGTGCTGTCCACCTAAAATTGGCCCAGAATATCACTGGCAAAAAGAGATCAACGAAGAATCAGAATGGCGTTCAGGAGTTGCTCGCCCCTTTTTAACATGGTCAAGGTGTGCCTGTCGAAGATTGAATAACTCAAAACCCAATTGCAACGGTTTAGAATAGCGACATTGCCAAATTTGGCACTCAGACCGAACGTAACACTCCGGTAAACGTTTATGTCGACAGAAAAAGGATCCCAACTGGAGAGAAACATGTGAAGAAGATAGAAAGGTATAGCATAAGCAACTTGAACTCATTAGTGGAGTATCAACCTCAAAAACGAAGATAGCAAGCACTATGCGGGATTGGGTGCCAACGATCCCTGATTTTTACGCCCTCAGAAAACGGAGATCTTCCTCATATTAGGAATCGGCGGTTGAAACGCTACTACGGGCCACATGAATGCACCTCCCTCTGTGTTGCAACAAATTCCTCCTGTCCCACACTAAAGATGGCAACAATGAGAAACGAACAAGTGGACAAACTACTATTTCGACACTTCAACACTTCTTTTGATTCTCTAAACAACGCTCCGCCAGGACACAAACTTTGAGCCGGACACATTGAAAATCCCCAGCTAACATCGACATCAGTTATCGAAACGGTACAAGAGACAGCGGAAACGGCCCCTGAGGAACGGGACATCTCACCAGTTATTGGACAGGTCTGAGTTACCTATCCGCAAGTGCGCTTTTGTTTCGACAACAATAATTTGACACCCGATGACGCTATCTCCAGTAAACATATCGTTACTACTTATTTAACCAGGGACAAACTTAAAAAGTTTTCGAAAATGCAATTATTTTTAAATTTTCCTTGATGTGCGATTTTGATCAGAAATCTAATTGGGATGTCATACGTGTACATCATTCATTGATTAAGTCCAGTAAAAATAATCAAATGTAGTAATTTAGTTCAAATTATTTTGTCCTTTCTTTATCTATATTCATTATTCATTTTGTTATTTCCCTTTGTCTCATTTTGTTTCTGTACTTCAATTTTTTACTTCCCTTGACATGATTAAACATTGTGTTTATAAATAAGTTTTGTTGACAACTACTTAAAAATTTCTTTCTGTTGTATTCCTCATTTCAATTTCAGTCATTTAACTTCTCTCTTGATTTTGCACCGCACCGCAATGCTCAGGCTCAAATATAATTAAGTAGTTCGCATAGCGACATGAACTATAGAATTTAAGCCGTCATGGCGTCCTGCAAAAACTGTACTAATATAGTAAAGTACAACACAGCGCTGAAGTTTTTGACAACGCAAATGTTCCTAAAGTAAAAAAGCTCATTCATCTACATGCGTTTTCTAAATCATGAAGTCTTGCGTTTAATCACTGGCTGGCATGATGTTTTTTGACAATCAAGTGAAATCTACATTAACAGGTCAAAAATTAGAATATTTAGAAAACCCATGTATCTATCGTGCTAATAGCTTAGTAAAAGGTCTTATTCAAAAACAAAACTGAAACGCCACGTCCTACCTATTAAATAAGAAAAAGCTACCATATACTTGTTCCAGATGAAAGTTTCTTTAAAATCTATTATATAAATATTACAAAGATTCAATCACATGACGGTAAAATTTTACCGTTTGAAGCATAATTGGTTAGCTAACCAACCATTCTGCTGAGTATTTTGTGTACCATACAAAAATATTCAATATTGTCCTCTGAAAACGTAAGTAACGTTTTTTATATGAAGAAACACTGACCCCACAAAATTTTTTGTCAGACGAATCATGTCAATTGCGATACAAAAGCGGCACTGAAGTTCAAATGGGCAGGACATAACAAGGTACTCGTGATGCGAATGAGAAGGAATAACAAGCAACAAGCTACTGCAAAATGAAATTCACTAGAACAACAGACTTTTGACGGCCAGTTCTTCTCTCTGATAGAGCGACCGAAATATAAACAGCCAGCACAAGTCAAGGAAAAAAGACGCCCCGAAAAGGACTGGGAATGTTAATATGGAGTTTTGGTTGCAGTTTAGACAATTTTCAAAACAAGTGCAAGAACTCCAAAAATTAAAAACAGGAAAACAGAAAACTCGGTTTTGCAAAACTTTGCAGTAGACATCAACGCCAAAATTTATTCAAAGCCTATGCAGATAGGTGAGGCCTATGACTTATTGTAAAAATTACGGAAAAAATCATCTGATCAAGTGAAAATTATTTATTACTATAACTTTATGGCAACCAAAATATATTCTTAAAATGTTGCTTGTCAACAGCTATTCTGAACTAGCAATTAAATTGTTGCCATTAAATCCCTGGGGAATAAAAAAGAAATCTGTAAATTTTATGCTATTAAAATTTCAAATCTGTTGAACTTTGTTTCAAAGAAATTATGGAGTTTATTTTATATAAGTCATTGTCCATTTTTTCAGCAAATCTTGCTCGATGTCAATTTAGTTCATCTTATTCAACCCCTAAATTTCAGTCAGAACTAGTTCAATTGTCGTTTCGATTCATTTTTTGGTTAGTTCCCACGTTGCTGAAAAAAATTTCAACAGCTAATCACTTGATTCTGTTAATCACGAAATCTTTGTCCTCCTATTTTCGCTGTTTCGTTCATTTGCTCAGTGTAGACGTCCAATCCAACTCAACGTTTTCAAAAGGAGTTTTCAGTGAAAAATTTCAGTTCTGTAGCGACCAGCTCCGCAAACCTCGCTCACAAAATTAAAGTAGTGATATGGCACCTTTAAACTCAAGCACAACAATTTCGTACAACATGTGTCTTGTTCGTTGGCTTAACCCTTTTCTTCTTTCGTAATATTTGTTTGAAAGCTTGGCAGGCGCCAATATGGGTTAAATTGACTATCGCCATCACTATCAGTAATCCAGAAAGTTTTGTGTTATGATGGAGAATGCAACGTAACAAGATAAAAACAAATCACAGCAACAGCATAAGAGGCTTAAACAAACTCAGAAAGTTTCGAATTCAATTATGTTTATTGTATAATTCATTAAATCACTCACGTCCTCATTTTAAAATGCCGAAAGTCTGCAGTGCCAGAAGTCAAAATGCCAAAAGTTGCTACTCAGCCGGAAGTTGACATCCGTTGACTTTCGTCATTTTAAAATGTGCGCGTTTCGTGTTTTAAGCATGATTAAATGACTCTGCAGAAGTCACTTCGAAATTTTGACTTAAAATCTCGAACCGCTTCGCGGTTCTTCATAAACGCCAGAAAATCTCAGCGACTTCAAGCAGAGTCACTTAGCTATTACTTGACACTTAATCGCATTCAAAAGCAGACGCCGAAACACCATACAATGTCAGTTGTTGACCTCAAAACCGTTCCTTATTAACCTTGCACAAAATTGACGCCAAAAATGTCGCAACACAGGTTTTTCATATCAATTTTGTTGGATTTACGACAATTGTATCATATTCCAGTTATTTCAATTATAACTCTGAAATTCAATAATTAGAAACAAAATTTGTTTTCTTTTAACAAAACAAACCCATTAATCAAATTACTTTTTTCATCAACATTATTTTCGATTCAAAAATTGAATAAAAACAATATATCATCATCGTCCACCACCTCAAAATGAATTCTGCAATGAGACCTAAAGATGCGGTCACTTTTGTTTGGGACTTGGCATATTAGCAACGGGTATACAAACCTACCTGAGCTTTGCCAGGCATTTCATCTACACTAAGAACTCCACTCATACACAATGCGCATAACTTGACATAACATACGACAGTGTAATACACAACGTGTTTAGCAAATTTCCGACTAAATCCTTAACGCGCTGCTAATAAATGCAAAGGATTGCGTCTTAATTAATAACGGAACCAATTTAATGACAAAAATTTGTACCAATGCTCATATTGGAAAAATCTTCAGGTAAAATTGGGCTGCTCGTAGATCTTTACATCAGCCCTCAGGTTACCTGAGGAGGGATATGTATGGCCAAACTGTTGTCGTGGCCTTTCAGGAACCGGGAACTGATGGTAAAAAGGGTCGTTCAAATCTTGCATAGCACTTGGAAAGAACTTTAAACCTCATCGTGCTCGGAAAGCAGTTCTTACCTCATAAAGCATGTAATGAACGGAAACAAAGAAGTCAATTAAATATTGGAGAATCAATCATAAATGAAATCACATACGTGAAATTTATTTCTTAGCAGCAGTCAACAAACTGTCAACATATTCAACAGCTGAATTATCGACAAGTTTTACAATACCCAAGCAAAATTCATGAGAACTCAATTAAAATTGGTCAATCCATTTGTTTTACTTTTCATTCGTTTAAAATAAAGAAAAGTGTTTTCACTGATGTTCACTGTTTTTTGTATAAATGTCTCTACTCTTTTGTAAAACTTTCTTAGCTGCAAGCGCAAAAAAGAAAACTCGAGGCGGGCAGACGCATGGATGCTGATGTCCGAATTGTTTCATGGCCAACTACTGATATTGTTAATTTTGAAAATTGATTGGGTTTCTTTGAAGTCTTTAAAAAATGTAAAATTTGTTCTGTTCCTTTTTTTGTTGTATCGTTGATAATATCATCATGTACTGTTGGAGAGAGAAGAAGGTTTAACAATTGACCTTCTCATGTGTTTTTACTGTTTATGTCATTGATTACTTCAAAACTAGTTGTTTTCATCAAGTTTTGTTAAAATTTGTGTTTTGAAATTAGATATTTTTCTCTAATTATGTCACAGTGTGAGTAATGAAAAGCCTCAATGGCTGCAACAAAGGCATAAAAAACTACACTTCAATACCTTGAATTAATGGCTAATAGTTTGTTTTGACTGGGCTAATTATTTTGCAAAAATATGTTGTCACTACTTGAAGGTTTTGTTGTTTTTCTTCTTGCTCTTCAGTCTCAATTATTAAAGTCTTTTGATTTGATAATTGTGTATTTCTACCTTATATGTGATAGCTTCTAAGGGATATGAAACGGATGGCATTTTATTTTGCAATTATTTGGAGAACATTAGAAAAATTTCTGTTTATGATTTTTCAAAATACAGCGCCTTTATACTGAAGCACAACAATTTCGTACAACAGGTGTCTTGCTCATTGGGTTGATCGTTTTCGTTCTTAGTAATATTCGACTGAATATTTGCCAGGCGTCAAAATGGGTTGACCACGCCATTTTTATCAGTAATCCAAAAATGGAGATTGCAATGTAACAAGATTAGAGCAGATCACAGCAACCGCATAAAAGCTTAAAGAAACTCATAAAATTTTGAACTTCAATTATATTTATTGTACATTCATCGACACTAAATCGCATCTAAAATCAGACACCAAAATAGCTTACAATCGAAGATCATAAATTCAAATGATGCTTTTGGGAAGCGAGCAAGATTACAAGTTTCTTGCATGTCACTTGTTGAGCGAAAACATCACAAATATTACACTGCACTGCAAACAGTTTTAAGTATGAAGACTTAGGTTTGCGTTGACAGTTAATAAAACCCACCCACCTCGAAACCGTTCCAAATCAACCTTGCACGAAAATGTCGCTAAGAATGTCGCAAGGCAAGTTATTCATATCAGTTCTGGGATCTTTTCTGTTAGCGCCCCCCCCCCCGCTTAGTTAGGCACCCCCCATTTATAAATGTGTAAACATATTGTTAAAGCTAAGTAATCTTATACGTGAACATATATGAGCAATATGCATTTACTAAAAGCTAGCACAACTATGGTTTGAAAGTATTACGTATTCAACCAAAATTTGTTGCATATAACGTAAGCATCAATAAAAATTTCTGTATTAGATCGTTTTTGGTGTCATCGGCTACAATAAGGGCTTGAATCTTTAAAACTTTTTTAAGGAAACTATTCTAAAAGTGCCTTCAATCTACCTAGACACTTGCAAATATCGCTCTTACAATTCGCGAAAACTTAGATTTTGGGGGTGCAAATTTATCGGCTATATAAGGCTGGGGGGCGCTAGCAGAAAAGATCCCAGTTCTGTTGGATTCACGACAACTGTACAAATTTTCAATTATTTCAATTATGACTCGACAAATCCATAATTAGAAACAGAGTTTGTTTTCTTTTTTTACAAAACAAACCCAGTAATCAGATTATCTCTGTTTAAAAATATTTATTTTGATTCAATTTGTTACCACGCAAATGAGCAGCGCTGTTTAAATGAAAGCGAGAAAGTTTTATTACGTAATTTTTTAACCATGCAAGCCTCATATCCGTTCTTTTATACGTAAAAAGCTCAGAAAAAGTTCGTTTAACATAATTTTTGTTGAGCCCACTAATAAATTAAATCAATTGCGCTCTTTTTAGGCTTAATTTTTTCTTTCAAAAACGTATTTGTGACCAATCTGAGCCGAAAATCGGCTCAGACAAAATACCTGCTAACAAATACAGATAGATTTGCCGACCCCTTATGATGTGCTTTTTTTGCAATGATGTTACGTGGGACAGCTGCTATTGAATAGATCAGAATTGTATCTACCACAAAAGACTGTTTTATCAGCTTTACAATTTTGAGATTAAAACTATATCGTCAACATCCATCACCTCAAAAGGAATTCTTTAAAGAGACCTAAAGACGATGTGGTCACTTTTGGGTGGGCCTCTGCATCCTAGCAACGGGCATACAAACCTACCTGAGCTTTGCCAGGCATTTCATCTACCCTATGCACTCCTCTCATAGACAAACCGCGAATTTTTACAGAACATACTCCAACAACACTCCAACTAGCAAAACTCCAACTAAATCTTTAACGCGTTGCTGATAGATTCACGAGATTGCTTCCTAATTAATAATGAAACCGTTTTCATGGACCAAAAATTTGTACCTTTGCTCATATTGGGAACATCTTCAGGTAAAATTGGGCTGCTTTGTGTTAGAAGGAGGCTGCACCCAACGCATTGCATTCATTACTCTTAGATTTTTACTTCGGCCGTCAGGGTACCTGAGAAGGGATATGTGTGGCCACACTGTTGTGGTGGCCTTTCAAGAACCGGGAACTGATAGTAAAAAGAGTCGAGTTCAGACCTTGTATAGCAATATGGATGAACTTGAAACCTATCATGCTCGGAAAGCAGTTCTTACCTCATAAAGCATGTAATAAACCGAAACAAAGATGTCAATTAAATATTGGGGAATCAATTATAAATGAAATTACATACGTGAAATTGATTTCTTAGCAGCAATCAACAAATTATCAAGATATTCCACAGCTGAATTATTTGACAATGCGGATGGGCCAAATGTAAGAATTAGTTGGGGTCTTGGTATATTTAATCATGTTGTTCTTCTTTGGTGTTGACGTAATCAAGCAAGATTTTAAACCGGTAATGAACCAAAATTTTTTGTGAGCGTAACAACAATGGTATTATCGAAGCTTCGCTAAACGACCGTCATGCTTTAGATGCGCTTATTTAAAAAAGTAAATGCCGGCATGCATGTAATAACAAAGAAATATATGGCACAAGAATCATTCCACATGGAATCTGGGCGTATGTAAACGAAAGACAACAAAAGTTTCGCCCTTCGAAAAAAGCTAAACACACCGACAGGCAAAATATGTTCCTTTGCGCTGCTAACAATTTCATTGTACAAAATTAATTTTAATCTTTTTAGAAGAATAAGTAGTCATCCCTGACGCAATTCTAGTGGACGAAGAGCGGAAGTTAGGGTATGCACGTGCCATGGAGGTGGAAAGGCTCATGCTCAAAGCTGTCCTCCAAGCGATTAAAACAGACAAGAGTTGAACTGAAAGCTATCCTTTTATTTCTAAAGCTCCACATTGTGTGGCGCCCTATATAAACAGATTCAAGGAACAAAAAATCGGGAACACTTTTACGAACTCTTGACGCCACCAAATTGATAATTTTGAAAACAAGCCTGTTGTTCTCAAAAAAAACAACAATAAAGATTAGCGATGACAATTATAAAAAGTGATTTCAACGAATTTTGAGCTCGCAGGAACAAAAAGATACTATTAAAAGGTTACAACCTACAATGTGACCACTGCATCATAAAAAAGAGAACACAGAGAACAATTCGTAACAAATGCGTAGTTTATGTGTTTTGCCGATTTTTGGTTTTCACTCATTCGAATTTTTAGTGAACTCGGGCTCTTTAGAATTCGATTTTTTTGTATATTGTTTACAACACCAACAGCAACTTTCAGGAATTAAAATTGAAACTTCTCAATGTATCCTTTTGACATCAAATTGTTTTACGTTTTCTTTAAAATTTGAAACGGGAAAAAATTGGCGCCTCAATATTGTTTACTCGTTTTGCATTAAATTCACATTAAAGTAAGGTTCTGGTTGGTTCACAGTCAAACGTGTCTGCTGTATTGTTAGATTTTATAGATACATTTGTTGTGTGGCTGTATTTAGCTTAGCAAATTTAATCCAAAATATGTTACGATACTACTGTTTTTTCAGTTCTTTTTTTAGACAGCAAAGCAAAACGAAACTCTTTGATTCATTTCTTTGTTGTCCAGCGCAGCACTCTGATTTTTGTCAATGTTTTTTTTCACATATTTTTTCTCTTAAAATTGAGTGTTTACAGTTGACGCTATCTGTTTAGGGAACATGTGGTGACTCTTGAAATTGAACTAGGTTTTCGCAGTGCCAATGTAATAAAACTCTTTATAATGGAAACGCGGGGCGAATCCAAGAATGAACTTTTTTTTGATGTACTGATGATTTTTCTGATTTACTAAGAACAATTAAACAAAATTGATATGCGCGATTTATCACGAAGTGGCAAAAGAGAAGAGATTTTGTTTGATGATTGTTCAGGCATAAGCAAATGCACAACAAATATAGAGAGACAGTGGAAAACTATAGGGTTGTGATCAAAGAATTCATTCGCGGGGCGAATGCAGTTAGTTCTAATTTTATTAGCACTCAGAGGAAAAATGAAGTAAATTAAAATTATACAGTATTCCTGTATTACCCTTTCCTCTTGACACGAAAATCAATAGTGTAATTCATTTTACAGAGTATGAGATATCCAACAAAGTAATAAATAAATAACAATATTGTTCAAATTAAATAAAAACTTTGCTGCTTAACATAGCTAAGAAATTATATTAGATGGTTATCAAAACTAATGATAATTAATAATCTAGGAAATTAACAAATAATGCAAAGCTCATTAGAATTCTTTTAATGTTTGTGAATCCATTTGTTTTCTTTTTCATTTGGGTGAAAAAATAAAGAAAACTGATTTCATTGATGTTGACTCTTTTTTGTACATATTTCTGTACTTTTAAAAAACTATCAACGCTTAAAACAAAAAACAGAAACACTCAGCTGGCAGATGCATGGATGCTTTTGTCCGAATTGGTTCATGACTAACTACTGATATCGTTGAATTTGAAAATTGATTGTTTTCCTTAAAAGTCTTTAAAATTTGTTGGTTTTGTTCAGTTCCATTTTCCTCTGTTGTATTGTTGGTAATACTATGACGTTTTGTTGCAGATAGAAGGTTTAATAAAATGAATTAAAAGAGTCTTTTTTCCCTTTTCCCGTTTCTGGCATTGAGAACATCGAATTTATTTCTTTTCATCAAGTTTTATTATAGTTTGTGTTTTGAAATTTTGTTTTTTCCTTTAATTATGTTGCAGTTTGCGTAATGAAAAGCCGCAATGGTTGCAGTAGTGGCATAAAAAAATTACACATCAATACCAGGATTTAATGGATGATTTTTTTTGACCTGGTGCTAATATTTGCAAAATGTGGATTGTCATTAATGGAAGGTTTTGTTTTTTTCTTCCTGCCCTTCAGCCTGATTTATTAAAGTTTTATGAATTAATAATGCTGTATGTCTACACTATGTTTGAATACAACTAATACTGCTATGGTAACCTCTATAATAGTTTAATCTGATGTTGCGTCCTCAACTTAGATTTAACAGAATAGAGGCCATACCTCTAATTCTCCAATCGCCTGTAAACACAAAATGAAACATAGAAGACAAGGAAAATTGATATTCAGATTCAGAACCGGATAAATGTTTATTTTTGTAAAATGCTTCTAATTTGTCAATTTATTTGAAAGAACTGTTCAGTTGATTAAACAGTTTATAAAAAGTGATTTTGTGTCTGTCATATCGTTTGTATGAGTACTCCTTGTTGTTAAAAAAATAATCTCATTAATTTGAATTGTTTATTGTATGGACGTTTTTCCTGTTTATATATTCTATATAATTTTATATAAAAAATGGAATCCTGTTCTTTAAAAGCATTGCATCAGCATCAATTGGCTGACAATTGGGAGATGATTGTGGTTTGGAGCAATTGGAAAACTAGGTGCATAGGAGCCGAAACTCATGCAAAAGCAAAACGAAACTCTTTGATTCATTTCTTTGTTGTCCAGCGCAGCACTCTGATTTTTGTCAATGTTTTTTTTCACATATTTTTTCTCTTAAAATTGAGTGTTTACAGTTGACGCTATCTGTTTAGGGAACATGTGGTGACTCTTGAAATTGAACTAGGTTTTCGCAGTGCCAATGTAATAAAACTCTTTATAATGGAAACGCGGGGCGAATCCAAGAATGAACTTTTTTTTGATGTACTGATGATTTTTCTGATTTACTAAGAACAATTAAACAAAATTGATATGCGCGATTTATCACGAAGTGGCAAAAGAGAAGAGATTTTGTTTGATGATTGTTCAGGCATAAGCAAATGCACAACAAATATAGAGAGACAGTGGAAAACTATAGGGTTGTGATCAAAGAATTCATTCGCGGGGCGAATGCAGTTAGTTCTAATTTTATTAGCACTCAGAGGAAAAATGAAGTAAATTAAAATTATACAGTATTCCTGTATTACCCTTTCCTCTTGACACGAAAATCAATAGTGTAATTCATTTTACAGAGTATGAGATATCCAACAAAGTAATAAATAAATAACAATATTGTTCAAATTAAATAAAAACTTTGCTGCTTAACATAGCTAAGAAATTATATTAGATGGTTATCAAAACTAATGATAATTAATAATCTAGGAAATTAACAAATAATGCAAAGCTCATTAGAATTCTTTTAATGTTTGTGAATCCATTTGTTTTCTTTTTCATTTGGGTGAAAAAATAAAGAAAACTGATTTCATTGATGTTGACTCTTTTTTGTACATATTTCTGTACTTTTAAAAAACTATCAACGCTTAAAACAAAAAACAGAAACACTCAGCTGGCAGATGCATGGATGCTTTTGTCCGAATTGGTTCATGACTAACTACTGATATCGTTGAATTTGAAAATTGATTGTTTTCCTTAAAAGTCTTTAAAATTTGTTGGTTTTGTTCAGTTCCATTTTCCTCTGTTGTATTGTTGGTAATACTATGACGTTTTGTTGCAGATAGAAGAAGTTTTAATAAAATGAATTAAAAGAGTCTTTTTTCCCTTTTCCCGTTTCTGGCATTGAGAACATCGAATTTATTTCTTTTCATCAAGTTTTATTATAGTTTGTGTTTTGAAATTTTGTTTTTTCCTTTAATTATGTTGCAGTTTGCGTAATGAAAAGCCGCAATGGTTGCAGTAGTGGCATAAAAAAATTACACATCAATACCAGGATTTAATGGATGATTTTTTTTGACCTGGTGCTAATATTTGCAAAATGTGGATTGTCATTAATGGAAGGTTTTGTTTTTTTCTTCCTGCCCTTCAGCCTGATTTATTAAAGTTTTATGAATTAATAATGCTGTATGTCTACACTATGTTTGAATACAACTAATACTGCTATGGTAACCTCTATAATAGTTTAATCTGATGTTGCGTCCTCAACTTAGATTTAACAGAATAGAGGCCATACCTCTAATTCTCCAATCGCCTGTAAACACAAAACGAAACATAGAAGACAAGGAAAATTGATATTCAGATTCAGAACCGGATAAATGTTTATTTTTGTAAAATGCTTCTAATTTGTCAATTTATTTGAAAGAACTGTTCAGTTGATTAAACAGTTTATAAAAAGTGATTTTGTGTCTGTCATATCGTTTGTATGAGTACTCCTTGTTGTTAAAAAAATAATCTCATTAATTTGAATTGTTTATTGTATGGACGTTTTTCCTGTTTATATATTCTATATAATTTTATATAAAAAATGGAATCCTGTTCTTTAAAAGCATTGCATCAGCATCAATTGGCTGACAATTGGGAGATGATTGTGGTTTGGAGCAATTGGAAAACTAGGTGCATAGGAGCCGAAACTCATGCAAAAGCAAAACGAAACTCTTTGATTCATTTCTTTGTTGTCCAGCGCAGCACTCTGATTTTTGTCAATGTTTTTTTTCACATATTTTTTCTCTTAAAATTGAGTGTTTACAGTTGACGCTATCTGTTTAGGGAACATGTGGTGACTCTTGAAATTGAACTAGGTTTTCGCAGTGCCAATGTAATAAAACTCTTTATAATGGAAACGCGGGGCGAATCCAAGAATGAACTTTTTTTTGATGTACTGATGATTTTTCTGATTTACTAAGAACAATTAAACAAAATTGATATGCGCGATTTATCACGAAGTGGCAAAAGAGAAGAGATTTTGTTTGATGATTGTTCAGGCATAAGCAAATGCACAACAAATATAGAGAGACAGTGGAAAACTATAGGGTTGTGATCAAAGAATTCATTCGCGGGGCGAATGCAGTTAGTTCTAATTTTATTAGCACTCAGAGGAAAAATGAAGTAAATTAAAATTATACAGTATTCCTGTATTACCCTTTCCTCTTGACACGAAAATCAATAGTGTAATTCATTTTACAGAGTATGAGATATCCAACAAAGTAATAAATAAATAACAATATTGTTCAAATTAAATAAAAACTTTGCTGCTTAACATAGCTAAGAAATTATATTAGATGGTTATCAAAACTAATGATAATTAATAATCTAGGAAATTAACAAATAATTTTTCAGTGTTTCGATCAGTGATTTCAAATTTGTCTAAATTTGATTTTCAGCATCCCAATTTTGCTGACCTTTTACGTTTTTGTAATGCGGTTAGCTCTGATTATTGTCATCTAGGTATCTGATTCGCTTATCTTATGGAGACGATTGTGCAATTACAAAATCAGAGGAAGAGAACCCACAGCATCTTGCTCTTACTTGACATAAGCGACACTAGAAGTATGAGAGGCCTGTAATAGCACCGCACTAGTAGAGCATGTAGTGGTGATCTGTTTTTTGCGACGCAATTGAACAATTTGGCGTTGTGGGATGTATTCGCGGCGAAATTGCAGTTGAATTATCAACATTTGTTGGTGTTTGCATAGTTAATAAATTTCGTCGAATTGAATTGGATCCCCTCTCTTGGATTAGGTTGGCTGCTTTCTGTCTATGTGGTATTTTTAGTGCCTGCATGTCAGTGTTTTCGAAGCCATAGTGTGCATTTCGGCGTCTTCTTGAGGTAGATGCCTCAGAAGCAGTCTCCTGTCCTGATGATTCGGCTAATGAAGGTTGTGGTAGGTTGTGAATTGTGGCTTTTTAGTCCTTGTCGTTTTGTTTGATGCTTTGTTGAATTCCAGCTGAATTGGTTTTCGGGTCAAGATTGCGCGTTAAACATTGGCGTTCCTTGAAGAGCCCTACCGAAACAGTATCAGAGCTAGAGCGAATATTTTTTTCACCACTCCACTTATTCATCAGCTCCTTCATACGCTTCGCTACCTTCTCCTCTATAGTCTTACAATAGGGTAGAGCTCTGCGTTGTCCATTTCCCCGTTGTGGAATTGCACGTTCTTTTCTGGTGCCCAATTTGGCAATAGCACTATTTCTGACTTCAACGCGTTATTTACCTGTTTCTTTGATGGCTGACGTGGTGGGTAAAATTTTTTCAACTACGTTTACGGGCGCCAAAAAGTCTTATAATCCGTCGAGCTTCTTCTCTAAGCCCTATTTAGCTGGTATTTTATGTGCCAATTTTAATTGGAAGGAGGATTTGCTGCGCAAGATCGGGTTGGTGACTTTTGGGTGTATTATGGATTCATTATCTCCAGCTTCTGTGTAGCTTTGTCCAGCTTCTAGATGGGCTTTATTCAAAGCAACCTCAAATTTTCTGTTGCTTTTTTTAGGTCATCCCATCCCCGTTGGCCTAAGTATTCTCCTGCTGGGACTGTTTCATTATCGAAAAATGTTGTAAGACCGTTTGAATATGTTAGTTTGGCCATTGAGGAGAAATACTTTTTTTTCTTAAAGGAGTATTAGGTATTATTCCAAAATGAGTTTCAAAAGAATTGATATTAGTTGTACGTTGTTCACATATAGACAATTGATAAATTATTGAAATAATTGTAAGTTTAATAATAAAAACTCTACCCTTGTTCAATTCGATGCACATAAGTTGACGTTTAACCGTTTGTATTATTCGCTCCACCAAACCAATAGCTTGATGATCGCTATCAGGTGCCCAGCAAATGTCAATATTATCATGGTTACAACTAAACAGCGAGCTTGATCTAAGCGTATAGTTCGTGTTACACCATGAATTTTTACATCATCTTGAAAAAATTTACTTACATGTCCTCCAACAGCTTTTTCAAATACCTCAGCCAATGGATGTTTTCAATAGTGGTCAATACATGCCGAAAAACACACATCAGTACCTTTTTCATTTATATCTGGGCCCCCAACAACAATTTGAATTTCTTCATTACGCTCTATGCAATGGTTATGTGGTTGCCATTTAGATTGTTGACATTTTAGGTTAAGGTTGACGCTTAATCATTTTGCGGTGCATAGACGTCCGCTGTGCATATTGAGAGAGGGGTCTTCACTCAAGTCTTGTGGGAATGCCACGTGCTTGTCGACGCCTGAACGCCAAGATTTCATATGAAGGTCCCTTCAGAAGCTCTGAATGTATGGACTGATTGAGCTGCATTGGTTCTCGTCACCGTTGGTTACTGCATCTCGGATTTCTTTTGAAACTGCGTCTTTAGACGTCGTGATTATTAGGAAGGTGTTTGTAAACAATTGGTTGAGACTAGATTCGAATATCTTTTCACGAGATAGTTCGCGGTCTGATGTATCATTGTCCTCGTCCCATGAACTAGTGACATTCCTTGTTGATGATAATGGGGTCAATTGAAATGTGAGGCATGGTGATGATTGAGGGGACACTGCATTTCCATCAGTCAAATTTGAATTGTGGATTTGCGGAGCAAATACAAGACTAGATTCAAGTATCTGTTTTGCAGCTTGATTGAAGGCAGAAAGCGATTTTTAATTGGAATTGTTGTGAACGGGGGAGGTATTTGCGGTATCTAATTGCGTTAGAGCATTGGTTTTTAAATTACAATATATGGTTTCTATTTTTATATGTTTACTGGTACAAGATTGTGGGATACGAGTTTCAGATGAACATAAGCTTGCAATTGCCTCGCGAATGTGAGAAATGGTTGTTACCACAAATTCACTGTTTTACTAGTTATTTGTCACGGCTGCTTTTTGATTCGGTTGGCGCATAATATAATCAACAAGCCCAATTTTGGCGCCCGGAAAAAAAGTTTTGTGAAAGTCAATGTGCAATAGTCTATCGATCCAACCTGTCGATCTGCTATTATAGGATTTATTTTGAACGAATTTCTTCATGATGGTTAAAAGTGCTCTCTGGTCCGTGTGTTACCACTGATCAGAGTAGTTTTAGCTATCATGAAAAAATAAGGTTCAAATAGATCCTATAATAGCAGATTGACACGTTAGATTGATGAAGGATTTTCCAAAATTGTTTGAAAGTTTTTCGAAAGTATTTGAAACGTTCTACTGAGCAAACAAGTCCAGGTAAATTCAATTTTCTTATACTATAAGGTTTTTCATTTGAGCTAAGGAGCGCTTCGCGAATGCAATTGTTTTCCAGCCATTTACCGTCCGCTGCTCTAATGGGGCTCACAAACCGGCTCGTGAAGCATCACATTTCACACGTGTTTCCAAATTAGGATTATAATGTGCGTTTTGTTGTTGATTCTACTATTTAATGTTTAATTTGTTCAAAGTGGATGTCATAATGAGATGTTCGAATATATTTGTTACTTTTTTAAGTAAACTTCTTAATAATTGACAAGAGAGGCAAGATTTGATATAAATTTATCTATGTAAGTAAATAGACGTAAATTAAAGTAAATTTAGCACTAAAAGTAAATTCATCAGATTAGTTGGTAGACTAAATGAGAAGAAAATGCTGCTGTTTTTTTTGAGGGGCGAATCATCAGATTGTGTGAAACGTTATCCAAGCCATTCTGTTTCTGTCTTACCAAAAAGGTTTTTTTATATGTTGCTCCCAAGATTATTGGCATAAAAATCTCGTAAACAATCGTATACAAGATTCATATGATTTTCAAAAGGTCCACAGCTAACAATCAAATATCAACGAGAAAACAATGCGTAATGCCACTAACGGATAATGCATCGCTTTTTAGAATTCATCAGGCATATTGGTAAGCAGCAAAAACCAGTTTCAAATCTGTATCTGCCAGTCGAATCAGCGCTAATAATATTGAAGTTGCAATGGCGTGTCGTATATGGATGTAAATCTAGTTGACTGTATGCGTTTTGCAAATCCGAAGTTGAAAAGTATGCTGTATGTGAAGTTTTTGAGTCAAGGGCCTTCTTTTTTAATTGATCACCTTTGACAGTTATGACAATAGCTGAACAAAAATTTCTGATCCGAACAATTATCCAGTTTTACAATATGTCCGTTTGAAATAAATTTATGAATTTCGGTGTTTAGTTTGGATTGTAGATTAATTGGCATTTTTCGTACTTTCTGATGAGTATGAGTAAAATATTTGTGCAATTTTTATCGAAATATAAATTTCTTTGACTTATCGATACAAGTTACTAAACCAAAAAAATCTTTATGAACCTGTTGTTTGTTTTGTCTTTCATGTTGTTAAAGATTGTTTGTGTTTAGGTTCGTTTGCTGAATGGAAAACACTTTTTGAGAAAACACATATCTCTCTAGTAGAGGTTTTTGTCCAATCTTAACAACAAAAATATCAACTGTATTCGCTGCGCGACTGTTAATTGTCAATAAAAAACTGTATTTTGCTCACTATTGGTATTGGTGTATTTGAATACGTTTGTAACTCTCGTATCTGTGCCCCACTCAACCAAAAAAGAATTCATCCGTTGCAACTACACGGCGAGCTAAGCTTTCATTTATGATTGTATAGACGCTGCCTGATTCCTCCTTTATTATCGCTTCGATAGTTTTGTTTGATACTTGCTGATTTTTCGCTCAATGTTTTTTGATTCACAGGAAATTGTGGCTACATAATTGTCATCAGAAGAGTATTAATTTGAATCAAAATCAATAGCAGTTTTCATGAAGTTCGTTAATTTTGTTGTCTTCAAGCGGTGTTGTTTCTACCGGTGCAACATTGTTATTTCGTTTATTTAGTCCTTTTTTGGAATTGGAGTTTTGAGTTCTTGGTCGTCTACACAATTTTGCAAATTGGTTCCTTATTCCACGATGGAGACAGTTTTTTCCTTGGGCCGAACAAATTTTCCATGATGAACCTTGACCACAAATTTGGGCAAATTTGATTCAGTTTACGAATATCGAGCGAAATGTTATTAAAAATACGTGTGTCTGCTGTGCAAGTGAGAGTCACAAGAATTGTATTGGATCTGTTTTGAGAATGAGTAGTAAAAGAACACATTTCGATTTGCCGTTCTAATCCCATTTCATATTTCATTGCCATTTTCAATGCATTCTGTGGTTCTATTGTCTCTCAAAGTAGTTGTTCGTTGACTTTCCTCATCCAACATATTAGCAATAAATACTCTCTAACTAACAAGTCTTTGTCACCAAGATCACAATCATCCGCATGCTCTTTTAGATTTCCGATTAAATTTTCTACAGAATCAACTTTTTGTAGTTTTCTCATTAATAACTGGTAGCGGTGTTTCTCTGTCAAATAAAAGCAGCACCCACGGCATCCCGTAGACATTTGGTTGTCATCACGTCTACATTTCTTCTAAGATTTTTGCTATTAAGCACGCGGCTCCTTTCCACTCCCAAACTGAGAAATGAAAGCGATGCTCTTTTTTAATCCGCAAGTTTCCACGGGTTGTGTCCACATAAGATTCCTGCTGGTTTTTCAAATTTGTTCCTCTATACTATTTTAATTGGGCTTAACGAAGTTTGCATTCACTTTCGGTTTGTGCTTTTGTTTGTTCTATTTCCTCTTCATAAATGAGTTCCGGTGGCCGGGTAACTGTTGTATGTGGTGTTTGAAACAGAACTTCTAATCCTTCTTTGGCCAAGATTGCCAATCTCAATTGGGGTTCCACAGTCGCTTTTTCCCAAAAATTTTCTATGCCAACGAGTGATTTTCTTAATTCCGCACTACTGGCTGCGCCATGTGGTGACTATTGAAATTGAAATAGGTTTTCGCATTGCGAATGTAGTAAAATTCTGTATAACGGAAACGCGGGGCGACAACAGGAGTGAAATTTAGTTTGATGTACTGATGACGTTTGTTATTTACTGAACAGCAATGTTAAGCAAGATTGAATTTCGCGACTTATCACGTAGAGGCAGAAAAGAAGAGTGATTGTCTGATGATTAATCAGGCGTGAACAAATGAAGAAATAGTAAAACCAGAAAGCGGCAAAAGGTTTGTGATCAAAGAGTGCAGTTGCGGGGTTAATGCTTTTAATACTAATTTTAGTAGGACTCAGAGGACAGTTGAATTCAGTGAAATATGTACAGTATTCCTGTATCACAGAACAATTGTTATTTTATGAAGCTTAGAAGGTGTTCTAATTTCCGAAGGTGTTCTTTTGACAACGAATGGATTTCAAGAGCGTTTCAAAATGCTTTGGGAAAGTTTATGCCCTGGCGTTCAACATTACTGTCTCGGTTTCTAAAAAAAGTTCTCATTAATTGGACGAATTTGTTATTAAATGCAATTACAAATTCCAACGGCAAAGCTGACATAACTGCAAATCTTTTGGCTTGTGTTTTTGTGGCTTGGTTGACTTCTCAGTGAATCTGCCTCCTCAATTTAGATTTACAAGTGAGTGGATAGTTCTTTTATATGTCCGCTATTTTTTGTATATAAGTTATACTGTTGGAATCTCATTGAATTTATTTAGAAGCCAAACAAACTTTAAAAATGTCATTTTCCCTCGATTGACTTGACAGATTGAAAATTGGTTTGTAAACGGTTTAAATGTCTATTTCAGGATCTCAATTTTCGCTGTTTGCTAAAATTAGTCAATTATCTAACAAATATTTCTTTCTGCTTATCGCAAAAGTACCCTAGAATTGAATTTATCTATTTCGTTTTATTTATTTTTTACTTTTCATCCTCGTGAAATAAAATAAATTGTTTTCTCTGGGATAAATTATTCTCTCTTTTGGAAAAATGTATGTCCTTTTTTACATTAAAAATTAAAATATAAAAAGGACAGCTCGAGGCTGAGAAAACTCGAAAACTAGATGCAAGGAAAATGTCTTGTTGGTTCATGGATGCTGTTGTCCGAGTTGGTCTGCGAGCAACTCATAATGATAATGACTTTGACACTTCATTGTTGTCTATCAAAGTTTGGTCCTCTCTTTGTTCTTATATTGGATGATTGATAAAAACTGGGAGTTATTGTTGATGGTCTATGGAAATTTAATAAACCATTATAATGAGTCTTTTTATATAGTTTTTGATCACCGCTCTCAATTCCTAGTTGCAAAATTTAACTTATATTGACAACGTTATTTCGGAAGAATGATTCCGAATGAATTTTTACCCAATCTAGTTTCTTGAATCAGATAAAAACATAAACGTCTCTAGCTTTTAGTATGCTTTTTTGTTTATTATGGAGGTTTCATTATTTACCATTTGCAGGGCATAGATAGCCATGTTAAGGAGCTCACCAAAAGTGGTGTTCATGAGAAAATAATAAAAAGAGACAGTTAACTGAACAGTTTTTCTAAAACATATCAATCTAGAACATTTGTTTATTCTGGCTTTGCTCACGGTCGATAGTTGCGCTACTTGATATCAGCTGTTCAATAGTTCTGCGGCAAAACAATATCCACTATTTGGAAACCAATTTTTGAGTTCATTGTTATTCTGTCTAAAAGGATGTTTCAGCATGTGAACCAATTCTTCGAGTACGAGCTACAAAAACCGACATCGAATAGGAGCTATTAATAATGTCAATTTTTTCCAGACAGCATTTTTGGTTGTTTTTATGAACGCTAGTTTTTGGATCGCCGACTCGCTGACAGCATACGCCTCTCCTGTGAAAGCCTATATACTCTTAAACTCTTATATCTTTCAATATTTTCATTACACTATGCCATATAAATGCGTTTAAAGAAACTTTAATGTTATGGTATTAGCGCTAACAAATTAGATGACCAGAACAAATTAACCCATGTTTTTAGTAACATTTCAGACAAGTTATGTTGTTTGTTTTTCAACTTAAATATTTTTAACTGCCCTTTTTGTGTGCCGAATACATTCGTATAAAATTGGCTATAATCAATTATTGTTTATGAGGTAAAGTTAGCCTGTATGAGGTCAATGAAGTCACATTTACATCTAGTTATGTTAGAAGTTTTCTGAGGTCAAGTTGCCGAATCAGATGTTTGCTCTAAATCAGATCCTGTTCCTAGACACTTTGTTTGCTTAGCTCAGGTGATCTGTAAATCTTTGAGTGAATCAACTTTCAATTGAAGGTCATAAGTTTATGGAAAGATCAATTTTTCCACTTTCGCTAGAATTTCATTTTGACGTTAAATATATTTTTACATTTGAAATATTCATCAATTTTTCTGAATGAGAAATGTATTCAACTCACTTCACAGCTTTAATACGTTCAAATTATTCTATATTAGCGTTCAACATCTCTTTTGTTCTTACATCGTTTTGTGACCATTTATGTTCGAGAGTGTCAATAATAAGTAATTCGAAATGGTTTACAGTTGCACGTTTCCTGTTTTCACGATTATTTTTGGCCCGTTCCCATTATAGAACCCCCCCCCCCCCCCCCCTCCAACCTATTGTCGCTAGATCCTATAGAAAAACAATTACACCAATTAACTTTGACGGTGTACAAGATTTTCATGGGAGGGTTTATAACGGGAAAAGACCGTTCTATAATGGGAAAACACTCATTAATTGTGCTGAATTAGCGTCTGAGTTATTTTAGTTTTGATTTTTCTGGTACTTTCTGATTGGTCAATTGTTATTTTCTCCTTTATTCTGCAGACAATTTTTGTTGATAGTTGATTTGGCAGAAATTTTCAGTTGTTCACAGATGAACAACTTTGTCATCATCACCCTGGTTGGCAACAAGTACAGCTTCATTGTCCCCTGTGTCAATTCGCCCGGTTTCCACACCCCAATTGTAGAAGACGAGAGCGACTGCAAAACCCAAACTGCCGGTGAACTGGAGGGTGGCCAGCCAGAGTATCCAGGTGGCTGCGTCGGCAGAGGGTACGATAGCGGACTCGTTGGACGCAGCAGAGGGGTGAACGATTGGGTACAGAAAGTTATGACCGAATGTCCACGTCACAGACGCCATGAAAGATAGTGACTCTGAAAAGTGATCGTAAATACGGAATTTTGTTTCGTTATCCCCCCCCCCCACCCCCCCCCCCTCCTATTACACAAATCATTTTATGAAAGCATAACACGTGTTCTTAGGTGTACAAATAAGGGGAAGCGGGGGGGATGATTCAACGGAAAAGTCCCTAACACGATTTATCCTTTGCTCAAATGTTCTCGACCCAATTGGCTTTCGAAAAGACTGCTTATTTTTTAGGTAACGAGATTGGGACCAATTTGCCTCTCCCACCCCAAACTTAATGGGTATATAACTTTTACGCCCATAGTTAGTGCTATATTTGTTACACATCAAAGTGAACGTGCTACACAACAACTCGTAAATAGTAAGATGGGGTCATTTAAAAATGGGGGCGGGGGGGGGGGTTAGAATTGATTTAATTTTTTGAACGATAACCTGACAACAAAAAACCTCATCAATCAAATTGTTTGTGCTTTTGATTTGAAAACTCAGTTTGGGGGGGGGGGGGGGAGGGGGGCATACAATGGATCCAGAGAATGATACTAACGTCCGATGAGGTTTACAACAAGAAGCCCACTATCAATTCGCATCTGTTGTTTATGCGTGGGATTACTACATGTCAGGAATACCCAGATAGTGAGACAGATGAGACAATCAGCCAAGGACAGCAAGTGGCAACCCCTGGTGAAGGCCACAACCCACTCTCCAGGCACCAGAGGACGGTCTAGGCTAGCCAGATGAAATATTGTCTCATCCCCCACAACAGCAGCTACTGAAACAACCCCAGGCGAGAAAGGTTGGTTACCTTGCAGGATTCTGGCAGGTTCTTGCATAAAATGATTATCTTGCAAGATCTGCCAGAAAATCCGCGAAGGCAACAGAATTCGTTCAGGTTGAGCTGTAATTTGATTGGCAGATTTCGTTTAACTTTTTTACATTATTTTCTGATCGATGCTGAAAGGTTCTGGCAGAAAGATTTGTCAGCTTGTGGCACGATCGGCCAGAATTTTGCAAGATTGCCATTCGATTTCTATATGGGAACGAACATCTCCGCTTGTGGGTTTTATACCTATGTTGGGATTCAAATAAACGTTAGAAGGCAAACTGATACACCAAAAAGTTGCCTGGGGTTGTAATAAATAGAGTTTTCCCCTCAAATTCAACATTGCCACTTTTAGGTAGTTATTGGGTTGTAAAAGACGAATCGATGTATGTGTGTGTGAGTGAGTGAGTGAGTGAGTGAGTGAGTGAGCGAGTGTGTGTGTGTGTGTCTTTGTGTGTGTGTGTGTGTGTGTGTGTGTGTGTGTGTGTGTGTGTGTGTGTGTGTGTGTGTGTGTGTGTGTGTGTGTGTGTGTGTGTGTGTGTGTGTGTGTGTGTGTGTGTGTGGTCTTTGTGTGTGTGAATGTTTGAGTGTATGTATGTGTGTGCAAGAGTGTGTGTGTGTGTGTGTGTGTGTGTGTGTGAGAGAGAGAGTGAGTGAGTGAGTGCGAGTTTGTAAGTAAGTGAGTGGTTGGGTGACTGTATGTGTGAAAGTGTTTGGGTGAGTGACTGAATGAGTGAGTGAGTGAGTGAGCGAGTGAGTTTATAAGTGAAGGTGTGAGTGATTGAGTCAGTGGGTGAGTGAGTGAATGTGTGAGAGTGTGTGAGTGAGTGAGTGAGCGTGTGAGGAATTGATTCGGTGAGTGAAAGAGTGAGTGTGTGATTGAGGGAATGAGTGTGTGTGTGTGTGTGTGTGTGTGTGTGAGAGAGAGAGAGAGAGAGAGAAAGTGAGACAGTGTGGGCGTGTGAGTGTTTGTGTGATAGAGTGAGTGAATGTGTGATTGTGTGAGTGCTATAGTGTGGGTGAATGTTTGAGTTGGTGAGTGAATGAGAGATTGAGTGAGTGAGTTTTCAAGTGAGCAAGTAAGATTGAGTGGATATGTGCCAGTCTCTGTGTGAGTGATTGTGTTATTGTGTGAATGAGTGATTGGGTGAACGAGAGTGTGAGGGAATGTGTGTATGTACTTGTGAGTACGCGCGCATATGTGTGTGCTTGTGTGTGTGTGTGTGTGTGTGTGTGTTTGTGTGTGTGTGTGTGCGTGTGCGTGTTGGTGTGTACGCGTGCGGGCGTGGGTTGATAATCAGACTGATACTTTCCTATTTCAAGAAAGTGTATATTGATTTTATGTAGATGGCGGAATAAGGAAGCACTTTTTTCCTCTTCCAATTATACGCAACAACAATTTTTTTTAAAAAAGTTGCATTTACAAAATAGTGAATGAGCTTGTCAGTTCAATCCCAATCTGGTCAGTAACATCTTTTCATCATTTTAAGCACTCATTTCAATTTTTCTTAGATATGAAAATCCTTTCAAGTCTTTTTGAACTCCTAATAAATTGAACCGTGGTTGAAATTATCAATAACTTTCCTTTTAGAGCCAATTAATGAGGATGAAATTTACATAACTGCAATTGTGAGTTTTGATCAAATTTTTAGCCTCCCTAGAGGTCATTAAGAATTTTTTTAACAAATATCAATAAGAAGGATAGTAAAACGCCGTTGCATTTTTAGGGTGAATTTTTGAGAACAAGTAAAAATTGTTGATAATAAATAACCACAATTTGGCCAATCACTGCCTTTTACTCTTGTTGAACTGTTTGAGAAGTAATTTGAAGGGTCTCATAATCTTAGTTTGCTCTAGCGCAACTAAATACTTAGTGTTAGTGCATCAACACCACCAAGTCTGATGTTCCAAACGTCTGATCTGACCAAAACCATTTCGGAACCCCTGGGGCCCATTTTGGACCATAGCAGACAAGATCTTAAAATAAAATCCAGAGAAAAATTTGTTTACAAAATTCAGAGCTGACTAGAAATTCAACAGAAAAATACAGATCAACGAAAAAATTTAAATTCACAAATTAAGCGAAATAAAAGAAGTTAAATTAAAGATACCAGTAGTTTTGAAAAACAAAACTCTTATCCAAAATTGCTAAATCGGGCTTGCAGGTAAGAGAAGCAGAGGCACGCAAAAACAACAAGCAGTCTTAAGAATTAAAATTTGCAAAAAAAATTCTCAATTTTAATGTATTAAAAGTCAAATTCAAGCCTAAATTTACGTAAACTCAGCTATGCACTACTTGGACGTTGTATGAAGCACTCGAATTCGAAAACACAAAACTGACACCCAAAATCTAATTATTTTTTAAGTAACGTATAAAGGTTTTATACAATTGCTAATTTTTCAATTCATTAATGCTTATGTCTCCCAATTAAAGAATTATTGACAAATCTAAAAACAAAAATTTGTCCTGCAGAAAAAAAAGATTGGACAGGGGGGTATGAAGAGGCAAAAGCGATCATAAATATGAACAAAAGTAAAAGGATCTTTTCCGTTTGTGCCCCCCCCCCCAGCTTAGTGGGTGCATATTATTTGCAACCCCCAGACGCACGTGCAATATTTTTACATAATGATTTACTATGTAGTGACACGTGCTCTGTCACTGGGGGGAGCATAACGTACTGGGGGGGGGGGGGGCACAAACGGAAAAGATCCAAGTAAAAATAACCAAAAAACGACAAATTTATTCGGCTCTAGAACGTCGAAATTTACCTTCATCAGCTTATTCACGCCATCTCAACAATTTAAGCCTGCTTAGATTATAAAGGCAATTATAATTAGCTTAGCAACTTTAATATCCTTTAGTACTCAAATATCTGTTTAACCCGTATAGAACGCCCAATAATGAAAAACTCATTTCAAACTCATTTTACAAAAAGAATTGACGAAGCACCAATAGAATCCAAAACTTTTGAATTGCAGGAAATGGGGAGTTAACCTAGCAAATAAAGTTATGAATCAAATAAAGTTAAGAAAAAAATTAAGTTAAGAATCGAAGTTAGGATCTTTTCCGTTTGTGCCCCCCCCCCCCCCCCCAGCTTAGTGGGCGCAAATTGTTTGCACCCCTCAGACGCACGTGCCATACTTATACAAAATGATTTAACTTGTAATAGCACGTGCTGTTTAACTGGAGGGAGCATAACGTAATGGGGGGGGGGGGGGGGGCACAAACGGAAAAGGTCCGAGAGTTCTATTACAGAATAAACAGTATTGTTGTTCATAAAAAGGTCGTAAGCACTCATAATCAGTTTGATAATGCAAGAAGTCTGCACAGTTGTTTTTTACGATGCACCCTCTTGTCTTACGGTGCCCTTTACTTTTTGCACGTTATGCACCCCCTAGACCCCTAGCTAGAGAGCTCGTGCCATAACAAAATAAATCTGATATTTCCTGTTTGTGTCCCCCAAGCTTATTGGGTGCGTATTATTTGCAACCTCCAGACGCCCGAGCCATATTTTAAAATAACGATTTACGGATTTATTCTGTTTTGTCCCTCAAGTGTTTTTACGCCCCCCCACTTAAAATTTATATGTTGTATACCACGTTACTATGTAAGAAAACAACATGTGGGCGTAGAAAATATAAGAACACTAAGGTTGGGGGGCAAAACAGAATAGATCCCAATTTGCTGTGTAATGACACGTGCTGTGTAACTGTGGGATGCATAACGTACTGGGGGGGGGGGGGGGGGGGGGGGGGGGCACAAACGGAAAAGATCCAGTAAATCATTGTAAAAATAAATCACGTGCTGACATATTTGCAACCACTAAACTAGGAGGCACAAACGGAAAAAAGTCCGGTTAAACTGTATGTAAGAAAAAGTGCCTGAGATCTGACCTAAGTGGTTCATGAGCAGAGTCAAAGAAGAGAAACATAACCGACTAACGTCGGGCGAATTGCTCTCAAACGACCGGCGAGTGGTTGGCTTGGTCAGTAGCTACCCGGGTTGCCCATCATACAACTTTCCTTGATTTCATACAAGGTCATATATGATTCCCGGTAATCATACAAGGTCATATATGATTTGTATGATTTCCCGGTAATCATACAAGTTTCATACAAAAAACAAAAATAGTGTTAAACCACTCTAATCGTAACAGCTATAGCGCTCATTCGGTAAGAAATACACCAGACTAACCCAGCGATGAGTTTTTGATATTCATTTTTCCCGGTAATCATACAAGGTCATATATGATTTGTATGATTTCCCGGTAATCATACAAGTTTCATAAAAGAAAAAAACTTTAATTGTATATGAGTTAACGACTCCAGTCGTAACAAGTACAACGCTCTTTTAGTAAAAAAACACTCGAGAGTCAACAAAATGATGAGTTTTTGAGTTGCATTTTTCCCGGTAATCATACAAGGTCATATATGATTTGTATGATTTCCCGGTAATCATACCAGTTTCATAAAAGAAAAAAATTTATTTTTAAATGAGTTAACGACTCCAGTCGTAACAAGTACAACGCTCTTTTAGTAAAAAAACACACGAGAGTCAACAAAATGATGAGTTTTTGAGTTGCATTTTTCCCGGTAATCATACAAGGTCATATATGATTTATATGATTTCCCGGTAATCATACAAGTTTCATAAAAGAAAAAAATTTATTTTTAAATGAATTAACGACTCCAGTTGTAACAAGTACAGCGCTCTTTTAGTAAAAAACACACGAGAGTCAACCAAACGATGAGTTTTTGAGTTGCTCCTGTTGTTTTTTAATAAAAAAACCCAACAAACATTCATGGCGAGCTGGGATTTTTTCCAACATAACAATAGTGGGTTTTGGTGTTCAAAAGCTAAATAAAAAAGTTGACCGTAAATGTTTCCAGGTTTACGTTTAAGGAGTCGGGTGTAGCTGTATTCAACTCTGTGAGAAAATTGTTTCTCTTAATATCCCAAAAATAGGAGTACAGTTCGTATGTTTGTTGATTTCTCTTAAACCAGTCTACCAGACAGAACAAACATAGTCCTAAGTTGTTGATATTGAATTAGTCTTGACTGCTCTAGGTAGTTGTTTCCCAAAATCTGTCGAGGCAAAAAGTTAAAGATGTTCAAACTTGAAAAGAGTACTGAATTTTGTCATATTCGTGGATATCAATTTTCTGGTACAACAAAACAGGCGAGTCGCTATGCGAGCTACTCCTAGAAAGGTGTGGAGTTTAGTGGAAGGAAGTTTCGCAGTTAGTGGAATAAAGTTTCTTCTGTAAAACTGTTTTACATGAATTTGCGAAAGTTGGCTGTCCACTCGAAAAAAAAATTGGATTTATTTTGGGAGTTCTACTTATTCCCATGCAACTAACGAGAACCCAAAGGGCAAATTCAGGGTTCTCTTCCCTATTGAAACAGCTGCACAAGCTTGAGCAAATGAGTTCTTCTATTTATTGGGCTCATTGAATGATATTTTTTTCTAAAATATCAAAAAAAAATGTAAATCCCGCCGATTTAATGCATTACCTTAAAAGTTAAACTATTTTGCATGTTAATGTTACAAATATATCGTGCTATTTGGTCTCCCAGAGTGCGCATGACGCTATTTAAACCTAAAATTGGGTGCAATTCGCTTTTTTTTTCTGTTTTTCAATTGTAGGCTTTACAGGAATTTCTTGCTCCTGTTGTTTTTTTAATAAAAAACCCAAAAAGCCTTCATGGCAAGCTGGGATTTTTTTCAACATAGCGATAATGGGTTTTGGTGTTCAAAAGCTAAGTAAATTAGTTGACCGTAAATGCCTCCAGATTTACGTTTAAGGAGTCGGGTCTAGCTGTTTTCAACTTTGTGAGAAAATTGTTTCTTTTGATATCCCAAAAATAGGAGTACAGTTCGTATGTTTGTTGATTTCTCTTAAACTAATCTACCAGACAGAACAAACATAGTCCTAATTTGTTGATATTGAATTTTTCTTGACTGCTCTAGGTAGTTGTTTCCCAAAATCTAACGGGGCAAAAACTTAAAGATGTTCAAACTTGAAAAGAGTACTGAATTTTGTCATATTCGTGGACATCAATTTTCTGATACAACAAAACAGGCGAGTCGCTATGCGAGCTACTCCTCGATAGGTGTGGAGTTTAGTGGAAGCAAGCTTCGCAGTTGGTGGAATAAAGTTTCTTCTATAAAACTGTTTTACATGAATTTGCGAAAGGGCTGTCCACTGGAAAAAAAAAATTGGATTTATTTTGGGAGTTCTACTTATTCCCATGCAACTAACGAGAACCCAAAGGAAAAATTCAGGGTTCTCTTCTCTTTTGAAATAGCTACACAAGCTTGAGCAAATGAGTTCTTCTATTTATTGGGCTCATTGAATGATATTTTTTTCTAAAATATCAAAAAAAATGTAAATCCCGCCGATTTAATGCATTACCTTAAAAGTTAAACTATTTTGCATGTTAATGTTACAAATATATCGTGCTATTTGGTCTCCCAGTGTGCGCATGACGCTATTTAAAACTAAAATTGGATGCAATTCCCTTTTTTTCAGTTTTTCAATTGTAGATTTTACAGGAATTTCTTGCTCCTGTTGTTTTTTTAATAAAAATACCCAAAAAGCCTTCATGGCAAGCTGGGAATTTTTCCAACAAAACGATAATGGATTTTGGCGTTCAAAAACTTATAAATTAGTTGACCGTAAATGCCTCCAGATTTACGTTTAAGGAGTCGGGTCTAGCTGTTTTCAACTTTGTGAGAAAATTGTCTCACACAAAACACCCTGGCCTTTAGGGCAAGGTGGGAATTTTTACCCAACTCGCAATAGAGGTTTTGGGTGTTCAGTATTTACGGAGTGGACCTGAATTACGTTCAGAATTATCTACGTGGCGCCATTTTTAGTCGTTTTGCGCGATTTTGCGAGAAATTGGGCTCTCACCATAGCCCAAAAATCGGGGTACGCTTCATGTCATCAATGATTTCTCCAAAACTGCCGTACTAAATTGCACGGGAATGCTCGCGTTTTTTGTGGCCCTAATCCCTACTGGCTGGCAGTGTTCATTGGTTTCTCAAGTCGCCCTAATCAAAAAGTTGGAGGAAAGAATTTGTGAAACTATCACATTGAGAAAGGAATTTAATGTTTTGTTTTTTTCAAACTTCTCATTCAATTTTTGACCAAAACGAGTGAATATTAGCATAATCTGTTGCTGTTAAGACGTGCTTCTCAGGAATGGCTAGTCACAGTCACTCGAAATGTTCTTTAGAACTGTTATTCAATAATGAATGCGGAAAAACAAATCTTTTCTCAAATTTTATGGCTGAGTGGTGCTTTCCGCAATTGAACAACATTTTGGGCGTGTGTTTTGTGTTTTCTAGACACCATTTGAGTTGTTGAAGCTAATGAAATCAAATAAAGGTTTTAATTCTACAATTTTTCTTTTTCACGACTTCATCAAATTTCTTTGGCTGTTATTTTACGTCAAAACACACAAAACATCATAAACTTCATGGTGAGGTGGGACATTTTTTCCCACCTCACCATGAAGGTTTGCAGTGGCCCAGAGCGTCGAAGTGAACCAGAATTACACCCACAAATACGCCGGGAACGCTGTTTCACGTTGTTTTACGTCGGTTCTGGAAATCATGGGCTTCGATTTTATCCCCAAAAAATGGGGTACAGAACAGTATTTTGTTAATATCTTCTAAAGTACTGGACCAAATGAAAGGGGAGTGGTCGCATTTTGTTAGCACTGAACCCTTCTTGCTTGCAGTTTTTGGTTGGTTTCCCAAATCGGCCTAATCAAAAAGTTGGAGGAAAGAACTTGTGAAACTATCACATTGAGAGAAAGGAATTTAATGTTTTGTTTTTTTTTTGTTTTTCAAATTTCTCATTCAATTTTTGACCAAAATGAGTGAATATTGGCATAATCTGTTGCTGTTAAGACGTGCTTCTCAGGAATGGCTAGTCACAGTCATTCGAAATGTTCTTTAGAACTGTTCTTCAATAATGAATGCGGAAAAACAAATCTTTTCTCAAATTTTATGGCTGAGTGGTGTTTTCCGCAATTGAACAACATTTTGGGCGTGGGTTTTGTGTTTTCTAGACACCATTTAGGTTGTTGAAGCTAATGAAATCAAATAATGGGGTTAATTCAACAATTTTTCTTTTTTCACGATTTCATCAAATTTCTTTGGATGTTGTTTTATGTCAAAACACACAAAACATCATAACCTTCATGGTGAGGTGGGAAATTTTTTCCCACCTCACCATGAAGGTTTGCCGTGACCCAGAACATCGAAGTGGACCAGAATTACACCCAAAAATACGCCGGGAACGCTGTTTCACGTTGTTTTACGTCGGTTCTGGAAATCAAGGGCTTCGATTTTAGCCAAAAAAATGGGGTACAGAACAGTATTTTGTTAATATCTTCTAAAGTACTGGACCAAATTAAACGGGAGTGGTCGCATTTTGTTAGCACTGAACCCCTCTTGCCTGCAGTTTTTGGTTGGCTTCCCAAATCGGCCTAATCAAAAAGTTATTAATGTTTAAAGTTGAAAAAAGTCGAATTTTCGGGCTATCTTGAGTGAGCCAAATTTCGGTCCAACAAAACACGAGAGTTACCCAAAAAATGTTAGTGTTTTAGAATCTTCAGTTAGTGGGGAGTATGCCCATATATATTTTCCATAGCATTTTACGGAATTGAGATTGTCAAATTTGGCTCTGAAGTCAGGTCACCTCGCTTTTTTGGTCATTTGGTAGGGTACCTACTTTGCTATAACTTCTTCTAGAGTGGACCGATTGTGCTCATTTTTTAATATGATGCGTATCTCAAGCAGTGCTACAAACTGTACTAAGGGGGTTTGTTTTTGTTCCGCCGTTTTAGAGAAATTGGCCAGTAAACTTGCCCTCCGTTTTAGCCCCAGAAGCGGATGACACCATCCGCCACCAGATTTGAAGCTTTGAATTTTGTTACTTCAGGTTACAAAATTAGTGTTCTGATTAGCCCGTGTGACGTAGATTCCGAATATGTGTACTTTATATAGCGTTTTGCAGGTTTAGATGGCTAATTTTGGCTCTGCAGCCAGAGTACCCCGGCTTTTTGGTGATTTGGTACGGTACCTTAACTTTGGAATAACTCGTTGTAGAGTGAATCGATTTTGATGATTTTTTTTTGTTAGACCCAGCTTGAGCTAAGCTTTGTTTTGATATAGGTCTCGTTCCGTTTCGTTCAGCCGTTTTCGAGAAATTGGCCAGGACAGGTGCCCCAATTTTGACCCGGTGAAGCAGGGTACCTGTACTTGGTACCCGTTTTGAGCCTTTGAATTTTGTTACTTCGGGTGACAAAATTAGTGTTTTGAATTGCTCATTTAACGTAGATTCAGAATATGTATACTTTATATAGCGTTTTGTGATGTTTAGATGTTCAATTTTAGCTCTGAAGGTGGTGTATCTCTCCTCCAAGGCCATTTGGTACGGCACCTTATTTTTGCTATAACTCCTCGAAGAATGTACCGATTGGGCTCATTTTTTAATATGATGCGTATCTCAAGCAGTGCTACAAACTGTACTAAGGGGGTTTATTTTTGTTCCGCCGTTTTAGAGAAATTGGCCAGTAAACTTGCCCTCGGTGTTAGCCCCAGAAGCGGTTGACACCATCCGTTGACACCATTGACACACCTTGAAGCTTTGAACTATGTTACAAATCTTAGTGTTTTAGAATCCCCAGTTAGTGGGGAGTCTCCCCATATATATTTTGTATAGGGTTTTCCGAGATATAGGGGGTCAATTTTCACTCTGCACCTGACCACCCCAACCCCCGTGAATATATTCCCAAAATCACCTAATATCCTTGGGAAAATTCTTGTTTTGGAGTACCAGTATAAGCACTGTAGTCCCCATGTAATGTGGGGAAACTCTACTCCAATTTTCAGCCATATTGGTTGAGGGGTTGATGTTCTCTCCCCTTATTACTTATATGTATACTATTATTCTAAGGTGAGGGCGTTTCGCCCCATGGGGTGCACCCCCCCTGTCCCGTTGAGACGCTGGTTAGTCAGCTCCCCCCCCGCTTTCTTTTTTTGGTGCACCCCATGCATTTGGGGATGTACGGCGTGCGTGCGTGCGGCTTTCACGACGTTGCGATGCGTTTTCTCCGGCGTTTCGTTGATCCCGTCAGTACATGGGCAAGTCTATTTGATAAAAAATTCTGATGTTCCCTTTCAGCAGTAAGTGTCACCCCAGCTGCACGGGTCGAGGCAGCGCCCAAATAGTCCGGTCGGCGACCGGAGTGGGCCCCAAATTAGTAGGATAGGATTAGCATAATTTGTACTACTTCATGTTGCTGTAGAGAATACTAAGTTGCCTCTATTATAGTTGGAAAATGAACGAACTGGTCCCAAAATACGAAGTGGGATTTATAGGTGATTCTCACCTTATGAGAATGAGTTCATTCATGAACAGCGGAGTGCGAATCATTGGGAGAGGTGGAGAAAGGGTTGCTAATTTCGAACGATACCTCAGCGAAATGTCAGATCTTGACTTCCTGATTGTCTTCCTCGGAGGAAACGATATCACGGGACGAAATGGGCAACCGGGAGCGTCTCGACTGTGTGATCTAGTTTATGACATAAGGATGTTGGCAGACTGGGCTCGGCAACGTAACAATAAAGTACTAACATGTGACTTAATCCCAAGAACATGGAATGCCGTCGGAACGGACCTCAGCAACAAACGCTTGCTGAAGAGATTCAAAAAGAGACACATACGCTTAAATGGATTCCAGTTCAATTTCTTAAGCGATGGCGTCCATCTGCAGAATTACGAGCTGCTGTGGGAATTCCTTGAAACAAAATTGGTTGCAAGAGTATGGGATGCGTACAAAGTTTAATTAACGTGTAGATCGATTGTGATCACAAACCATTCTGTTGTTGCTACTTTAAACTTTCACTTGCTAAATTTTGCTTGTTGTTTTGACCTTTTAAGTCTTGAACAATTTACTTTACTGCTGTATCACTTTTGTTCTCGCACTATATTGTAGTGCCGAATGTGGCACATTTTTTAGATCAGTAAGTCAATTAAATCACAGCAACTCTTCATTATAGTGAAGGACTTATTCAATTCAATAATCAATTGAGGTCCTACGTAGGAGTGGGAAAATCCAAGTAGTTTCGAAAACTGAAGGAATTATCGTTCTAGGTGGTCTGAGAAAGAAGTACTTAACACGTTGTCAGATTTTGCGCTCAAAAGACTATCTATATGCAGTTTAACAAAAAGTGTTTTCCAATATAGTGAAGGACCTGTTCAAATCAATTGAGCGCCTAAGTAGGAGTGGGAAAATCCAAGTAGGTTCTAAAGCAGAAGGAATTATCGTTCTAGGTGGTCTGAGAAAGAAGTACTTAACACGTTGTCAGATTTTGCACTCAAAAAAGACTATCTATATGCAGTTTAACAAAAATGTTTTCCAATAAAGGGAAGGACTTGTTCAAATCAATTGAGCACCTACGTAGGAGTGGAAAAATGCAAATAGGTTCTAAAGCAGAAGGAATTATCGTTCTGGGTGGTCCGAGAAAGAAGTACTTAACACGTTGTCAGATTTTGCACTCAAAAGGCTATCTTTATGCAGTTTAACAAAAAGTGTTTTCCAATATATTGAAGGACTTGTTCAAATCAATTGAGCGCCTACGTAGGAGTGGGAAAACTCAATTAGGTTCTAAAGCAGAAGGAAATTTCGTTCCAGGTGATCTGAGAAAGAAGTACTTAACATGTTGTCAGATTTTGCGCTCAAAAGACTGTCTATATGCAGTTTAACAAAAAGTCTTTTCCAATATACTGAAGGACTTGTGCAAATCACCTGAGCGCCTAAGTAGGAGTGGGAAAATCCAAGTAGGTTCTAAGGCAGAAGGAATTATTGTTCTAGGTGGTCTGAGAAAGAAATACTTAACACGTTGTCAGATTTTGCGCTCAAAAGACTATCTATATGCAGTTTAACAAAAAGTATTTTCCAATATAGTGAAGGACTTGTTCAAATCAATTGAGCGCCTACGTAGGAGTGCGAAAATCCAAGTAAGTTCTAAAGCAGAAGGAATTAGTGTTCTAGGTGGTCTGAGAAAGAAGTACTTAACACGTTGTCAGATTTTGCACTCAAAAAAGACTATCTATATGCAGTTTAACAAAAAGTGTTTTCCAATATAGGGAAGGACTTGTTCAAATCAATTGAGCACCTACGTAGGAGTGGAAATTGCAAATAGGTTCTAAAGCAGAAGGAACTATCGTTCTAGGTGATCTGAGAAAGAAGTACTTAACATGTTGTCAGATTTTGCGCTCAAAGGACTGTCTATATGCAGTTTAACAAAAAGTGTTTTCCAATATACTGAAGGACTTGTTCAAATCACTTGAGCGCCTAAGTAGGAGTGGGAAAATCCAAGTAGGTTCTAAAGCAGAAGGAATTATCGTTCTGGGTGGTCTGAGAAAGAAGTACTTAACACGTTGTCAGATTTTGCGCTCAAAAGGCTATCTATATGCAGTTTAACAAAAAGTGTTTTCCAATATATTGAAGGACTTGTTCAAATCAATTGAGCGCCTACGTAGGAGTGGGAAAACTCAATTAGGTTCTAAAGCAGAAGGAATTATTGTTCTAGGTGATCTGAGAAAGAAGTACTTAACATGTTGTCAGATTTTGCGCTCAAAAGACTGTCTATATGCATTTTAACAAAAAGTCTTTTCCAATATACTGAAGGACTTGTTCAAATCACTTGAGCGCCTAAGTAGGAGTGGGAAAATTAAAGTAGGTTCTAAGGCAGAAGGAATTATTGTTCTAGGTGGTCTGAGAAAGAAGTACTTAACACGTTGTCAGATTTTGCGCTCAAAAGACTATCTATATGCAGTTTAACAAAAACTATTTTCCAATATAGTGAAGGACTTGTTCAAATCAATTGAGCACCTACGTAGGAGTGGGAAAATGCAAATAGGTTCTAAAGAAAAAGGAAATATTGTTCTAGGTGATCTGAGAAAGAAGTACTTAACATGTTGTCAGATTTTGCGCTCAAAGGACTGTCTATATGCAGTTTAACAAAAAGTGTTTTCCAATATACTGAAGGACTTGTTCAAATCACTTGAGCGCCTATGTAGGAGTGGGAAAATCCAAGTAAGTTCTAAAGCAGAAGAAATTATCGTTCTAGGTGGTCTGAGAATGAAGTACTTAACACGTTGTCAGATTTTGCACTCAAAAAAGACTATCTATATGCAGTTTAACAAAGTGTTTTCCAATATAAGGAAGGACTTGTTCAAATCAATTGAGCACCTACGTAGGAGTGGGAAAATCCAAGTAGGTTCTAAGGCAGAAGGAATTATTGTTCTAGGTGGTCTGAGAAAGAAGTACTTAACACGTTGTCAGATTTTGCGCTCAAAGGACTGTCTATATGCAGTTTAACAAAAAGTGTTTTCCAATATACTGAAGGACTTGTTCAAATCACTTGAGCGCCTATGTAGGAGTGGGAAAATCCAAGTAGGTTCTAAAGCAGAAGGAATTATCTTTCTAGGTGGTCTGGGAAAGAAGTACTTAACACGTTGTCAGATTTTGCACTCAAAAAAGACTATCTATATGCAGTTTAACAAAAAGTGTTTTCCAATATAGGGAAGGACTTGTTCAAATCAATTGAGCACCTACGTAGGAGTGGGAAAATGCAAATAGGTTCTAAAGAAAAAGGAAATATTGTTCTAGGTGATCTGAGAAAGAAGTACTTAACATGTTGTCAGATTTTGCGCTCAAAGGACTGTCTATATGCAGTTTAACAAAAAGTCTTTTCCAATATACTGAAGGACTTGTTCAAATCACTTGATCGCCTATGTAGGAGTGGGAAAATCCAAGTAGGTTCTAAAGCAGAAGGAATTATCTTTCTAGGTGGTCTGGGAAAGAAGTACTTAACACGTTGTCAGATTTTGCACTCAAAAAAGACTATCTATATGCAGTTTAACAAAAAGTGTTTTCCAATATAGGGAAGGACTTGTTCAAATCAATTGAGCACCTACGTAGGAGTGGGAAAATGCAAATAGGTTCTAAAGCAGAAGGAACTATCGTTCTAGGTGGTCTGGGAAAGAAGTACTTAACACGTTGTCAGATTTTGCGCTCAAAAGGCTATCTATATGCAGTTTAACAAAAAGTGTTTTCCAATATACTGAAGGACTTGTTCAAATCACTTGAGCGCCTATGTAGGAGTGGGAAAATCCAAGTAAGTTCTAAAGCAGAAGGAATTATCGTTCTAGGTGGTCTGAGAAAGAAGTACTTAACACGTTGTCAGATTTTGCACTCAAAAAAGACTATCTATATGCAGTTTAACAAAAAGTGTTTTCCAATATAGGGAAGGACTTGTTCAAATCAATTGAGCACCTACGTAGGAGTGGGAAAATGCAAATAGGTTCTAAAGCAGAAGGAACTATCGTTCTAGGTGATCTGAGAAAGAAGTACTTAACACGTTGTCAGATTTTGCGCTCAAAAGGCGATCTATATGCAGTTTAACAAAAAGTGTTTTCCAATATACTGAAGGACCTGTTCAAATCACTTGAGCGCCTAAGTAGGAGTGGGAAAATCCAAGTAGGTTCTAAAGCAGAAGGAATTATCTTTCTAGGTGGTCTGGGAAAGAAGTACTTAACACGTTGTCAGATTTTGCGCTCAAAAGGCTATCTATATGCAGTTTAACAAAAAGTGTTTTCCAATATATTGAAGGACTTGTTCAAATCAATTGAGCGCCTAAGTAGGAGTGGGAAAACTCAATTAGGTTCTAAAGCAGAAAGAATTATCGTTCTAGGTGATCTGAGAAAGAAGTACTTAACATGTTGTCAGATTTTGCGCTCAAAAGACTGTCTATATTCAGTTTAACAAAAAGTCTTTTCCAATATACTGAAGGACTTGTTCAAATCATTTGAGCGCCTAAGTAGGAGTGGGAAAATCCAAGTAGGTTCTAAGGCAGAAGGAATTATTGTTCTAGGTGGTCTGAGAAAGAAGTACTTAACACGTTGTCAGATTTTGCGCTCAAAAGGCTATCTATATGCAGTTTAACAAAAAGTGTTTTCCAATATACTGAAGGACTTGTTCAAATCACTTGAGCGCCTAAGTAGGAGTGGGAAAATCCAAGTAGGTTCTAAAGCAGAAGGAATTATCTTTCTAGGTGGTCTGGGAAAGAAGTACTTAACACGTTGTCAGATTTTGCGCTCAAAAGGCTATCTATATGCAGTTTAACAAAAAGTGTTTTCCAATATATTGAAGGACTTGTTCAAATCAATTGAGCGCCTAAGTAGGAGTGGGAAAACTCAATTAGGTTCTAAAGCAGAAGGAATTATCGTTCTAGGTGATCTGAGAAAGAAGTACTTAACATGTTGTCAGATTTTGCGCTCAAAAGACTGTCTATATGCAGTTTAACAAAAAGTCTTTTCCAATATACTGAAGGACTTGTTCAAATCATTTGAGCGCCTAAGTAGGAGTGGGAAAATCCAAGTAGGTTCTAAGGCAGAAGGAATTATTGTTCTAGGTGGTCTGAGAAAGAAGTACTTAACACGTTGTCAGATTTTGCGCTCAAAAGACTATCTATATGCAGTTTAACAAAAACTATTTTCCAATATAGTGAAGGACTTGTTCAAATCAATTGAGCACCTACGTAGGAGTGGGAAAATGCAAATAGGTTCTAAAGCAGAAGGAACTATCGTTCTAGGTGATCTGAGAAAGAAGTACTTAACATGTTGTCAGATTTTGCGCTCAAAGGACTGTCTATATGCAGTTTAACAAAAAGTGTTTTCCAATATACTGAAGGACTTGTTCAAATCACTTGAGCGCCTAAGTAGGAGTGGGAAAATCCAAGTAGGTTCTAAGGCAGAAGGAATTATTGTTCTAGGTGGTCTGAGAAAGAAGTACTTAACACGTTGTCAGATTTTGCGCTCAAAAGACTGTCTATATGCAGTTTAACAAAAAGTCTTTTCCAATATACTGAAGGACTTGTTCAAATCACTTGAGCGCCTAAGTAGGAGTGGGAAAATCCAAGTAGGTTCTAAGGCAGAAGGAATTATTGTTCTAGGTGGTCTGAGAAAGAAGTACTTAACACGTTGTCAGATTTTGCGCTCAAAAGACTATCTATATGCAGTTTAACAAAAAGTCTTTTCCAATATACTGAAGGACTTGTTCAAATCACTTGAGCGCCTAAGTAGGAGTGGGAAAATCCAAGTAGGTTTTAAGGCAGAAGGAATTATTGTTCTAGGTGGTCTGAGAAAGAAGTACTTAACACGTTGTCAGATTTTGCGCTCAAAAGACTATCTATATGCAGTTTAACAAAAAGTCTTTTCCAATATACTGAAGGACTTGTTCAAATCAATTGAGCACCTACGTAGGAGTGGGAAAACCCAAGTAGGTTCTAAGGCAGAAGGATTTATTGTTCTAGGTGGTCTGAGAAAGAAGTACTTTACACGTTGTCAGATTTTGCGCTCAAAAGACTATCTATATGCAGTTTAACAAAAACTATTTTCCAATATAGTGAAGGACTTGTTCAAATCAATTGAGCACCTACGTAGGAGTGGGAAAATGCAAATAGGTTCTAAAGCAGAAGGAACTATCGTTCTAGGTGATCTGAGAAAGAAGTACTTAACATGTTGTCAGATTTTGCGCTCAAAGGACTGTCTATATGCAGTTTAACAAAAAGCGTTTTCCAATATACTGAAGGACTTGCTCAAATCACTTGAGCGCCTAAGTAGGAGTGGGAAAATCCAAGTAGGTTCTAAGGCAGAAGGAATTATTGTTCTAGGTGGTCTGAGAAAGAAGTACTTAACACGTTGTCAGATTTTGCGCTCAAAAGACTGTCTATTTGCAGTTTAACAAAAAGTCTTTTCCAATATACTGAAGGACTTGTTCAAATCACTTGAGCGCCTAAGTAGGAGTGGGAAAATCCAAGTAGGTTCTAAGGCAGAAGGAATTATTGTTCTAGGTGGTCTGAGAAAGAAGTACTTAACACGTTGTCAGATTTTGCGCTCAAAAGACTATCTATATGCAGTTTAACAAAAACTATTTTCCAATATAGTGAAGGACTTGTTCAAATCAATTGAGCACCTACGTAGGAGTGGGAAAATGCAAATAGGTTCTAAAGCAGAAGGAACTATCGTTCTAGGTGATCTGAGAAAGAAGTACTTAACATGTTGTCAGATTTTGCGCTCAAAGGACTGTCTATATGCAGTTTAACAAAAAGTGTTTTCCAATATACTGAAGGACTTGTTCAAATCCCTTGAGCGCCTAAGTAGGAGTGGGAAAATCCAAGTAGGTTCTAAGGCAGAAGGAATTATTGTTCTAGGTGGTCTGAGAAAGAAGTACTTAACACGTTGTCAGATTTTGCGCTCAAAAGACTGTCTATATGCAGTTTAACAAAAAGTCTTTTCCAATATACTGAAGGACTTGTTCAAATCACTTGAGCGCCTGAGTAGGAGTGGGAAAATCCAAGTAGGTTCTAAGGCAGAAGGAATTATTGTTCTAGGTGGTCTGAGAAAGAAGTACTTAACATGTTGTCAGATTTTGCGCTCAAAGGACTGTCTATATGCAGTTTAACAAAAAGTGTTTTCCAATATACTGAAGGACTTGTTCAAATCACTTGAGCGCCTAAGTAGGAGTGGGAAAATCCAAGTAGGTTCTAAGGCAGAAGGAATTATTGTTCTAGGTGGTCTGAGAAAGAAGTACTTAACACGTTGTCAGATTTTGCGCTCAAAAGACTGTCTATTTGCAGTTTAACAAAAAGTCTTTTCCAATATACTGAAGGACTTGTTCAAATCACTTGAGCGCCTAAGTAGGAGTGGGAAAATCCAAGTAGGTTCTAAGGCAGAAGGAATTATTGTTCTAGGTGGTCTGAGAAAGAAGTACTTAACACGTTGTCAGATTTTGCGCTCAAAAGACTATCTATATGCAGTTTAACAAAAACTATTTTCCAATATAGTGAAGGACTTGTTCAAATCAATTGAGCACCTACGTAGGAGTGGGAAAATGCAAATAGGTTCTAAAGCAGAAGGAACTATCGTTCTAGGTGATCTGAGAAAGAAGTACTTAACATGTTGTCAGATTTTGCGCTCAAAGGACTGTCTATATGCAGTTTAACAAAAAGTGTTTTCCAATATACTGAAGGACTTGTTCAAATCACTTGAGCGCCTAAGTAGGAGTGGGAAAATCCAAGTAGGTTCTAAGGCAGAAGGAATTATTGTTCTAGGTGGTCTGAGAAAGAAGTACTTAACACGTTGTCAGATTTTGCGCTCAAAAGACTGTCTATATGCAGTTTAACAAAAAGTCTTTTCCAATATACTGAAGGACTTGTTCAAATCACTTGAGCGCCTAAGTAGGAGTGGGAAAATCCAAGTAGGTTCTAAGGCAGAAGGAATTATTGTTCTAGGTGGTCTGAGAAAGAAGTACTTAACACGTTGTCAGATTTTGCGCTCAAAAGACTATCTATATGCAGTTTAACAAAAACTATTTTCCAATATAGTGAAGGACTTGTTCAAATCAATTGACCACCTACGTAGGAGTGGGAAAATTTAAATAGGTTCTAAAGCAGAAGGAACTATCGTTCTAGGTGATCTGAGAAAGAAGTACTTAACATGTTGTCAGATTTTGTGCTCAAAGGACTGTCTATATGCAGTTTAACAAAAAGTGTTTTCCAATATACTGAAGGACTTGTTCAAATCACTTGAACGCCTAAGTAGGAGTGGGAAAATTCAAGTAGGTTCTAAAGCAGAAGGAACTATCGTTCTAGGTGATCTGAGAAAGAAGTACTTAACATGTTGTCAGATTTTGCGCTCAAAGGACTGTCTATATGCAGTTTAACAAAAAGTCTTTTCCAATATACTGAAGGACTTGTTCAAATCACTTGAGCGCCTAAGTAGGAGTGGGAAAACCCAAGTAGGTTCTAAGGCAGAAGGATTTATTGTTCTAGGTGGTCTGAGAAAGAAGTACTTTACACGTTGTCAGATTTTGCGCTCAAAAGACTATCTATATGCAGTTTAACAAAAACTATTTTCCAATATAGTGAAGGACTTGTTCAAATCAATTGAGCACCTACGTAGGAGTGGGAAAATGCAAATAGGTTCTAAAGCAGAAGGAACTATCGTTCTAGGTGATCTGAGAAAGAAGTACTTAACATGTTGTCAGATTTTGCGCTCAAAAGACTGTCTATATGCAGTTTAACAAAAAGTGTTTTCCAATATACTGAAGGACTTGTTCAAATCACTTGAGCGCCTAAGTAGGAGTGGAAAAATCGAACTAGGTTCTAAAGCAGAAGGAATTATCGTTCTAGGTGGTCTGAGAAAGAAGTACTTAACACGTTGTCAGATTTTGCGCTCAAAAGACTATCTATATGCAGTTTAACAAAAAGTGTTTTCCAATATACTGAAGGACTTGTTCAAATCACTTGAGCGCCTAAGTAGGAGTGGGAAAATCCAAGTAGGTTCTAAAGCAGAAGGAAATATCGTTCTAGGTGTTCTGAGAAAGAAGTACTTAACACGTTGTCAGATTTTACGCTCAAAAGGCTATCTATATGCAGTTTAACAAAAAGTGTTTTCCAATATAGTGAAGGACTTGTTCAAATCAATTGAGCGCCTAAGTAGGAGTGGGAAAATCCAATTAGGTTCTAAAGCAAAAAGAATTATCGTTCTAGGCGATCTGAGAAAGAAGTACTTAACATGTTGTCAGATTTTGCGCTCAAAAGACTGTATATGCAGTTTAACAAAAAGTCTTTTGCAATATACTGAAGGACTTGTTCAAATCACTTGAGCGCCTAAGTAGGAGTGGAAAAATACAAGTAGGTTCTACAGCAGAAGGAATTACCGTTCGAGGTGGTCTGAGAAAGAAGTACTTAAGACGTTGTCAGATTTTGCACTCAAAAGGCTATCTATATGCAGTTTAACAAAAAGTGTTTTCCAATATAGTGAAGGACTTGTTCAAATCAATTGAGCGCCTACGTAGGAGTGGGAAAATTCAATTAGGTTCAAAAGCAGAAGGAATTATCGTTCTAGGTGGTCTGAGAAAGAAGTACTTAACACGTTGTCAGATTTTGCGCTCAACAGACTATCTATATGCAGTTTAACAAAAAGTGTTTTCCAGTATAGTGAAGGACTTGTTCAAATCAATTGAGCGCCTAAGTAGGAGTGGGAAAATCCAATTAGGTTCTAAAGCAAAAAGAATTATCGTTCTAGGCGATCTGAGAAAGAAGTACTTAACATGTTGTCAGATTTTGCGCTCAAAAGACTGTATCTGCAGTTTAACAAAAAGTCTTTTCCAATATACTGAAGGACTTGTTCAAATCACTTGAGCGCCTAAGTAGGAGTGGGAAAATCCAAGTAGGTTCTACAGCAGAAGGAATTATCGTTCGAGGTGGTCTGAGAAAGAAGTACTTAAGACGTTGTCAGATTTTGCACTCAAAAGGCTATCTATATGCAGTTTAACAAAAAGTGTTTTCCAATATAGTGAAGGACTTGTTCAAATCAATTGAGCGCCTACGTAGGAGTGGGAAAATTCAATTAGGTTCTAAAGCAGAAGGAATTATCGTTCTAGGTGTTCTGAGAAAGAAGTACTTAACACGTTGTCAGATTTTGCGCTCAACAGACTATCTATATGCCGTTTAACAAAAAGTATTTTCCAATATAGTGAAGGACTTGTTCAAATCAATTGAGCGCCTACGTAGGAGTGGGAAAATCCAAGTAAGTTCTAAAGCAGAAGGAATTATCGTTCTAGGTGGTCTGAGAAAGAAGTACTTAACACGTTTTCAGATTTTGCACTCAAAAAAGACTATCTATATGCAGTTTAACAAAGTGTTTTCCAAAATAGGGAAGGACTTGTTCAAATCATTTGAGCACCTATGTAGGAGTGGGAAAATGCAAATAGGTTCTAAAGCAGAAGGAATTATCGTTCTAGGTGTTCTGAGAAAGAAGTACTTAACACGTTGTCAGATTTTACGCTCAAAAGGCTATCTATATGCAGTTTAACAAAAAGTGTTTTCCAATATAGTGAAGGACTTGTTCAAATCAATTGAGCGCCTAAGTAGGAGTGGGAAAATCCAATTGGGTTCTAAAGCAAAAAGAATTATCGTTCTAGGCGATCTGAGAAAGAAGTACTTAACATGTTGTCAGATTTTGCGCCGAAAAGACTGTATATGCAGTTTAACAAAAAGTCTTTTCCAATATACTGAAGGACTTGTTCAAATCACTTGAGCGCCTAAGTAGGAGTGGGAAATCCAAGTAGGTTCTACAGCAGAAGGAATTATCGTTCGAGGTGGTCTGAGAAAGAAGTACTTAACAAGTTGTCAGATTTTGCGCTCAAAGGACTGTCTATATGCAGTTTAAGAAAAAGTGTTTTCCAATATACTGAAGGACTTGTTCAAATCAATTGAGCACCTACGTAGGAGTGGGAAAATCCAATTAGGTTCTAAAGCAAAAAGAATTATCGTTCTAGGCGATCTGAGAAAGAAGTACTTAACATGTTGTCAGATTTTGCGCCCAAAAGACTGTATATGCAGTTTAACAAAAAGTATTTTCCAATATACTGAAGGACTTGTTCAAATCACTTGAGCGCCTAAGTAGGAGTGGGAAAATCCAAGTAGGTTCTACAGCAGAAGGAATTATCGTTCGAGGTGGTCTGAGAAAGAAGTACTTAACAAGTTGTCAGATTTTGCACTCAAAAAAGACTATCTATATGCAGTTTAACAAAGTGTTTTCCAAAATAGTGAAGGACTTGTTCAAATCAATTGAGCGCCTAAGTAGGAGTGGGAAAATCCAATTAGGTTCTAAAGCAAAAAGAATTATCGTTCTAGGCGATCTGAGAAAGAAGTACTTAACATGTTGTCAGATTTTGCGCCCAAAAGACTGTATATGCAGTTTAACAAAAAGTCTTTTCCAATATACTGAAGGACTTGTTCAAATCACTTGAGCGCCTAAGTAGGAGTGGGAAAATCCAAGTAGGTTCTACAGCAGAAGGAATTATCGTTCGAGGTGGTCTGAGAAAGAAGTACTTAACACGTTGTCAGATTTTGCACTCAAAAAAGACTATCTATATGCAGTTTAACAAAGTGTTTTCCAAAATAGGGAAGGACTTGTTCAAATCATTTGAGCACCTACGTAGGGGTGGGAAAATGCAAATAGGTTCTAAAGCAGAAGGAACTATCGTTCTAGGTGATCTGAGAAAGAAGTACTTAACATGTTGTCAGATTTTGCGCTCAAAGGACTGTCTATATGCAGTTTAAGAAAAAGTGTTTTCCAATATACTGAAGGACTTGTTCAAATCAATTGAGCGCCTACGTAGGTGTGGGAAAATTCAATTAGGTTCTAAAGCAGAAGGAATTATCGTTCTAGGTGATCTGAGAAAGAAGTACTTAACACGTTGTCAGATTTTGCGCTCAAAAGACTGTCTATATGCAGTTTAACAAAAAGTGTTTTCCAATATACTGAAGGACTTGTTCAAATCACTTGAGCGCCTAATTAGGAGTGGGAAAATCCAAGTAGTTTCTAAAGCAGAAGGAATTATCGTTCTACGTGGTCTGAGAAAGAAGTACTTAACACGTTGTCAGATTTTGCGCTCAAAAAGACTATCTATATGCAGTTTAACAAAAAGTATTTTCCAATATAGTGAAGGACTTGTTCAAATCAATTGAACGCCTACGTAGGAGTGGGAAAATCCAAGTAAGTTCTAAAGCTGAAGGAATTATCGTTCTAGGTGGTCTGAGAAAGAAGTACTTAACACTTTGTCAGATTTTGCACTCAAAAAAGACTATCTATATGCAGTTTAACAAAAAGTATTTTCCAAAATAGGGAAGGACTTGTACAAATCAATTGAGCACCTACGTAGGAGTGGTAAAATGCAAATAGGTTCTAAAGCAGAAGGAACTATCGTTCTAGGTGATCTGAGAAAGAAGTACTTAACATGTTGTCAGATTTTGCGCTCAAAGGACTTTCTATATGCAGTTTAACAAAAAGTGTTTTCCAATATACTGAAGGACTTGTTCAAATCACTTGAGCGCCTAAGTAGGAGTGGGAAAATCCAATTAAGTTCTAAAGCAGAAGGAATTATCGTTCTAGGTGGTCTGAGAAAGAAGTACTTAACATGTTGTCAGATTTTGCGCTCAAAAGACTGTCTATATGCAGTTTAACAAAAAGTGTTTTCCAATATACTGAAGGAATTGTTCAAATCACTTGAGCGCCTAAGTAGGAGTGGGAAAATCCAAGTAAGTTCTAAAGCAGAAGGAATTATCGTTCTAGGTGGTCTGAGAAAGAAGTACTTAACACGTTGTCAGATTTTGCGCTCAAAAGACTATCTATATGCAGTTTAACAAAAATTTTTTTCCAATATAGTGAAGGACTTGTTCAAATCGATTGAGCGCCTACGTAGGAGTGGGAAAATCCAAGTAAGTTCTAAAGCAGAAGGAATTATCGTTCTAGGTGATCTGAGAAAGAAGTACTTAACATGTTGTCAGATTTTGCGCTCAAAAGACTGTCTATATGCAGTTTATCAAAAAGTGTTTTCCAATATACTGAAGGACTTGTTCAAATCACTTGAGCGCCCAAGTAGGAGTGGGAAAATCCAAGTAGGTTCTAAAGCAGAAGGAATTATTGTTCTAGGTGGTCTGAGAAAGTAGTACTTAACACGTTGTCAGATTTTGCGCTCAAAAGACTATCTATATACAGTTTAACAAAAAGTGTTCTGCAATATAGTGAAGGACTCATTCAAATCTATTGAGCGCCTAAGTAGGAGTGGGAAAATCAAAATAGGTTCTAAAGCAGAAGGAATTATTGTTCTAGGTGGTCTGAGAAAGAAGTACTTAACACGTTGTCGGATTTTGCGCTCAAAAGACTATCTATATACAGTTTAACAAAAAAGTGTTTTGCAACATAGTGACGGACTCATTCAAATCTATTGAGCGCCTAAGTAGGAGTGGGAAAATCAAAATAGGTTCTAAAGCAGAAGGAATTATTATTCTAGGTGGTCTGATAAAGAAGTACTTAACACGTTGTCAGATTTTGCACTCAAAAGTCTATCTATATGCAGTTTAACAAAAAGTATTTTCCAATATAGTGGAGGACTTGTTCAAATCAATTGAGCGCCTAAGTAGGAGTGGGAAAATCCAATTAGGTCCTAAAGCAGAAGTAATTATTGTTCTAGGTGGTCTGAGAAAGAAGTACTTAACACGTTGTCAGATTTTGCGCTCAAAAGATTATCTATATACAGTTTAACAAAAAGTGTTTTGCAATATAGTGAAGGACTCATTCAAATCTATTGAGCGTCTAAGTAGGAGTGGGAAAATCAAAATAGGTTCTAAAGCAGAAGGAATTATTGTTCTAGGTGGTCTGAGAAAGAAGTACTTAACACGTTGTCAGATTTTGCGCTCAAAAGACTATCTATATACAGTTTAACAAAAAGTGTTTTGCAATACAGTGACGGACTCATTCAAATCTATTGAGCGCCTAAGTAGGAGTGGGAAAATCAAAATAGGTTCTAAAGCAGAAGGAATTATTGTTCTAGGTGGTCTGAGAAAGAAGTACTTAACACGTTGTCAGATTTTGCACTCAAAAGTCTATCTATATGCAGTTTAACAAAAAGTATTTTCCAATATAGTGAAGGACTTGTTCAAATCAATTGAGCGCTCAAGTAGGAGTGGGAAAATCCAAGTAGGTTCTAAAGCAAAAGAAATTATTGTTCTAGGTGGTCTGAGAAAGAAGTACTTAACACGTTGTCAGATTTTGCGCTCAAAAGACTATCTATATACAGTTTAACAAAAAGTGTTTTGCAATATAGTGACGGACTCATTCAAATCTACTGAGCGCCTAAGTAGGAGTGGGAAAATCAAAATAGGTTCTAAGGTAGAAGGAATAATCGTTCTTAGTGGTCTGAGAAAGAAGTACTTAACACGTTGTCAGATTTTGCACTCAAAAGTCTATCTATATGCAGTTTAACAAAAAGTGTTTTCCAATATAGGGAAGGACTTGTTCAAATCAATTGAGCACTTTCGTAGGAGTGGGAAACTGTAAATAGGTTTTAAAGCAGAAGGAATTATCGTTCTAGGTGGTCTGAGAAAGAAGTACTTAACATGTTGTCAGATTTTGCGCTCAAAAGACTGTCTATATGCAGTTTAACAAAAAGTGTTTTCCAATATACTGAAGGAATTGTTCAAATCACTTGAGCGCCTAAGTAGGAGTGGGAAAATCCAAGTAAGTTCTAATGCAGAAGGAATTATTGTTCTAGGTGGTCTGAGAAAGAAGTACTTAACACGTTGTCAGATTTTGCGCTCAAAAGATTATCTATATACAGTTTAACAAAAAGTGTTTTGCAATATAGTGAAGGACTCATTCAAATCTATTGAGCGTCTAAGTAGGAGTGGAAAAATCAAAATAGGTTCTAAAGCGGAAGGAATTATTGTTCTAGGTGGTCTGAGAAAGAAGTACTTAACACGTTGTCGGATTTTGCGCTCAAAAGACTATCTATATACAGTTTAACAAAAAAGTGTTTTGCAACATAGTGACGGACTCATTCAAATCTATTGAGCGCCTAAGTAGGAGTGGGAAAATCAAAATAGGTTCTAAAGCAGAAGGAATTATTATTCTAGGTGGTCTGATAAAGAAGTACTTAACACGTTGTCAGATTTTGCACTCAAAAGTCTATCTATATGCAGTTTAACAAAAAGTATTTTCCAATATAGTGGAGGACTTGTTCAAATCAATTGAGCGCCTAAGTAGGAGTGGGAAAATCCAATTAGGTCCTAAAGCAGAAGTAATTATTGTTCTAGGTGGTCTGAGAAAGAAGTACTTAACACGTTGTCAGATTTTGCGCTCAAAAGATTATCTATATACAGTTTAACAAAAAGTGTTTTGCAATATAGTGAAGGACTCATTCAAATCTATTGAGCGTCTAAGTAGGAGTGGGAAAATCAAAATAGGTTCTAAAGCAGAAGGAATTATTGTTCTAGGTGGTCTGAGAAAGAAGTACTTAACACGTTGTCAGATTTTGCGCTCAAAAGACTATCTATATACAGTTTAACAAAAAGTGTTTTGCAATACAGTGACGGACTCATTCAAATCTATTGAGCGCCTAAGTAGGAGTGGGAAAATCAAAATAGGTTCTAAAGCAGAAGGAATTATTGTTCTAGGTGGTCTGAGAAAGAAGTACTTAACACGTTGTCAGATTTTGCACTCAAAAGTCTATCTATATGCAGTTTAACAAAAAGTATTTTCCAATATAGTGAAGGACTTGTTCAAATCAATTGAGCGCTCAAGTAGGAGTGGGAAAATCCAAGTAGGTTCTAAAGCAAAAGAAATTATTGTTCTAGGTGGTCTGAGAAAGAAGTACTTAACACGTTGTCAGATTTTGCGCTCAAAAGACTATCTATATACAGTTTAACAAAAAGTGTTTTGCAATATAGTGACGGACTCATTCAAATCTACTGAGCGCCTAAGTAGGAGTGGGAAAATCAAAATAGGTTCTAAGGTAGAAGGAATAATCGTTCTTAGTGGTCTGAGAAAGAAGTACTTAACACGTTGTCAGATTTTGCACTCAAAAGTCTATCTATATGCAGTTTAACAAAAAGTGTTTTCCAATATAGGGAAGGACTTGTTCAAATCAATTGAGCACTTTCGTAGGAGTGGGAAACTGTAAATAGGTTTTAAAGCAGAAGGAATTATCGTTCTAGGTGGTCTGAGAAAGAAGTACTTAACATGTTGTCAGATTTTGCGCTCAAAAGACTGTCTATATGCAGTTTAACAAAAAGTGTTTTCCAATATACTGAAGGAATTGTTCAAATCACTTGAGCGCCTAAGTAGGAGTGGGAAAATCCAAGTAAGTTCTAATGCAGAAGGAATTATTGTTCTAGGTGGTCTGAGAAAGAAGTACTTAACACGTTGTCAGATTTTGCGCTCAAAAGATTATCTATATACAGTTTAACAAAAAGTGTTTTGCAATATAGTGAAGGACTCATTCAAATCTATTGAGCGTCTAAGTAGGAGTGGAAAAATCAAAATAGGTTCTAAAGCGGAAGGAATTATTGTTCTAGGTGGTCTGAGAAAGAAGTACTTAACACGTTGTCAGATTTTGCGCTCAAAAGACTATCTATATACAGTTTAACAAAAAGTGTTTTGCAATACAGTGACGGACTCATTCAAATCTATTGAGCGCCTAAGTAGGAGTGGGAAAATCAAAATAGGTTCTAAAGCAGAAGGAATTATTGTTCTAGGTGGTCTGAGAAAGAAGTACTTAACACGTTGTCAGATTTTGCACTCAAAAGTCTATCTATATGCAGTTTAACAAAAAGTATTTTCCAATATAGTGAAGGACTTGTTCAAATCAATTGAGCGCTCAAGTAGGAGTGGGAAAATCCAAGTAGGTTCTAAAGCAAAAGAAATTATTGTTCTAGGTGGTCTGAGAAAGAAGTACTTAACACGTTGTCAGATTTTGCGCTCAAAAGACTATCTATATACAGTTTAACAAAAAGTGTTTTGCAATATAGTGACGGACTCATTCAAATCTACTGAGCGCCTAAGTAGGAGTGGGAAAATCAAAATAGGTTCTAAGGTAGAAGGAATAATCGTTCTTAGTGGTCTGAGAAAGAAGTACTTAACACGTTGTCAGATTTTGCGCTCAAAAGATTATCTATATACAGTTTAACAAAAAGTGTTTTGCAATATAGTGAAGGACTCATTCAAATCTATTGAGCGTCTAAGTAGGAGTGGGTAAATCAAAATAGGTTCTAAAGCAGAAGGAATTATTGTTCTAGGTGGTCTGAGAAAGAAGTACTTAACACGTTGTCAGATTTTGCGCTCAAAAGACTATCTATATACAGTTTAACAAAAAGTGTTTTGCAATACAGTGACGGACTCATTCAAATCTATTGAGCGCCTAAGTAGGAGTGGGAAAATCAAAATAGGTTCTAAAGCAGAAGGAATTATTGTTCTAGGTGGTCTGAGAAAGAAGTACTTAACACGTTGTCAGATTTTGCACTCAAAAGTCTATCTATATGCAGTTTAACAAAAAGTATTTTCCAATATAGTGAAGGACTTGTTCAAATCAATTGAGCGCTCAAGTAGGAGTGGGAAAATCCAAGTAGGTTCTAAAGCAAAATAAATTATTGTTCTAGGTGGTCTGAGAAAGAAGTACTTAACACGTTGTCAGATTTTGCGCTCAAAAGACTATCTATATACAGTTTAACAAAAAGTGTTTTGCAATATAGTGACGGACTCATTCAAATCTACTGAGCGCCTAAGTAGGAGTGGGAAAATCAAAATAGGTTCTAAGGTGGAAGGAATAATCGTTCTTAGTGGTCTGAGAAAGAAGTACTTAACACGTTGTCAGATTTTGCACTCAAAAGTCTATCTATATGCAGTTTAACAAAAAGTGTTTTCCAATATAGGGAACGACTTGTTCAAATCAATTGAGCACATTCGTAGGAGTGGGAAACTGTAAATAGGTTTTAAAGCAGAAGGAATTATCGTTCTAGGTGGTCTGAGAAAGAAGTACTTAACATGTTGTCAGATTTTGCGCTCAAAAGACTGTCTATATGCAGTTTAACAAAAAGTGTTTTCCAATATACTGAAGGAATTGTTCAAATCACTTGAGCGCCTAAGTAGGAGTGGGAAAATCCAAGTAAGTTCTAATGCAGAAGGAATTATCGTTCTAGGTGGTCTGAGAAAGAAGTACTTAACACGTTGTCAGATTTTGCGCTCAAAAGACTATCTATATGCAGTTTAACAAAAATTATTTTCCAATATAGTGAAGGACTTGTTCAAATCGATTGAGCGCCTACGTAGGAGTGGGAAAATCCAAGTAAGTTCTAAAGCAGAAGGAATTATCGTTCTAGGTGATCTGAGAAAGAAGTACTTAACATGTTGTCAGATTTTGCGCTCAAAAGACTGTCTATATGCAGTTTATCAAAAAGTGTTTTCCAATATACTGAAGGACTTGTTCAAATCACTTGAGCGCCCAAGTAGGAGTGGGAAAATCCAAGTAGGTTCTAAAGCAGAAGGAATTATTGTTCTAGGTGGTCTGAGAAAGTAGTACTTAACACGTTGTCAGATTTTGCGCTCAAAAGACTATCTATATACAGTTTAACAAAAAGTGTTCTGCAATATAGTGAAGGACTCATTCAAATCTATTGAGCGCCTAAGTAGGAGTGGGAAAATCAAAATAGGTTCTAAAGCAGAAGGAATTATTGTTCTAGGTGGTCTGAGAAAGAAGTACGTAACACGTTGTCGGATTTTGCGCTCAAAAGACTATCTATATACAGTTTAACAAAAAGTGTTTTGCAATATAGTGACGGACTCATTCAAATCTACTGAGCGCCTAAGTAGGAGTGGGAAAATCAAAATAGGTTCTAAGGTAGAAGGAATAATCGTTCTTAGTGGTCTGAGAAAGAAGTACTTAACACGTTGTCAGATTTTGCACTCAAAAGTCTATCTATATGCAGTTTAACAAAAAGTGTTTTCCAATATAGGGAAGGACTTGTTCAAATCAATTGAGCACATTCGTAGGAGTGGGAAACTGTAAATAGGTTTTAAAGCAGAAGGAATTATCGTTCTAGGTGGTCTGAGAAAGAAGTACTTAACATGTTGTCAGATTTTGCGCTCAAAAGACTGTCTATATGCAGTTTAACAAAAAGTGTTTTCCAATATACTGAAGGAATTGTTCAAATCACTTGAGCGCCTAAGTAGGAGTGGGAAAATCCAAGTAAGTTCTAATGCAGAAGGAATTATCGTTCTAGGTGGTCTGAGAAAGAAGTACTTAACACGTTGTCAGATTTTGCGCTCAAAAGACTATCTATATGCAGTTTAACAAAAATTATTTTCCAATATAGTGAAGGACTTGTTCAAATCGATTGAGCGCCTACGTAGGAGTGGGAAAATCCAAGTAAGTTCTAAAGCAGAAGGAATTATCGTTCTAGGTGATCTGAGAAAGAAGTACTTAACATGTTGTCAGATTTTGCGCTCAAAAGACTGTCTATATGCAGTTTATCAAAAAGTGTTTTCCAATATACTGAAGGACTTGTTCAAATCACTTGAGCGCCCAAGTAGGAGTGCGAAAATCCAAGTAGGTTCTAAAGCAGAAGGAATTATTGTTCTAGGTGGTCTGAGAAAGTAGTACTTAACACGTTGTCAGATTTTGCGCTCAAAAGACTATCTATATACAGTTTAACAAAAAGTGTTCTGCAATATAGTGAAGGACTCATTCAAATCTATTGAGCGCCTAAGTAGGAGTGGGAAAATCAAAATAGGTTCTAAAGCAGAAGGAATTATTGTTCTAGGTGGTCTGAGAAAGAAGTACGTAACACGTTGTCGGATTTTGCGCTCAAAAGACTATCTATATACAGTTTAACAAAAAAGTGTTTTGCAACATAGTGACGGACTCATTCAAATCTATTGAGCGCCTAAGTAGGAGTGGGAAAATCAAAATAGGTTCTAAAGCAGAAGGAATTATTATTCTAGGTGGTCTGAGAAAGAAGTACTTAACACATTGTCAGATTTTGCACTCAAAAGTCTATCTATATGCAGTTTAACAAAAAGTATTTTCCAATATAGTGAAGGACTTGTTCAAATCAATTGAGCGCCTAAGTAGGAGTGGGAAAATCCAATTAGGTCCTAAAGCAGAAGTAATTATTGTTCTAGGTGGTCTGAGAAAGAAGTACTTAACACGTTGTCAGATTTTGCGCTCAAAAGATTATCTATATACAGTTTAACAAAAAGTGTTTTGCAATATAGTGAAGGACTCATTCAAATCTATTGAGCGTCTAAGTAGGAGTGGGAAAATCAAAATAGGTTCTAAAGCAGAAGGAATTATTGTTCTAGGTGTTCTGAGAAAGAAGTACTTAACACGTTGTCAGATTTTGCGCTCAAAAGACTATCTATATACAGTTTAACAAAAAGTGTTTTGCAATACAGTGACGGACTCATTCAAATCTATTGAGCGCCTAAGTAGGAGTGGGAAAATCAAAATAGGTTCTAAAGCAGAAGGAATTATTGTTCTAGGTGGTCTGAGAAAGAAGTACTTAACACGTTGTCAGATTTTGCACTCAAAAGTCTATCTATATGCAGTTTAACAAAAAGTATTTTCCAATATAGTGAAGGACTTGTTCAAATCAATTGAGCGCTCAAGTAGGAGTGGGAAAATCCAAGTAGGTTCTAAAGCAAAAGAAATTATTGTTCTAGGTGGTCTGAGAAAGAAGTACTTAACACGTTGTCAGATTTTGCGCTCAAAAGACTATCTATATACAGTTTAACAAAAAGTGTTTTGCAATATAGTGACGGACTCATTCAAATCTACTGAGCGCCTAAGTAGGAGTGGGAAAATCAAAATAGGTTCTAAGGTAGAAGGAATAATCGTTCTTAGTGGTCTGAGAAAGAAGTACTTAACACGTTGTCAGATTTTGCACTCAAAAGTCTATCTATATGCAGTTTAACAAAAAGTGTTTTCCAATATAGGGAAGGACTTGTTCAAATCAATTGAGCACATTCGTAGGAGTGGGAAACTGTAAATAGGTTTTAAAGCAGAAGGAATTATCGTTCTAGGTGGTCTGAGAAAGAAGTACTTAACACGTTGTCAGATTTTGCGCTCAAAAGACTATCTATATACAGTTTAACTAAAAGTGTTTTGCAATATAGTGAAGGACTCATTCAAATCAATTGAGCGCCTAAGTAGGAGTGGGAAAATCTAAATAGGTTCTAAAGCAGAAGAAATAATCGTTCTAGGTGGTCTGAGAAAGAAGTACTTAACACGTTGTCAGATTTTGCACTCAAAAGTCTATCTATATACAGTTTAACAAAAGGTGTTTTGCAATATAGTGAAGGACTCATTCAAATCAATTGAGCGCCTAAGTAGGAGTGGGAAAATCAAAATAGGTTCTAAAGTAGAAGGAATAATCGTTCTAGGTGGTCTGAGAAAGAAGTACTTAACATGTTGTCAGATTTTACGCTCAAAAGGCTATCTATATGCAGTTTAACAAAAAGTGTTTTCCAATATAGTGACGGACTCATTCAAATATACTGAGCGCTTACGTAGGAGTGGGAAAATCAAAATAGGTTCTAAAGCAGAAGGAATTATTGTTCTAGGTGGTCTGAGAAAGAAGTACTTAACACGTTGTCAGATTTTGCACTCAAAAGTCTATCTATATGCAGTTTAACAAAAAGTATTTTCCAATATAGTGAAGGACTTGTTCGAATCAATTGAGCGCCTACGTAGGAGTGGAGAAATCCAAGTAGGTTCTAAAGCAGAAGGAATTATCGTTCTAGGTGGTATGAGAAAGAAGTACTTAACATGTTGTCAGATTTTGCGCTCAAAAGACTATCTATATACAGTTTAACAAAACGTGTTTTGCAATATAGTGAAGGACTCATTCAAATCAATATAGCGCCTAAGTAGGAGTGGGAAAATCAAAATAGGTTCTAAGGTAGAAGGAATAATCGTTCTAGGTGGTCTGAGGAAGAAGTACTTAACACGTTGTCAGATTTTGCACTCAAAAGTCTATCTATATGCAGTTTAACAAAAAGTGTTTTCCAATATAGGGAAGGACTTGTTCAAATCAATTGAGCACCTTCGTAGGAGTGGGAAACTGTAAATAGGTTTTAAAGCAGAAGGAATTATCGTTCTAGGTGGTCTGAGAAAGAAGTACTTAAAACGTTGTCAGATTTTGCACTCAAAAGTCTATCTATATACAGTTTAACAAAAGGTGTTTTGCATTATAGTGAAGGACTCATTCAAACCAATTGAGCGCCTAAGTAGGAGTGGGAAAATCAAAATAGGTTCTAAAGTAGAAGGAGTAATCGTTCTAGGTGGTCTGAGGAAGAAGTACTTAACACGTTGTCAGATTTTGCGCTCAAAAGACTCTCTATATGCAGTTTAACAAAAAGTGTTTTCCAATATAGGGAAGGACTTGTTCAAACCAATTGAGCACCCTCGTAGGAGTGGGAAAATGTAAATAGGTTCTAAAGAAGAAGGAATTATCGTTCTAGGTGGTCTGAGAAAGAAGTACTTAACACGTTGTCAGATTTTGCGCTCAAAAGACTATCTATATACAGTTTAACAAAAAGTGTTTCGCAATATAGTGAAGGACTCATTCAAATCAATTGAGCGCCTAAGTAGGAGTGGGAAAATTTAAATCGGATCTAAAGCAGAAGAAATAATCGTTCTAGGTGGTCTGAGAAAGAAGTACTTAACACGTTGTCAGATTTTGCACTCAAAAGTCTATCTATATACAGTTTAACAAAAGGTGTTTTGCAATATAGTGAAGGACTCATTCAAATCAATTGAGCGCCTAAGTAGGAGTGGGAAAATCAAAATAGGTTTTAAAGTAGAAGGAATAATCGTTCTAGGTGGTCTGAGAAAGAAGTACTTAACATGTTGTTAGATTTTGCGCTCAAAAGACTCTCTATATGCAGTTTAACAAAAAGTTCTCCAATATAGGGAAGGACTTGTTCAAATCAATTGAGCACCTTCGTAGGAGTGGGAAAATGTAAATAGGTTCTAAAGCAGAAGGAATTATCGTTCTAGGTGGTCTGAGAAAGAAGTACTTAACACGTTGTCAGATTTTGCGCTCAAAAGACTATCTATATACAGTTTAACAAAAAGTGTTTTGCAATATAGTGAAGGACTCATTCAAATCAATTGAGCGCCTAAGTAGGAGTGGGAAAGTCTAAATAGGTTCTAAAGCAGAAGAAATAATCGTTCTAGGTGTTCTGAGAAAGAAGTACTTAACACGTTGTCAGATTTTGCACTCAAAAGTCTATCTATATACAGTTTAACAAAAGGTGTTTTGCAATATAGTGAAGGACTCATTCAAATCAATTGAGCGCCTAAGTAGTAGTTGGAAAATCAAAGTAGGTTCTAAAGCAGAAGGAATTAGTGTTCTAGGTGGCCTGAGAAAGAAGTACTTAACACGTTAACAGATTTTGCGCTCAAAAGACTATCTATATACAGTTTAACAAAAAGTGTTTTGCAATAGAGTGAAGGACACATTCTAATCAATTGAACGCCTAAGTAGGAGTGGGAAAATGAAAATAGGTTCTAAAGCAGAAGAAATAATCGTTCTAGGTGGTCTGAGAAAGAATTACTTAACACGTTGTCAGATTTTGCACTCAAAATCTATCTATATGCAGTTTAACAAAAAGTATTTTCCAATATAGTGAAGGACTCATTCAAATCAATTGAGCGCCTAAGTAGTAGTTGGAAAATCAAAGTAGGTTCTAAAGCAGAAGGAATTAGTGTTCTAGGTGGCCTGAGAAAGAAGTACTTAACACGTTAACAGATTTTGCGCTCAAAAGACTATCTATATACAGTTTAACAAAAAGTGTTTTGCAATAGAGTGAAGGACACATTCTAATCAATTGAACGCCTAAGTAGGAGTGGGAAAATGAAAATAGGTTCTAAAGCAGAAGGAATTATCGTTCTAGGTGATCTGAGAAAGAAGTAGTTAACATGTTGTTAGATTTTGCGCTCAAAAGACTATCTATATGCAGTTTAACAAAAAGTGTTCTCCAATATAGTGAAGGACTTGTTCAAATTAATTGAGCGCCTACGTAGGATTGTGAAATCCAAGTGGGTTCTAAAGCAGAAGGAATTATCGTTCTAGGTGGTCTGAGACAGAAGTACTTAACACGTTGTCAGATTTTGCACTCAAAAGACTATCTATATGCAGTTTAACAAAAAGTGTTTTCCAATATAGGGAAGGACTTTTTCAAATCAATTGAGCACCTAAGTAGGAGTGGGAAAATGCAAATAGGTACTAAAGCAGAAGGAATGATCGTTCTAGGTGGTCTGAGAAAAAAGTACTTAACACGTTGTCAGATTTTGCGCTCAAAAGACTGTCTATTTGCAGTTTAACAAAAAGTGTTTTCCAATATAGTGAAGGACTTGTTCAAATCGATCGAGTGCCTCCGTAGGAGTGGGAAAATCCAAGTAGGTTTTACAGCAGCAGGAATTAAAGTTCTAGGTGGTCTGAGAAAGAAGTACTCAACACGTCAGATTTTGCGCTCAAAAGACTATCTATATGCAGTTTAGCAGAAAGTGTTTTTCAATATAGTGAAGGACTTGTTCAAATCAATTGAGCGCCTACGTAAGAGTGTGAAAAAGCAAATAGGTTCTAAGGCAGAAGGAATTATTGTTCTAGGTGGTCCGAAAAAGAAGTACTTAACACGTTGTCAGATTTTGCGCTCGAAAGACTCTATATGCAGTTTAACAAAAAGTGTTTTCCAATATAGTGAAGGACTTGTTCAAATCAATTGAGCGCCTAAGTAGGAGTGGGAAAATCCAAGTAGGTTCTACAGCAGCAGGAATTATTGTTCTAGATGGTCTGAGAAAGAAGTACTCAACACGTCAAATTTTGCGCTCAAAAGACTATCTATATGCAGTTTAACAAAAAGTGTTTTCCAATATAGTGAAGGACTTGTTCATATGAATTGAGAGCCTATGTAGGTGTGGGAAATCCAAGTAGGTTCTACAGCAGCAGGAATTATTGTTCTAGATGGTCTGAGAAAGAAGTACTCAACACGTTGTCAAATTTTGCGCTCAAAAGACTGTATATGCAGTTTAACAAAAAGTCTTTTCCAATATACTGAAGGACTTGTTCAAATCACTTGAGCGCCTAAGTAGTAGTTGGAAAATCAAAGTAGGTTCTAAAGCAGAAGGAATTAGCGTTCTAGGTGGTCTGAGAAAGAAGTACTTAACACGTTAACAGATTTTGCGCTCAAAAGACTGTCTATATACAGTTTAACAAAAAGTGTTTTGCAATAGAGTGAAGGACACATTCTAATCAATTGAACGCCTAAGTAGGAGTGGGAAAATGAAAATAGGTTCTAAAGCAGAAGAAATAATTGTTCTAGGTAGTCTGAGAAAGAAGTACTTAACATGTTGTCAGATTTTGCGCTCAAAAGACTCTATATGCAGTTTAACAAAAAGTGTTTTCCAATATAGGGAAGGACTTATTCAAATCAATTTAGGGCCTACGTAGGAAATATGAGTGAGAATCAGAGGTTTATTTCGGAAAAATTTTAGTCACATATAATCTCCCATGCATACCCCTGTCATTAATAGTTCTGCATGTGACTAAAATGAAGTAATCTGAATTTCTTACCTCATTTCCTCTTTTAAAAAGTAAACATCAGTCAGTTTTCACCATCATAGATCAAAAATGTCCTCAAATCCCGTCAAAGATCAAGCTGTCCTAACAGAAGGAGCGTGATGAGGCGCTGTTGGAATACGCGAGATCGCTGAGCTGGATTTTTATTATTGAAGGCGAATTTCAACCAATGGTTATAACATACAATAGCGTGATGTGGCCGGCCGCAATAACCGTTAAAGAGAAAGTCAATCTCGAAAAAAAGCCCTATAGAACAAAGATGACTCTGAACTACCAAGGAAAACAAATTTGTTGTTTGCTGATTGAAGTGATTGCTACTGTTCTCCTTGATTCTTTAAAACTTGATGTTGAAAAGCATGTTGATGCAATTAGCTCGTTAGGCCTTGACAATCAGCAGCCTTCCACTTCTCTCATGGCTACGGTTACTCAAGATGACGCCGCAACTTTCAAAGGCAACCATTACAGAGAACTGTAGGGCCAATTGAGGCCTCCTATTCGTTGAAGAGGTAGAATACCTCGCTACAAAAAAATTCTCTGAAAATCTTGCATATTAAAATTGTTTGCATTTGATATATTGTTGACAATTTTGAAATATGTCTTGAAACTTTGTAAGTTTATTCATTTACTTTATTCTGATACAATGTTCCTGAGTTCCAAGGAGTCACTAAGTGACCTAACATTTTACTTATGCTGGTGTTTTTCTCCAATGCTTAGCAATGAAATTTTGTGTTAATCGAAGCTTTTCTTCTTGTGTTGAGACAGCTGTTGCCTAACTAAGCGCAATCAGTAAAGGCTAATTCACTCTCAGTGGTTGTTGCCATACTTCTTTGTTTCATCTAATTAGCTGGATCTGGTTTAGTTTCCCAGTAAAATTTTACTGTTTGCAACAAGGTTTGCAGAGATCGCGGAAAGCTCAAAAGAGGATGAGAATCTTGAAAAAATGTAGAGCATAATGAGTGAAAAGCTAATATTTTTTGTGAGAAGTTTTCGAAATTTTTTACTCTTTTAATGTCTTGTTGCGTGACCTCGGCTAAAAATCATCTTTAGTTGCTTTTTTGCCATAGATTGAAAATGAATAGACCATCGAGAAGCACGAAAGGTCAGTGTTCGCAAAATTATGAGGATTTTGATGACGAACTGATGAAGCGTGCAAGGTCGCTAAGTTGGCTCTTTGTAAATAAAGGTGACCTCCAACCAATAGCCATACCGTATAATAGCGTGATGTGGCCTACAGGAATGACTGTTCGGGAAAAGTTAAACTTGGAGAAAAAGCCTGCCAAAACGAAAATCACTCTACAATACGAAGGCAAACCAATCGAATGTTCGTTAACGGGTGTCGTCGCTAATACAGTCATTGATGGTGCAATAGCGTACGTACATAAAAGGATGTTAGATGCAGGAGGGGCACTGAGTGATGTCAGTCTACATGAAAATCAGACGCCGTCAAAGACTCTTTCGAATGTTTCAACAGTCGCTTCTGATGTCAAAGAACAAGGTACTTCTGTTAGCAAAAAGAGGCCGAGCGCTTCCCCGGCTAAAACTAAACCGAAAAAGGTTATTAAAGTGATCCCTTCAAAATTAGCAGAGAGTGCGTATGAACCTGTCTTGTCCTTCGAGCAAACAGATGTCAATGATGATTCAAATGATGTGAGTCAAATTTCTTTGAATCCCCAGATGGAGGATTTTTTGGACGAGCTTTTCAAACTGATTGAAACAAAAATGAGGCGCCTGATCGCTGTTCACGAAGAGCACGCCAGAAAAATCTCCTTGGAGAACAATCGATTTCGAAGCCGATTTGCTGAGTTGCTGCGAAAGCAGAAGGGAGATCATACTATCGAGGCCGTAGTGCCTCAGTCATCGGAACCTCTGATCTTCAACTCGCTTGATCTAATGAGCTTGAAGCCTGTTGGTGGACCGTCATCGTTTGGGCGCTTGCTAGCTGCAACTATTTTTGGCGCCGAAAGCTCGTGTGACCTGATAACTCAAAGGCTGGACATAAAAGTTACCAAAAACAACTGCCGAAAAGCGGCCGATCCTGAAAAAGAGTCTCTTTTCAAGGAATGTGTGGGTCGTTTTTTCCCTAACGAATCAAACAAGGTAGTGCGAGAAGCAATCAGGGGCGCCAATCAATACGGCACAGACATGAAGACCAAGTATTCGCACTCAGGTGACAAAAATAGCGATCCAAATGATCTGTAGGGCCAACTGCGGCCTTGTATATCGAGTAAGTCGCTAACTTAGGCGACAGAAATATGCTTGCTATAAAACTTGTCGGCTGAGACCAAGTTAATTTTGTATCGCATTTTTATGCAATAGACGCCTTCACACTAAACTGATTATATAGTTATCAGCGATGTTAATTTCTCATTAGTGTGCCTACGATTATGCCTTTTCATTTCCTAAGTTATGTAACAAATGGACATAACTTTTTGATATGATCTAATGTAGTCATTTTTATTGATGATTATTATTTCTGTTTTGTCACCGGATCTGACACATTGCGCATCAGAGGTCTACTGTTAGGCTCTCAAAAGGTTCTTATAATTGCTTCTTTAGTATGTCTATATATCAAAACCCTTTGTATCAATTTGCTTGTGCCAGCACCGAGTGCTTGCATTGAAACGGCTGTAATTCAATTTAGATCTTCGTAGGTTTTTGAGAAATCCGATTACATTCGTTTATTCCTTGATTTGATAATAATTAGTTTTGCGTTGAACGACCAATTTGAGTTTGACCTTTGGTTTCAACAGTTACTGCGTTAACTCTTCTCTGAACTATTAATCGCAATAATCTGATTGTTATAGATACCGGTGAAATTTAGTTCTAATAAACTTGCTTGCTGTTACGCTGTTCTATTTCCCAATTTGATCAAATTATGGGCCTAATTGTCGACAGGATGTTATTTTTGTCACTCAATTTGACATGATTCTGCTGATTAAAATTCTACAATTAGGTTCTCAAATAGCTTCTGTGAAGTGCTGCTTTGTTTACCTATATATCTAATCTGTTTATATCAATTTGCCTCTGCCAGCACCGAGTGCCTTTAAAGAAGTTGCTGTAATGCGGGTTATTGATTTGTACGCTTCTTGGGAACTTTAACGTTATATGCTCAGTCAATTTATATACAAAAAATTTTGCGTTGATCAGACACTTTGTGTTTCATTCATCTTCAAATTCAAAAAATACTTTGTTTGTTTTCTCTTCTTTCCCCATTCATTTTAAATTGTGTACCAGACTATGGGCGACTTCTAAAATTTGTTCAGCTAGGAGTCTGAAGGGAAAGATTAATTGAGGGTGTGCCTTGTAAAAAAAACAGTTTTGCAGTTCGCCTGAAAAATTATTCTGTTTGATGTCGTTTTCTAGCGTATTTCAGTTTTTACCGTTTTTTAAGAGACTATCATGCCGCGTATCAGCAATAAACAACTGCTGTACAGTTCCGACTCAGAGAGTGAAAATGAGCCTATGCCCTCTGTCATTGAAGGAAACAAGGAGCTTCCTCCAGATAAAGATAACGAATCCAACATAGGGCTCGACATTACGCTTCCGCAGTCCAAAAATCTCGTCTCGGCAGTAACGGGTGAGATGACCTCTACACCAAAGCAATGCTCAACAATTAACGCTCTCGGCATTCGACTGGATTCTCTCATTGACGCTCATAGATCTAGACTAAAACATTTACGGCAGGAGTTGAAAGCTGACAACCTCGAGTTCCTAACAATTGTAGAAAGTGAGTTGATGGGCGAAAACGTTACCTACAATAATGAAAATCTAAAGCCTGTTATCTACAAAGGACGTAATTTAATGGATCTTGTTGCTGGTTCTGATCCTTGTCGATTTGGTAGAGAACTGGCGAAAGCTCTGTTTGGGGAAAACGAGAACTGTTTGCTCCAGGATTACATGATCGGGCAGCAAAGATGTAAGATAAAGTCAAGACCGCGCATTGACTTTGCGTTAGAGAAAATGTTCAATACAGTTGTTAAACAAAAATACGCACGCGAACCGGAATATTGCTTGCGGGAAGCCAGAAGTGCCGCCAATCAATTGGGATTGGATTACAAAAAGAAGTGCGCGAAAGAGTCGAAAAAAGCTGACAAGTGAAACGTTCGCAAATGCGTTGAATTGCCAATTGTGGCAAGACTTCTGTAAACTAAATTTGTTTTGTTTTGCTAAACTGCTGCAACGTAATAAATGTGTTTGAAGCTAAGTTAACTCTTTCAATATTTCAGTAGTATCGCGTTTCCTTTAAAAACGTTGTTACCTTTACAAAAGAAACATCAGATTCGATTTGCGAATTCTTTCAATTGCTTTTTCCTAGGCCAACTGTCATCTTTTTGAGAAATCTGGTTTCAGTAAATCAGATGATCGGTCATCTATTCCAAAATGTTTATATGCGCGCCCTCCTATCAATTCTGCTGTGCGTCGCACTCTGTTATCCAAACGAAATTCTCCGGTAAGAGCAATCAGATCTATGCGATAATCACAATTGCCGATTTTCGGATGCAGACAGTTTCTAAATGTAAATTCCTTTCATAGTTGACATATTTTTCTGGAAAAGTGTGAAGTTAGTATCTATTTTTCTTTGTGCGATAACAGAGTGACCTTTCCGCAGCAGTGGTAATCGAACTCTGAATCAACATGAATGCAGTTTGTATCGTTTTTTCCTATAAGAAGTGCTGACAATCTTTTACGTTTTCCCTCTTCAATATTTCTTTTGGACATCTAAATTAACTCAGTTCAATGCGTGCTAGACCAATTAATTCTTTTGCTGTTTATTCTTAGTATTGTAATCCCTAAGAGTAAACCTTTTGGGGCCTTTGTGCATCCAACCACAATTTATCGGAAAGGTTCAATTGGGTGCTCGTTTTAATTTAATTTTTCTGTCTGTTGCTTGTGAAGGAAACAAAAGTTTCTTGTAAAATAAATTGTGATGAAACAAATGCTCGGAACTGTCAATTGTTCGATGGAAACTTGTCTTAAAAATGTTTTCCGTTGTGCAATTTTCCAAAAAAAATTGATCTGCTGTTTACCTAAATTTTCCTGAGTGTTGATTTGTATGTAATTTTTCCTCTCCATAAAGTGCTGACCGATATGCTTTTTTTGTTGAGCAGCGGTTTCTTGTTGAGCAACAGTGGAATTGCAAATTGAAATGACTTTTGCTATTGATATATTTGATTTCAATTCTATGCAGGCGGGCCTTTATTATTTGTAGAGTTGATGTCTATCCCGCCACTTTCAATTCAATTGTATACTCGGCGCTTTTATTGATGTTTCGCGGACTTTTAGAGGCCTTAAAGATTTTCTAGGACAAAATTTGTTGAGGAGCCTTCGATCATTTTCCTTTCAATGTGCTCATGTCATCCTAAAAAAGGGAATGAGTGTGGTAACGAATTTAAATGAAAAAAGACTATTTTTCAGACTTTCTTCAAACCGCCAGTCGTTAAGGTTTGATAATATTTTCAGATAAGTAAAATGCTTATTGTTGCCATAATAAACGTCAAGTATTATTCGGATCTTTAGCTTTATTACATATATTGAGGCTATTTTTATTTTCGTTCTCTTCAGTTATTTTTACTCCGTTATTTTTACTCCGTTTTTTACTCCTTTATTTTAAGTTATAACTTCAACTCGATTTAGACAAAAACGTAAATTGCTACGTAGGACCACTGTGGTTTTTTTTAAACCTGTTAATGAATTCGAATAAAAAGTTTTGAGAGCAGGACATGCAGGAGAAAGAAAGTCGATCAGTTATCCTTGCTCAATGCGATGCTCACGTCTCAAATGACTTGATAGCAAAAAAAACCGGCGCGTGAGGTCAATGGTAGCTGAAATTGACGATGAAGCCTTCAAAAAATTGCTAGATACCAAGATGTCATATAAAAAAACCTATGCCCTATTAAAATCCTGTTATCAAGAAGCATTGGGAGCAGGATTTCTTTTTGAACACGATGACTTTGGAGGATATGGACTGTTTTACGGCAAGGATGAAAATTTCATTTTCAGTAGGAATTGTGACCTGTTGTTGCCGAACCTTCATGCACTCCTTCAAAGTGTTAAAGGTGAAGAGCTTTACCTATTTGAGCCCATTTCAATATTTGCTGGAACCGAGATCTGTCGAAACAACAGAATTATGATCGGTCCGGTCAGATTCGCAAATCATTCCTGCAGACCCAATACTCAATACGTTGCTTCAACTTACAAAAACCAGAAGTGTGTCAAGTTGAAAATAACTAAAAATATACAGAAGAATGACGAACTGACTGTTTTTTACGGGGAAAACTTTTTTGGCGAAGGAAATTGGGACTGCCAATGCCCACATTCAGAAATGCATGCTGAACGCCCGTTGATTTTCAGTAACAAGCAGCTTCAATTAATATCAGCAAACTTAGAAAAGAGATTCGTTAGGCTATACAGCCGCAAAAAGCGGGATGAACCTGCTCCCAAGAAAATGAGGTCATATGAAATGCGTTTTTTTACGGAAAGTGAGTCGCAGTCGTCAATTGATCATGAAGACGGTTCGGCTGATTTGGAGAACAGTTCTATGTTGTTCACAGGTGAGGGCAACAACGATACTCCTGAAGTGGAGAATAATGATGAAGGCAATCAAATTGGTGCACCTGAAGACTTTTTGCCAGACATTTCTGATTCTTCAACTGTTCCACCTGACAGCCCTGATCTGCCCTGTTCTGTGGTTGGAGACAATTTCGAGACAGCCATAAACTCAATGTCGCAAAACATGGCACATCTGATCAAGAGACCAAAGATTGGCTATCTGTTATGAGATCAGCTTTTCCGGACGCTAAGTTACCAAGTTTCTCAAGTTTAAAACGTCGCTATCACGTCTTTAAATCTCAGCATCAGAATTTTGTTAAATCTTGTTCTGACGGTGAATATTGGGTGCTTGATTTTGTGAGTGAGCTTCATCAGATTGTTCAAAGCAACCTTGAGTTTATTGAGGAATACTCGCAACAACGAGATCCCAACAAAGATATCAAATTACAGCCCTGTTCGAACTTCGATAACAAAAACATAACAATATCGCTTGTTCTCAGATCTGATGGTGTCCGCTTTGTGAAGTCCAGTAGAGACCAGCTGTGGCCCGTTTGGTTAGCCATTGCTGATCTGCCTCCAGTTTTGAGATGCTCCTATAAAAACATTGTTCTGTTCGCTTTATGGCGTGGTGCAAAGAAACCAGATTGGGAGCCACTTTTCAATGACTTAGGTCAACTTTTGTCCCGTCGAATGACATTAGAGTACAAGCAAATGAGCTTGAATGTTACTTTTAAAATCATTCTTCTAATAGCTGATATCCCAGCAACAGCATCTATGCTAAACATGCACCACCATCTAGCTAAATACGGCTGCACACTATGTTTGATTGAAACGGACGTGTACCAGCGCTCACGATATTATCCACTGAAAAAATATCCCATGCGCACGCAACACATCTATTCGGAGCACCTTCAGAAGGTTCAAATGGAAAATCTGCAGCATTATATGGGTGTCAAGGGGGTCAGCCCGTTGTCTAAACTGGTCAAAAACTTACCGCTGACGGCTCCACCAGACGTAATGCATCAAGTATATCTGGGAGTAACTAAAGTTCTCCTCCAAGTTATCGTAAAGTAAACGCATCGAACTGACATGGAGTGTTTGAGACACACGGTTTCAAGTATTAAGTTACCGTTGGAGTTCAAAAGGTCGGTGAGGTCGCTCAATGATTTGGAGTACTTCAAGGCAAATGAGTTGAAAGTTTGGTTGTTATATATCGGTCCAGCACTTTTCAGCGAAACAATTAATGAAACGAGAGCCAATAGATTTTGTTTACTTAGTTACGCAATTCGACTATTAATGTTAGACACAAGTTTTTGCAATGAAGCAGAGAAACAGATTAATCGATTTCTGGAAGACACGAAACTGGAGTACACAGAAACCGTTTTTTCTGCTAATATGCATGCCCTGACTCATCTCACATGGCAAGTGCGTAACTTTGGGCCCCTTTGGACAACGTCCAGTATGATGTTCGAGTCTGCTAATTATCTTTTGAGCTCGAAGTTCTCTGGTACTGTCAATCATCTGCCTCTTTTAGTAGAGAGATATCACAGAAACAAAGCAGCTTGGCGTTCCCCAATTGTCAATGACCAATTGTCAGAGTTTTGTAAAAAAATGCGAGCCGTTAAAGTTTTCAAGCACATCAGCATCCCGAACACTGACGTTCCAGAGGACCTCAGAAAAAATGAACGCCAGTTTTATCGAATCTTGAAATGGAAAAATTTCGTTTTTGACATTTCAACTAACGGTAAAGATTCTTATGTGGCAGCTTTTTATAGAGGAGAAATCATCTGTGGAAAATTACGAATGTTTTATTCGGAAAAAGGCGAAGATTACGCATCTGTGGAACGTTTCAAAGTTGTTGAGTCTCGTTCATCCCCACTTGGTTCAACTCATCAAATATACTCTTTTCTTCTTGTTGAGGAAAGTTCCGAGTTGATCACTTTCAATCAAAAACTTATATCCAATAAACTTTTGTTCTTCAGAACATCAATTGCAAAGTTTCGTGTACCGCTGATTGAGGCGTTTGAACACGATTAATCTGATTATTGGTTTGATAGTTAGTTTTTTGGCTTCTAGTAAGAACGAGACTGGTCACTAAACTAAAACTTCTTCTATGATTTTTGTAAAAACCCAGGACCCAGGTCTTCCATTAATTCGTGTGTTTTCAATGGTTTTTGTTGATTAAAAACTCAAAAGTGTTAGATATGAGATACAAGTATTTAAAGTATGAAGATGCTAATATCATAACAATTGCTTGTGATCTTATGTGCCAATGAAGTAAATGTTTGCACAATTTTTATTGTTACGTTTGCCAATTAGAAAGAACAGAAATCATTTTAATTTTTTTGACTTCTGGTGTCTCCTTTTTGAATTTTTCGTTGAGATTTTGAGCAACTGCGCTAAAGATTTAATTAATTTCACTACATTGTGAAGTTGTTATGTTTAACTTCACAGCGGGTTGTTTTCTTGTCATGTGATTGAATATTCCTCAGAAAGTTTTTTTTTCGGCTTCCAGTAAGAACGAGACTGCTCACAAACTAAAACATCTTTTATGATCCTTGTATGAAACCCAGGAAAACCTATATGATCCTTGTACGAAATCAGGGAAATCATATATGATCCTTATATGAAATCGAGGAAATTGAAGTTTTCCCTAGCACGAAAATGAAAGCCTAGCTGATCTTGCTTAGCATTTGCTAGTAATACAAGGACTAACAACTACTTCCTCGTCGTATTGGAACCTTTATGATATCTTTGATTTCTTACAAGGATCATATAGGATTTCTTCAATTTCGTACAAGGATCATATACGGTTTCCCGGATTTCATTCAGGAATCATATATGATTTCCTAGGTTTCATCAAAGAATCATATATGACTTCCTAGGTTTCATCAAAGAATCATATATGATTTCCTTGGTTCCATGCAAGGATCATATATGGTTTCCTTGGTTCCATGCAAGGATCATATATGATTTCCTTGGTTCCATGCAAGGATCGTACTAGGAAATACGTTATGATTTGTATGACATCATATATGATCCTTGTATGGAACCAAGGAAGCGGCGACCCGGGTAGCCACGGGGGGGGGGGGGGGGGCGGGGGGGTGCACCGGGGGCTGATGGGGGCAGCACTGGGTGGGGGGGGCAAAAGCGCGGTGGGGGGGGGGGGTGGAGCCAATAGTGGGGGTGGGGGGGGGGTCAAAAAAGGAGGGGGGGTGTCAACCTCTAAGAACCGCCCCTCACACCATAAGTATAAGTATAAGTCTCCAAGACAGTTTGAGCTGAAACAGACCTGAAAGGCTCTAAGAGCACATAATGCCCGCTGGGCGCTACCTGTTTATCCCGTATTTGAGGACGAAAAGTCAAAAGCGTCAGACGAAAAATTGGTCAAGCGAAAAATCGCATAAAAAAAGACCGACAGGACTAATATAAATGCTACAAACTTCGTTTGAGAGCAATTAAAAATAGCCTGCACTGATATCGTCCCTCACCAACAGGACCTATGATCACTCTCTGTGCAGACCTTCTTGTGCTTTTCCGAATCAGTATTTTTATTCTCAGAATAGCCCTGTTTCCACTCTAAGTGGACCGGACCAGCAGTTGCTGCTGCTTAGGACTGGGACTAAATACTGGGAAGGAATGAAAATCCGAATTTTTCCCGTCTGTGCACTCCCTCTTTCCCCCTCAGCTTAGAGCTTAATGGGTGCAATTTATATGCACTCACCAGACGCCATTTTTGTCTGTTTCAGCCCCCCATCCCAATGTTTTTTATGCCCCCCCAGTGTAATTTCTGTGTTATTGTTGGGTTATGGACTTTCGCAAGCGGAATAAAAAGCGTTTTTAACTAAGTAAAAGAATTAATTTCTCAAAAATGAGAGAATAACAAAATGATATTTTACAGTAGAATTTAGAGATTTACAGGAGAGATCTGATTATTAGATCAAGATGGTGATTTGAATTTGGGGATGAAAAAGGACTCAAAAATCAGCTGTATATATACCCATTATCAGTGTGAAAAAGTCAAGATACAAAACTAATCTTAGCACCGTGATTTATAGTGGGGGTCGCAAAGGTTACCCAATATGGTTTGCTTCTGCAAATCAGTCGCAAAGGGAACCATAAATGGAATGCATTTGCACTTTTCTGAGAATTCATTCACACTTCCGGAGATATCATCATCATTTAATACATGCTGGGAAGATTTTACATCACTTAATCTAACTCTAATAATAGTTATCTAGATTCACCAATTTGAACCGAATATTGATTCTCAGCACCATTTCTTGACGATTCATTTATATAATTTCTTTGATCAAAATCAAATTGCTTGTCTTTCTAATCTGGTAAGTCAAACTTTCTTTCTAATTCTCACTAAGTTTAAGACTATAGTTTGATCGAAATTCTAACACCCCCACTCAGACTTGAGCTGATTGCGTAGAGTCTGTTCCCATCAAAACTGCTCTGAATGTTTCCACTTTCGAAACGGGTAAGGACTTTGTGAAGATGTCCGCTGCCATTTTGTCTGTAGGGACGTAATGAATTGAAATAGTCCCATCCTCCGTCTTGTCCCGGATGAAGTGAAACTTTGTTTCGATGTGCTTGCTCCTTTTGTGCATGACTGGGTTTTGGCAGAGTCTGATACAACTTTGGTTGTCTTCTCCAATTGCTATTGGACGTTTCTGTTGGATGCCAAAATCCTCTAGAAGTTGTTTCAGGTAAAGTGCTTTCTGAACTGCTGCTGCCATGCCCTGATATTCTGCTTCTGATGAAGAAAGAGCAACTGTGGCCTGCTTCTTGACACCCCAGCTGAGTGCTGCGCCACGTCCGTTGAGCTTGAAGTAATAGCCCGTTGTTGATTTTCTGTCGTTCACGTCTCCAGACCAGTCTGCATCACTTTCCCCCACTAAATCATAACTAGCCTCTTTTGTGTAAGTAAGTTTTAAACCTTTTGAACCTTGAAGATATCGCAGAAGTCGTTTTCCGCACATCCAGTGTTGATTGGTAGGTGCATTCATGTGTCTGGACAGAATGTTGACTGTGAACATGATGTCTGGCCTCGTCTGTTTGGACAGATACAGAAGTGATCCAACCAAGCTTCTGTAGATCCTCTGGTCCACTTCTTCGTCTCCGTTCTGTGCTGTCTGAAGTTTCAAATTCAAATCAGCTGGAGTTCTTGAGGGTTTGCATGGATCCATTTGAAACCGCTCAAGCATTGTTTCTATGTAGCGTTCTTGGTCGACTGTGACTTTGCCCTCTTCTCGTCTGATTCTTAGACCCAGAAACCAGTGTAGTCTCCCTCTGTCTTCCATGTGAAAGGTTGCTTCTAGTGCCTTCTTGACATCAGAGACCACTGTCATACTTCTTGATGCTACTATGATGTCGTCAACCCAGACCAAGATGAAGGTGTGATCCTCTGCCTCTGATCTTGCAAACAAGCAGTGATCGTTCCTGCTTCTGGTGAACCCCTGTCTCAGTAGGAAGTTTGCCAGCTCTTTGTACCAGTTGTTAGCAGCCTGTTTCAAACCATAAATTGATTTATTTAGTCAACATACTAACTTCTCCCCATCTGATCCGCGTTTTACAAACTCCTGTGGCTGTTCCAGATACACTTCTTCCTCGATTGGTGAGTGCAGGAAAGCAGTCTTGACATCAAATTGGTGAATCACATGGCCCTGCTTCGCTGATAGTTGAAGTAGAATCCTGAATGTCTCTGGCTTGCAGGTAGGCGCAAAAGTCTCAAAGTAGTCCAGTCCTTCCACTTGTTTGAAGCCTTTCGCCACATAGCGCGCTTTGTATTTGTCCACTTGACCACTGGGTCCCAATTTCACTTTGTAAACCCATTTGACCGGTATGACGTCCCTGTCTGTGGGTGGTCTCACTAGGTTCCAAGTCTCGTTGTCTTGGAGTGCCTTAACCTCGTCCTTCATTGCCCGGTGCCACTGGTCCCAATCGTCACCTTGCTTGGCTTCATAGACTGTTTTGGGTTCCACATAGTCGCCCTCAGTCACAGCAAGATGGGTTCTGACTTCTCCAAAAAATTGCGGAACATTCCTTGCTCGTGTCCCTCGTCTGGGCTCTGCTCTGTCCGCGTGTTCCAGTGCATCTTCATTGAAGCCAACTGTCACTAACTGTGAGAAGTCTTCTGTGTCACTGTCTTCCAGTGAATCTGAGTCTCTGTGACTCCCTCTTGTTGCAGTAGATCCTTCATCTAGTGCTGTTTCTCCAACATCCGAGGCCTCTTGTCTCAGTGTTGTTTCTTGAGTATTCACGCTCCCTGCGTCATGCCACTCCTCCTTTATTGCAGTGGATGTGTCCTGTCGTTCTCTGTTGTCATCGTCTTGATGACCATCATCTGGGTGGCAGATTCCCAGTTCCGACCCATCATCTAGTGGGTCCGCCGTTTCTTTGTTGTCAGGGACTGAGCCCACTTCAGACTCCTTGATGATCACATCTCGAACTGCCATCACCTTGCGTGTGTTGGGTATGTACACCAGGTATCCGTTTTCTCCTTCAGTGTAACCCACAAACTTTCCTTCCAGTGCCTTGGGTTCAAGTTTGCTGACTTCTCTGTCCCTCTTCCTCATGAAGACTGTGCAACCAAAAATAGATAATTTACTAATTGGAAGCTTAGGTTTTATACCTCTCATCAGCTCTGCTGGGCATTTTTCTTCTCCTCGTCTCACAACCAAGTTTCTGATCCTTGCTGCGTGAAGAATTGCTGCTCCCCACATCATCTTTGGAAGTCCTGAGTCAATGAGCAAACATCTTGCCATCTCCAGCAGTGTCCTGTTGCACCTCTCAGCTAACCCATTCTGTTGTGGCGTCTCTGGTATGGTCTTCTCCTGTAGAATGCCTGCATCTAAGCAGTACGTCTCGAATTGCTCTGAGAGAAACTCCTTCGCATTGTCTTGCCTCAGCTTCTTGGGCGTCCCCACACTGAGAACAAATTTCTTCAGGCTGGCCAGTGCTTCACTCTTTGCCTTAAGCAAGTCCACAAACACAAACTTCGTGTATTGGTCTGCAAACACTATGCAGAACCGGAACCCTGACAGTGACTCTACTCTGAAAGGTCCCATCACGTCTGTGAACACCCTCTCCAGCTTCTCTTCTGCTTGGGTCTCTGCCACTCTTGGTACTGGAGTCTTTGTGATCTTGGCCAATGCACACACATTGCATACATCATCGAGTTCCCCCACTGTCTCTGGTGCATTCCTGACCATATCCGCTTGATTCAAATGACCCAATCGTCTGTGCCACTTCCTTGCACTGTCAAGTTTCACGCTGTTGGAACTCATCTTGAATTCTAGAACGCTGCAGGGTAAGTAAAACAAATTATTTTCTTGTGTTAGTTTTACCCGAGTTCCCTTCTGGAGTTTCAAGCAGCTGTTTCTTTTCTCGAAAGTGAAGCTATGTCCCCACTCCGTGCATCTTGAGACTGATGGGAGGTTTGAAGAATAGTCCGGCACACACAGAACATTTTTGAGTTCGCATTGGAATTCCCCTTTGTTTGAGGGTATGCTGATCCTCACACAGCCTCTGCCCACCACTCTGGAAGCCTCTCCGTTGGGATTTCTGACCACTGATTGAATGGGCACAAAGTCCAGGAACGCATCGATGTTCGTCACTATGTGATCTGTACAACCACTGTCCACTAGCATGCCTGCTGTCTTCCACTGGGTAAGAGCTGCCCAGCATTCCTCGTCTGGTGTAGCCAATGTTGGACCCATTGCCACTGACTCATGTTTGCCTCCATCTCTTTGTCTCTTGCATGCCCTGTCTAGGTGACCCTTCTCACCACACTTGCTGCATTGTGCTGTCTCCTTCCTCCTGCAGTCCTTGGCAAAGTGTCCAGGGATCCCACACACAAAGCAGTTTCCTTTCTTGGGTCCCTTCTTGAAGTCGCGCTTCACTGCCAGTGCCACTGAACCACTTTGTCCCTTGTGTCTCTGCACCGTGCTCTCATGAAAGTTCTGCAGCCTTTTCCTCAACTCTGTGAAGTTCGTTGCCGGGTTGAAGCTTTCCTGTATAACAAAACTTTCATACCTCATTGGCAGACCATTGAGGACCAAGGCGTTGAAGAGGGTCTCTGAGACTGCTTCCCCTGCTTCTTGTAGCCTTGTGAGCAACTCCTGTCCTCTGATGAAGAAGCTGTCCAAATCCTCAGAATCCTCGAGCTGCAGTCGAGCAAGCTGTGCCACTAAAGTCACCACTGTCGGCGTCTCCACACTCTGAAATCTCTCTTGCAAAAGCTTCCAAGCCTTTGCTCCATCTCCAATGCCCTCATCTCCCACACAGTCATGTCTCATCAGCATGAGGGTTGTTGCATCTAGAGTCAGTGCCAGATGGCACCACACATTGTTCCGTTTCTCCTTGATGTCTGCAACTTCCTTCTCATATGCATCCTTCAGCACCTTGTGGTTCTTCTTTTCATCATTGGTTGCCCCATTGGCCAGTGGCGCAGGCTCATTGGGTTGCTCCTCTGTCCCCAGTAGTGATTTGTAGAGTCCCTTCGTCTGCATCATCGCCACAAATCTTGTGCTCCAGATTGGAAAGTCCTGTGCCTTTCCTGTGTAGGTCAGCAGCTTCACTGTCTGTTGATCCATTGAAGTTTGAGCAGGCAAAAACAGTTGTGAAAAGAAAAGGTACTAAGCAGAAAAGGATTATGACTGTCAACAACAAATTAGTTTTGTTTTGGAGATTAATTTTATGACTTAGAAAATTGCTGGGCCCATAACCTGTTGGGTTATGGACTTTCGCAAGCGGAATAAAAAGCGTTTTTAACTAAGTAAAAGAATTAATTTCTCAAAAATGAGAGAATAACAAAATGATATTTTACAGTAGAATTTAGAGATTTACAGGAGAGATCTGATTATTAGATCAAGATGGTGATTTGAATTTGGGGATGAAAAAGGACTCAAAAATCAGCTGTATATATACCCATTATCAGTGTGAAAAAGTCAAGATACAAAACTAATCTTAGCACCGTGATTTATAGTGGGGGTCGCAAAGGTTACCCAATATGGTTTGCTTCTGCAAATCAGTCGCAAAGGGAACCATAAATGGAATGCATTTGCACTTTTCTGAGAATTCATTCACACTTCCGGAGATATCATCATCATTTAATACATGCTGGGAAGATTTTACATCACTTAATCTAACTCTAATAATAGTTATCTAGATTCACCAATTTGAACCGAATATTGATTCTCAGCACCATTTCTTGACGATTCATTTATATAATTTCTTTGATCAAAATCAAATTGCTTGTCTTTCTAATCTGGTAAGTCAAACTTTCTTTCTAATTCTCACTAAGTTTAAGACTATAGTTTGATCGAAATTCTAACAGTTATATAGCACGTTAGCGTGTAAAATAGCCTGGGGGACGTTAAAATATATATGCTCACTAAGCTTGAGGGGGGGGGGCAAAACAGAATAGAGGCTGTATTTTTGCTTAATCATCTACTATTATGGCACGTGCTCTCTAATGGGGGGGAGGGGGGGGGGGGGTGGTGGAGGGGGGAGGCACAAACTGAAAAGAGTAAAAAATCCAGTACTTACAAGTTCCATTAGTGCCTCGCTTATTGCTCCAGGCTGAAAGAATTTTGCTGCTGGGACTGTAGAGGTCAACACAGTTATTCAGCAGATGTCTCCTGTCAGAGTCCATGTGTTTCTCTTGGTAGTTGAGAGAGGGTGGAGTTGGACAGAAGTTGGCAAGGAGGAGCATGGCCAGGTGGATTAGGGTGGAAGCGGAGAAGGCAGTTCCACACATGCACAGCAACATTCCACCTCTGTCACACCACGCACTGAGGAATCCTGCTCTCCTAAAGTCACCAAACTAAGTATTCGGATCTATTCTATAAACCCCCCCCCCCACTTTAACTGGGCATATAACTCCCCAGTTGCACGTCTTTTCCGTTTATGCCCCCCCCCCCCAGTACGTTATGCCCCCCCCCCCCCCCGCCCGTTACAGAGCACGTGCCATTCCATTGTAAATCATTATGTAAAAATGAGGCACGTGCGTCTGGGGGGGGGGGGGGGGGTGCAAATAAAATGCGCCCACCACTAAGCTGGGGTGGAGGGCACAAACGGAAAAGATCCTATAACCAACCACATAGTAACGAGTAACGTGCCATATAAGAACACAAAACTTGTAATGGGGGGCATAAAAACACTGGGGGGGGGGGGGGCATTTTGGTTATATTTTTAAGAGCCAATTCAAAAACCCTGAACCTGGACACAAGGAAGGACAGTGACAGACACCTACCTTATTTGGTGCATCTCTCTAGCCATGCCTTTACTCTTCTTACCACATCCACAACACTTGCACATCCTTACAAGCTAACCCCCTGTCTCCTTCACAAGATAAGTTTCATATCAACACTTTGCTAACAATATAACAATTTGAAAATAGCAGCCGAATTGGGAATCATTTATTTGGGTTTTTGCCTTTAACCCCCCCCCCCCCCTTACTGTACATACACCAAAAGAAGATTTGTAATTTTGGGTTTTTCCCATTATCCACCCCCCATGAAATTATAGCCCCCCATTATGGTATTAATTGCCATAATGGGGGGAGGGTTATAATGGGAAGGACGCATAATTTTTGGGTCTTTCCCATTATAGCCCCCCCCCCCCATGAAATTGGGAAAGACCCTAATTTTTTTTGAAGACGGGGGATATAATGGAAGGACCCGCCAACTAACTTTAACGTTTATGAGCTGGGTTGGGAAAAAATACCTATGTTTGCCTGATATCACTCCAATGTTCCATATCTGTAATCTTTCCTAGGCTGCTATTTTCTTTTTTTTCAGGGGACAGATGTTTGCAGTAATTTCGAAACTCGCTCAGCGCGAGCAACCCTCTCAAGAAAAAGTCAAAAATGATTGACTGAAACTTTTGACTTGTATTCAGATTCTGAGAAATGACGTCATCTTCGAATGAAAAGCTCTTTGGCAAAACAGCGGCTAAGTTAAACTAGGCGGAAGGCGTAAGGACGAACGCAAAAAGCAAAAGGCTAGATATGATTATAAAAACTATAGTTTTTTTGCTACAGAGAACATGCTCTGCATAGAAAATGGTCAAAAAGTCCCCCCCCCCTTATGTTAAAAATTTCAAAACTTTTCCGTTTGTGCCCCCCGTCCTCCCCAGTACGCTATGCTTCCCCCAGTTAGACAGCACGTGTCATTACACACTGTCACAAATCTGGCACGTGGGTCGAATAAAATGCACCCATTAAGTTGGAGGAACACAAACGGAAAAGATCCAAAATTTCGTTCACAAAATGTGTTGTATCACGCGCTACTATGAAATAAAGGATCTTTTCAGTTTGTGCCCTCTCCCCAGTACGTGAATCGTCCCCTCCATTTACAGAGCACGTCCCATCACTTAGTAAAACATTATGTAAAAATATCGCACGTGCGTCTGGGGGATGCAAATAATATGCGCCCACTTAGCTGGGGGGGGGGGGGGGCACAAACAGAAAAGATCCGGCGTAAACTTTTATCAAGACCTACTGGCCGAAATTTCAAATTGTCGTATCTTTCGTGGTGAGAACTGTGATGAAAGGGGGTACAAGACCTGATAAGACACTTACTAAAGGCCAATATCGCGTACAATTTTATTAGGCTTTACACGATAAAAAACATTTTGAGCCAAAAAATTTCACTCAGAATTTCAATACCAAAATTGAATCGAATCGATGAATAGTTTAACTTAACCTCCAAAACCAGACAACTCAAAGAGTCGTTGTTTGACCTACTTTTGGAAAAATCAAAGAGTAAAAAAATAAAAAAAACTAATTACTTTTTCCAGGGAACGATTTCATCGGTCACTAATTTATAGAGTTAGTGAGTTCAGTAGAAAGACGGAAATTGGTGGGCAAAGGGCGTTGGTTGTTAGGTAAGGACAAGTACTTAGTTGTGATGAAAATTGATAGGTAGGTGAGTAGGAGTGGGTATATGCTATTTTAGATACTGCAGAAGGACTGCTATGGAAAGAACTGTTCGCAAAATAAATGTTTAACCTTCAACTTTAGCAGCAGCTCCTTTTTTATGTATTAATAGCTGAGCCACTGTTAAAGTCTTTTTCTGAAAGCAGGGTTTGCCGTTTAAAAGCTGAAGTCCTTGTTCAAATTAAAAGTTATGAACAAACTTGCTTCCCCTTGTCCCAGCACTAAGTCCATCGGGCCACTAAGATTTTGTTCTTATTTACATAGATGGCCGGGGTTGGGGTTGGGGATTGGTCAGTTAGGGGGCGGTAGTTTCTAGGTATGATGTAGGTGGGTAGTTATATTGAGGGGGGTGAAATAGGTGAGTAGGGGTTGGGTATAGAGTAAATTAGATACTAATGAGGGACTGTTTTGTGAAGAAAAATTCTCGAAACAAACTTCCAACACTGATTATTAGCAGCTGTCATATGCTTACACATATTATTATATATTATCCACAATAAAGAAGTAAAAGCAGACAAAAATAGAACAACGCAATAATGACGAAAACAATTTCTATTGGCCGAGAGAGAAACTGGGAACTGATTAACTTTTATACTTTAGTTGGATATAGATATACTACTACAGAAGAAGACAGGCACGCTTAGAGAATTAGAGAAGGACACTACTCGATATTGCCTTCAACTTAATTCCACATATTCTTTATGATTAACACGGACAAATTTATTTGATTACTTAGTCTCTCTTTGTAACCGATAAATACTGTAAAGGGAATCATCCCTTATAATCTTTTGAATGAATTGTATTGTCTCATCTTAACATCTCTTTAATTATAGTCTGAAGAATTAAAAGAAGCACGATCGCCGGCCCATGCATCCAATTAAGCGTTTTTGAATCATTTTCATTGCGTCTTCATGTAATTTGTCTTGACAGCAACTTTTTTCACTCGACTCAATTCTATTTTTTGAGAGACTGACTATGCTAGAACTTGTTTGCAACGCATTAAGTCTCACGTGGGGTTTAGTTAGGGTTATATAGTCAGTCCCATAAAGTTGCAACGCTATCGGACGTTTCAAAGGTCAAAGGTCAAATTTAACACTTGCAGAGATCAGTACTTGGTTGTTCATTTGCAGGTCGGGGGTCTTTCGAACGTTCGCTTGCGTTGCAACTTTATGGGACTTACTATATATCCTCTCAGGGACTAATTAGGTCAAAACATAAAGTTGACTTGAGATTCGTGCGTGTCCTGTTACTTATATAACTCAACGTCAACAGCGAGTAAAACTCCTCCATGTCTCTAACGGCCCTGTACAGCAACTGAGGTCATACCTGATCTTGTTCATGTCTCTTGCCATTCCCTTTCTCCTATTCTTTCCACACCCACAACAGTCGCACATAACTTATCTTTCCTTCTTCCTCGTAGGGTAAAATTATAGTTGACCACTTTATTAGCTGTTTACTTCTTGTGACACTTAACTTCAAAACTTTATTTTTTTTACAGTCTACTTCAATGTTTTTTTTTTGGTTTTTATCACCGCGAATGAAACAGAAGCACAATGTAGCCAGGAAAGTTAGAGCTGGAACATATAGTCAGAAATGGTTTTTTACGCTTTCAGAATACAACTGCTTTTTGATTAGAAGTGAGGCAATTTTTCAGAAGTCGGATATTCAGTTGTATAATAATGAACTTCTGTTGCGATAATAGCAGATAAATAAACTGCCAGTGTAATAATTTTTAATGCCCAATCGACACTGGAAAAACACTTCAGCATTAGACTACGAGTTTATCACACTCTTTTATTGCCACCGTTACTAAGTAAACAGCGGCGAAAAAAGAGTGGTGTTAAAATCGTAGTCTAATGATGGAAACAGTTTGATAAACATATAGTCTAAAAAAAAACAAAAATGATCGCCCTCGAAGTTATCATAACACCTCGGCTTCGCCTCGGAGTTTGATATCTTCTCGGTGGTGATATTCTTTAGACCACTGATTTTTGACATTTAGGGTTATTAGAAGCATTAAAACGAGGCCAAAGGACGAGTGTCAAAAACGGGTCTTTCCCATTATAGCCCCCCGCTCTTAGTGGTCAGTTAAGTCTAAAAAAACAAACATGATCGCCCTCGAAGTTATCATAACACCTCGGCTTCGCCTCGGAGTTCGATAACTTCTCGGTGGTAATATTCTTTAGACCACTGATTTTTGACATCTAGGGTTATTAGAAGCATTAAAACGAGGCAAAAGGACGAGTGTCAAAAACGGGTCTTTCCCATAGCCCCCCGCTCTTAGTGGTCAGTTAATCTATAGCCCCCAATCATGGTAAATATACCATAATGGGGGCTATAATTTCATGGGGGCTATAATAGGTGTTATCAAAACATCTTAATTTGGGTGGGGGTTATCGTTCGAAAGTGCTATTAAAAAATGTTGTTTGTTATTTGATTTAGATTAAATAAATTAGTTTCCTTTGATTGCGAGTGTTTTGCATGATTGTATTTTGTGTTTTTTTTGAGGCTCTTGTCGAAAGTCACTTCCGTTCGTTTTCGACAAAAAGAAGTCATGTCTGTGACATCCTCGGCCCCAACTGTAGGATCACGAACTGTTGCTGTACTGTATAATATCGGTGTAAAATCAGCAAGATAAGACAAGATAAGATAATCGATCGCAAATATAATAATTGGAAAAGGAAGTTTGGGAGGAACCAAAAGTTATGGGCGACTGAAAGGGGGACAAACTAAATTGAGCAAAAGAATATCCCGAAAAAAGTTTGACACGCAAAAGGACTGCAAATATGGTAACAATGCTTGACTAATGATTGCAAAAATTAGACATTTGATGTGAAACTTTGCAATAATGTAACTTGTTGCATCATTTTTGGAGACGACTTGACTTACAATTCTATACCTTTTCCTGTTGAAAACTAAAGTATACATCTGCTCGTGAGAACGAGAACACAAAATAATTCATTTGTTTATTAAGACTTTGCTTAGCTTGATGACTGGTCTTACTTTCTCACCATGTGGAGTTCTCAGTTTCACGGAGCGTACTACACCATCTGAACCGGGGTAAATTTCTATAACTTTTGCAAGAGGCCAGAGACCTCGTGGCGTGAAGTCTTCAAGTAGCCAAACCAAATCATTTACCTTGAGGTTTTCAGAAGTTTTGTTCCACTTCGACCTTGTCTGTTGATTAGGGATGTATTCGCGAAGAAATCTATTCCAAAAGTGCGAGGCTAGTTCTTGAGCAGATTTCCATGACCTGGACACGGTGACTTTTTGCGATTCGAAGAGACCAGGAGGGTAGTTAAGTGACGCTCTTCCGAGTAAAAAGTGGTTAGGCGTGAGAGGCAGAGGATCGTTAATTTCACTCGGGACATTAGTTAGAGGTCTAGAATTCATATTGGATTCAATCTCACATACCAGTGTCCACAAAATATCATCTGAAAGGGTTCTTGACCCAATTACTTTGTACAGAGATAACTTGAATATCTGCACTAGGCGTTCCCAACTTCCACCGAAGTGTGGAGCCGCAGGAGGGTTAAACACCCACTCAATTTCGACCTGCATCAGATGCAAGTGACTTGCAAAGTCTTGGGAATTTCTAAGGCTTGCAATACTGGATTGCAAAGAGTTATTTGATCCAACAAAAGATTTTCCACAATCGGAAAAGAACTTTTTTGGTTTTCCTCTACGGCTTATAAAGCGACGGATGCAATTGATTGTTGAATCTGTTGTCAAGTCAACGGCAACTTCTAGATGGACAGCGCGTACTACTAAGCACGTGAAGAGGAGTATGTATCTAGTCCTGTTTCTTCCATGTTCCTTAACTGGAAAGGGTCCTACGAAGTCTAAGCCTGTGGTTTGGAAAACGTGATGATTTTCTCTTGGTAGTCTGAACTCTGGGAGGTCAGCCATTTGGGGGGCAGCTACTTCTTGGATCATACGTCTGCATGGAATACATTGTCTAACTGTTTGTTTGACTACCGCCCTGCACCTAAGAATCCAATAGAGTTCCATTAATAAACTTCTAGTTTGTTCTGTGCCACAATGCATGTTTGTTTGGTGAAAATGTTTTATCAGTAGTCTAACACTCTGATTATTTCCATCTAGGATCAACGGGAAGCGCGCAGTTTCTAGTCTCAATGCTTTAGACAATCGTCCTCGAGCACGCAAGTGCTGGTTATGATCGACGTATGGTGATAAAGAGACAATTCTACTGGTAGATGATACTGCAATACCTTTTCTTAAGTTCGAAATTTCCACTTTAAAATCTTGATTTTGGGCACTTTTTATCAAGTAATTGTAAGCTTTTGTATAATGTGCTAGTAACAACTTGGATTCCTTTTTCCGGCATTTATCTGCAAACAAAAAGCAAAGCGCTGCAACTCTAAGTAAACGATTCCAGTTGCTGAAACGCGATATGTCAATTTGGCATTTCAGTTCTTTTCTTGGATCTGCCATTATAATTTTAACATGTTGAGCAGAGAGTAAATCTTGTTTCGGCCACGTGTTTTTATTTTGACACAAGAAGGATGGACCTAATAGCCAACGTGAGTTCACATTCATTTGGTGAACGTTGTAGCCTCGGGTACCATCGTCAGCGGGATTTCTGGTAGACGAAATGTAGAACCAATCTTGGGCGGAGGAAACGTCTAAAATTTTGGCTAGTCTGTTATCAATGAAGATTCGATGGCGAATCTCAGGAGTCCGTAGCCAATACAAAACGGTCGTGCTATCAGACCAAAAAACTTGTTTATGGATTTCAATATCCATCTCATCTCTGACAAATTGCGCTAGTTGAGCACCATATACCGCAGCCTGTAGTTCCAAATTAGGAATCGTCATCCGTTTTATTGGCGCAACTCTTGCTTTACCGATCACAAATGCGACTGAGACGGATTCGTCAATGTGTTCAATTCGTAGATAACTGACTGCTGATAATGCTAACTCGGATGCATCTGTGAACGTGTGTAGTTCAATCGATGAAATCGGTATCTCGTTTAACAGTTTGCGAGGAAGATGTACATCCTTGAAAGACGAAAGTTCTTTTTTCAGATTCTCGAAATCAGAATTCTCATCAAGTTGTAATGGCTTGTCCCATTTTGGACCGTGGTTCCATGCTGCTTGGAGAACTTTGCGGAATCTTATTGTAAAGGGGGCAATAATTCCTAAGGGATCAAAGATGGAAGCAACAAAACGAAGTAGTTTACGCTGACTCGTTTTTTCATCAAGTTTGATCTTATGGAACAATTTTTGCTCTATAACAAATGTATCGGCTTCTGGAAACCAGGGCAAACCAAGAACCTTTTGACTTTGTGGTGCGGATGTTTCTGGATTAAGTCGGATATCCGGATTCAGCAGGTCAAGGACTTGTTGACTATTTGAATTCCACTTTGTCAGATTGAAGCCACCAGTAGCAAGAACCTTTCGAGTCTCATGGACAATGTTTGAAGCTTCATTTGGACTCGATACGGCAACATACAAATCATCCATGTAAATGTTCCGCTCTATGACCTTTTGAACACTTGGATAAGTTTTTGCATTGTCCTGAGCAGATCTTCTGAGCGCGTAGGACGCTATGCAGGGCGAATCTGTAGCACCAAATATATGACTGGTGTATTCATAGGTTTCAATGCGTCCATTGTTCTTCCAGAGGAAGCGTAAGTAGGGTCGGTCTTTAGGGTCAACTTTCACCTGCATGAACATTTGTTCTATGTCTGCGCACAGCGCAATTCGATTCTCGCGAAACCTCATAATGACACCAGTTAAATTGCTGAGCAAATCTGGCCCTTTCAGTAAATTAGAGTTGAGGGACTGACTCTGGAAAATGCTGGAGGCATTTGCAACTCTACGAACCTTACCAGGTTTATTTTCAGTGCTGGTTATGATCGACGTATGGTGATAAAGAGACAATTCTACTGGTAGATGATACTGCAATACCTTTTCTTAAGTTCGAAATTTCCACTTTAAAATCTTGATTTTGGGCACTTTTTATCAAGTAATTGTAAGCTTTTGTATAATGTGCTAGTAACAACTTGGATTCCTTTTTCCGGCATTTATCTGCAAACAAAAAGCAAAGCGCTGCAACTCTAAGTAAACGATTCCAGTTGCTGAAACGCGATATGTCAATTTGGCATTTCAGTTCTCTTCTTGGATCTGCCATTATAATTTTAACATGTTGAGCAGAGAGTAAATCTTGTTTCGGCCACGTGTTTTTATTTTGACACAAGAAGGATGGACCTAATAGCCAACGTGAGTTGACATTCATTTGGTGAACGTTGTAGCCTCGGGTACCATCGTCAGCGGGATTTCTGGTAGACGAAATGTAGTACCAATCTTGGGCGGAGGAAACGTCTAAAATTTTGGCTGGTCTGTTAGCAATGAAGATTCGATGGCGAATCTCAGGAGTCCGTAGCCAATACAAAACGGTCGTGCTATCAGACCAAAAAACTTGTTTATAGATTTCAATATCCATCTCATCTCTGACAAATTGCGCTAGTTGAGCACCATATACCGCAGCCTGTAGTTCCAAATTAGGAATCGTCATCCGTTTTATTGGCGCAACTCTTGCTTTACCGATCACAAATGCGACTGAGACGGATTCGTCAATGTGTTCAATTCGTCGATAACTGACTGCTGATAATGCTAACTCGGATGCATCTGTGAACGTGTGTAGTTCAATCGATGAAATCGGTATCTCGTTTAACAGTTTGCGAGGAAGATTTACATCCTTGAAAGACGAAAGTTCTTTTTTTCAGATTCTCGAAATCAGAATTCTCATCAAGTTGTAATGGCTTGTCCCATTTTGGACCGTGGTTCCATGCTGCTTGGAGAACTTTGCGGAATCTTATTGTAAAGGGGGCAATAATTCCTAAGGGATCAAAGATGGAAGCAACAAAACGAAGTAGTTTACGCTGACTCGTTTTTTCATCAAGTTTGATCTTATGGAACAATTTTTGCTCTATAACAAATGTATCGGCTTCTGGAAACCAGGGCAAACCAAGAACCTTTTGACTTTGTGGTGCAGATGTTTCTGGATTAAGTCGGATATCCGGATTCAGCAGGTCAAGGACTTGTTGACTATTTGAATTCCACTTTGTCAGATTGAAGCCACCAGTAGCAAGAACCTTTCGAGTCTCATGGACAATGTTTGAAGCTTCATTTGGACTCGATACGGCAACATACAAATCATCCATGTAAATGTTCCGCTCTATGACCTTTTGAACACTTGGATAATTTTTTGCATTGTCCTGAGCAGATCTTCTGAGCGCGTAGGACGCTATGCAGGGTGAATCTGTAGCACCAAATATATGACTGGTGTATTCATAGGTTTCAATGCGTCCATTGTTCTTCCAGAGGAAGCGTAAGTAGGGTCGGTCTTTAGGGTCAACTTTCACCTGCATGAACATTTGTTCTATGTCTGCGCACAGCGCAATTCGATTCTCGCGAAACCTCATAATGACACCAGTTAAATTGCTGAGCAAATCTGGCCCTTTCAGTAAATTAGAGTTGAGGGACTGACCCTGGAAAATGCTGGAGGCATTTGCAACTCTACGAACCTTACCAGGTTTATTTTCATTGGTCACTGGGTGATGAGGCAAAAAGGAGACATTATCTGTTAGAGATTCGGAATCATGAACTTTAACAACGTATCCTTTTTCCAAGTCTGCGTCCAGAGTAGCCTGGTACTTTTCCTTTAGTATCGGATTTTTTGAAAGCTTTTGATCTAATTAGTCAAGTTGTTTTAATGCTAACCATCTGTTGTTCGGAAGAAATGCACCTTGCTTCCAGAGGAGACCTATTTGATAATGACCTTCAACAATTTTGGTAGTGGACTCTAAAATTTCAATCGCTCTTTTATCGTTTTCCGACAAAGCTTTTCGGGGCGATGCAATGCCCAAATTTTCCACTTTCATCCAATCTTGGACTAATTTGAAAAGAGAGTCGTCCATATTAGGGCAGTTTTGTACCTGAGTATACTGTACTTGTGTAGACTCATTGAGAACTAAATTCGTTTTACCGGCGCACGTCCAGCCTAATGGAGTTTCAACTCCCCATGGGGCGTTTTTTGGACCTTTTATAATTTGTTTATAGTGAATCAAATCTAAGTTGTCAATGCCTATGATAATTGAGACATTGTTCCGTTCAAGTTCAGGAAAATTTATATGACTGAGATGATCATAATTTTGGCACAAAGCGTTTAGTTGAGCTACGTTCACTGCAGACATGTTCAAATCCGGTACTGCCATAACATCATTAAGCCTGACAGGCTCGATGGAGCTATCTATTGGCTTTATGTCAAAGCAAACTTTAGAGCAATCAATTTCCTTAGTCGTGTGATACCCACTTATAGGCATTTTACCTGTTTTTTCGAGGTTAAGACCAAGTTCTTTTGCTGTTGATTTCAGAAGTAGACTTTGACAGCTACAATTGTCTAGGTATGCGTATGTTTTCACAGACTGATTTCCATTTATCAATTGAACTGCCACAAAAGCTACCTGGCCTGTGCCAACAAATTGCACTGGTTTAACGTTTGAGTTGCTTTTGTTCATAAAACTATCGTGCAGAAGTGTGTTATGTCTTTTGCCGCAGCCCTTTGAGCGGCAGACATTTTTTGAATTGCATTGATCTACATGATGATGTCCAAAACAATTGAAACAAAGCTTTTGTTTCATTACATGATCTTTCCGTTTCAGGGGACTCAGTGCTTGGAAATGTATGCATTTGTAGAGGTATTGGCAATTGTCATTGTTCGGACAACTAATGCTTTCTTTCGTCTTAGACTGAATTTGCCCTTGTTCCCTGTTACTCAGGAACTGATGCTTTGGGTTCGGATTTTCATTAATTCTAGTAGAGTGCGACGTTTTCCAAGCCATTTTATGAACAACAATGTTTTGAGAAGATAGGAAATTTAAGTTTGTCGGTAAATCTCGGCATGCTTTCGCATAGTTTAGGAGCCACTCAGCAAGCGCGTTGAAAGATGGCTGTGTCATGGTTTTTTCTTGGAGGTAACGGTTCCATTCGAGTCTGACTGGATTTGGTAATTTTGCTAATGCTATGTTCATGTTGATTGTAGAGTGAAGTTCATGAATAAAACCGAGTTGTTGAAAGGTGTCGACGAGCGTTAGAAGAAATGAGGAGTACTGTGTATAACTTTCTGGATTTGATAAGTTTGGGTTTCTAAAGTTTGACAATTTGTCAAGAAAAGCATTGACAATCCTCTTTGAATTGCCAAAATGTTCTTGCAGTCTTGATAGAGCTGCTGCGTATAAATCACCGTTGCAACCGTAGCCATCAACTAAAGCTTTAGCTTCACCTGTGAGCAGTGATTGCAAATGGATCATTTTTTCAGCTGAAGACATGGGTGACTGGTCGATAGTTGCTTTGAAAATGCTATACCATTTTATCCACTTCATTGGATCGCCGTTGAACGTTTCTGCGTGCAGTTTCGGGACAGATTTTTGGAAGCACACTGACATTGAGCTGGTTGAACATTGGTTTGAACTTTCCGCGTTTAGAAGTCCTCGATGATCGAAGTTATTGCTTGATGCGTTACGATTTGTTTCAGGAAAAATACTCTGAGTGGGCCAATTGAAGGAATGTGCGTTAAGCATTGACGATGGAGCGGCGTTAGCATCGAATAGTAAGCTGCTGGGTGCAGAAAAACTAACATTGTTGTTCACAGCGGGCGCTGATGAACTAACTGCATATTGCTCCTGATTGCTGATATCAAGACCAGGTTGAACAGGGTTAGAAAATTGGAAATTAGAGCTGTCCGGCGGACAATTCGGTCTTTTGATGGCACCAACACTGAGACTGAAGTCCTCTCCAGTATTTATCTGTGACTTCCCCTTGACGTATTTTTTGAAATTATCGATACACTTTTTAACTTCTATCTTAAGACGACTATGTTCGCGAGAACAATTGCTCTGTTCTGATGGATCAATCAGGATTATTAATTGAGACACTACGGTTTCAAGTTTTCGCTGCTTCTCTTTTATCTCTTCAACTGTTTCCTGTAGTATGTCAACATCTTCTGATTCATCAATCGAGGAGTTTAGGTAGTCAAGGTGATAATGTATATCATCCGTTATCATCATCTTGGAAGATACGAGCATCTTCTGTTCTTGAAGTGTTTCTGGCTTTTCTTCAGAGAGGCTCTCTGTTGGAGCACTGGAACATTGGTGAAGATTTCCCAAGATAGTTGTTTCTCTCTGGTCGCTCTCGGAGTTAGCTGTTAACCGAGTGTCTACCATGACTAAAACGTAGACTGTTTTCTTTACTTTGCTGGAGAAAAGTTTTTGGTTTTGGTTTATGCAACTCCCACCAGATAAGCAAAAACAATTTTAACTTCAAATTACTTACTGCTTGACAATTATCTTGTACAAATGTTTTCAAAGGGCTACTTACCAGCGCTATCTGGGTCTTTCTACATATATCAGTTAGCTACCTGTTAAATGCCTACCTGTTACCTGCTACCTAACTGCTGAAACTTATACAAATTAAGTCTAATCAAGGATTGTTGATAATCCAACTAACTAACACTTGCTACCTACCTGCAAACTTATACCAAACTTACCTACCTAGAAGCTCCCTAATTTTACCTACCTAATACCTGCTACCTACCTGCTGCAATTTTTACCTACTTATACCTACCTGCAAACTTATACCAAACTTACCTACCTAGAAGCTCCCAAATTTTACCTACCTAATACCTGCTACCTACCTGCTGCAATTTTTACCTTCTTATACCTACCTGCAAACTTATACCAAACTTACCTACCTAGAAGCTCCCGAATTTTACCTACCTAATACCTGCTACCTAACTGCTGCAACTTGTACCTACTTATACCTAAGTTCTAATTACCGGTAACTCTGTTGCTGGATACTTGCAATCTGCCTGTAAGAGCTTTTACCAATAGGTCCACACCTATAAGGGAAATGCAGAAAGGTTGAGATAGTAATCAAGCTGGGTAGTAGACGAAAAGCAAAGATAGCGTGAGTGGTATGGAAGAAAAGAGACCGGGGAGTTTGGGGCGGATAAAACCCCAAAACTGGAAAGCAAAGAAAGAGCGTGGTGTTGGGAAGGCAACCAACCTGTGGGGTTTGGGGTGGGTAAAAACCCCAAAAACCGAAAGCAAAGAAAGCACGGGGGGTTGGGAAGGCAACCAACCTGGGGGGATTAGGGGCGGGTAAAACCCCAAAAACCGAAAGAAAAGAAAGCGCGGGGGGTTGGGAAGGCAACCAACCTGGGGGGATTTGGGGCGGGTAAAACCCCAAAAACCGAAAGCAAAGAAAGCGCGGGGGGTTGGGAAGGCAACCAACCTGGGGGGATTTGGGGCGGGTAAAACCCCAAAACCGAAAGCAAAGAAAGCGCGGGGGGTTGGGAAGGCAACCAAAAACCGAAAGCAAAGAAAGCGCGGGGGGTTGGGAAGGCAACCAACCTGGGGGGATTTGGGGCGGGTAAAACCCCAAAAACCGAAAGTAAAGAAAGCGCGGGGGGGTTGGCAAGGCAACCAACCTGGGGGGATTTGGGGCGGGTAAAACCCCAAAACCAAAAACAGAGCGCGCGAGTAAATAATAAGATAAATTTTTAAAGACTGTCTTTTGGTCTTTTGAATCTGCTTTCAGTCTGTTGTGATGTTTTGCGAACCCTCTTGCTGTTACATTTGGACTGTTTTTGTAAAATTTCTAGATCTTTGGATACTTTTTCAGGGGTTGAATTCGTTGCCCCACGTTGGGCGCCAAAATATGTTATCAAAACATCTTAATTTGGGTGGGGGTTATCGTTCGAAAGTGCTATTAAAAAATGTTGTTTGTTATTTGATTTAGATTAAATAAATTAGTTTCCTTTGATTGCGAGTGTTTTGCATGATTGTATTTTGTGTTTTTTTTTGAGGCTCTTGTCGAAAGTCACTTCCGTTCGTTTTCGACAAAAAGAAGTCATGTCTGTGACAATAGGAAACACCCAAAAAAACAATAACCTAAGAAAATAATTTACAGATGAACATGACGAAAATTGTCCAATAAAACCAATGAGCTCAGAAGTTAGTGTCGGGGCATGTCATTTATCCTTCACTTTCCAATTATTTTGGAATCTAGTTCTGGGAAGCTTAAGGCAATTTGTGGTACAATAGTACATTTTTAGTTTGGGGCTATTGTTTGGTGTAGCTAAATTGGTTCATTTTATGTTTAATTTAATTTAGTTCATTTAATTTACCTTTATTTTGTTCATTCATTTAGTTCTAAATTTGAAGATCGAATCTTATGTTTTCATACTTGTAAATTTGTTTACATCCTGTGCATGATCTTTTGTCTGTTCACATTGTCTCGCATTTAGAAATGTAATCTTATGAACAAATTGTTAATCAGTTTTGTTAATTTTGTCTAAATTCATTCTCTTCATTTTCGCAATTCAAATTAGTTGACTCTCTCTTTAACTAGAATCCGATTCGCCAAAGTCCTAATTCAGACGTATCAAAAGTTTAGTATCTTTCGCTAAGCGAAATACTCTACAAATAATTGAAAGCGATTTCGCTACGCCAAATCGACCTAAATTCTGTAACTAGAATATTTAATCCACAAGCAACAAACAATAGCGTTAAATCGCACCGCAAAATCACCACTAATTAGCCGCTGTTGAATAAGCTAATCGATGCCACGAAACAACTCATTCCTACAATTGTAATTCTGTACGACATGGCGCAGTCAGCTCGAGAATCTAGAATAACACCGTTGTCGATAGAGCCATTTTGGGAACGACCAACTTCAGACCAGCCAATCAGATGGGAGAAATGGCGAATTCAAGTAAAACTAGCGATTCTCGCTCGAGAGAATATCACTATAGACACATTGCTACAACCCAAACCAACGACAGTTCGCTTGCCAGCGGAACCGAAGTACGAGATGCCAATTGAAGATACAACCGAGGAATAGAGAGAGAGCGTCGAATTAGAAACAACCAGTTGAAGTTGCAATGGGAACTAAAATGTCAAAAGATAACAGAAGCGGGAATACTATGCGGGGAACGTCCATGGAATTTGTGCGACAAAAAATGCGTATCTCTGTTGTACCTAACTATTGGTACTGAAGGAAAACGACTATTGACACAAAAATTTCCGCACGATAATATTTACGATTTGACTACCCTCAAACTCTGGGAAATGATGGAGATTGCATTTATCCGCCCAAGAAACCTCACATTTGATCGATATGTGTTCTTCTCTCGGAAGCAGAAGAAGGGCAAAACTGTAGAGCAATTCTATAGCATCTTGAAAGAATTGGCTGAAAATTGCGACTTTGAAAACCGTGAAGAAGCAATCATCAGGGACATTTTCATCACGAACATGTTGGATGACGACATTCAGCGGGAGCTTCTACGGGATACAGTTGAACCAGAGAGGGCACTCAGCATTGCAGTCAATATGGAAATGGGTAATCAGAATCAGCAAAGAATTTCATCTAATAACGGAGCAACTGGCAGTACAGTGACCGCAATACAACAATTCAATCGATTTCGCGGCGCGGGTGTACGTGGAAATCAATCAAGCAGAGCAGTCACCAACCGCGCATCTGTTGGACAATGTCGTGGTTGTGGTCAAATCTGGACACCAACACATCGTCAGGTTTGCCCCGCAATGGGTAAGAAATGTAACCACTGTGGTTTGCAAAACCATTTTGCTAAGGTATGTCGTCGAAGACTTAACAATACAAGAAACACACAACAAACCAATCGCATTAACACTGTAGAAACAGCTGAAACATCGAATCAAAATTCTAGTCAAGAAAATCAGAACGTCAATTATATCAATTATAATGAACAAATCAACTCAGATTATGATTCTTCGGATGATAATTACGTTGCAACAGTCGAAAATATTAGTTCACCAAATTTAGCACTGAAAAATTTATCATTAACAATTGGAAACACAAACTGTGATTTACTTCTCGACTCCGGTAGTGGTTGTACCATTATTAATATGTCACTTGCAAGAGAAATAATGCTCAACTGGCGCAATCACAATGGTCGGAGAAAAAACCATTGGAATTGAAGTCATTTTCTAACGATATCGTTCAACCCCTCGGCACTTTGAAAACGCCGGTAATATGTAATGATTAGAGCTTTCAGAAAGCAAAAACAACAGTTGTAGCTGATGGGTTTCGACCAATATTAGGACGAGATCTTTTTGATCAGTTAGGCATCACAATTTCTCAGAAGCCTTGTCTGCAAACAGAGGTTAATAATATAGATCAACCTTGTGCAATAAAGAAATCACTTGAAAATGAGTTTCCTGATTTGATATCCCGAATTGGAAAATCAAAAAATCATACGGTCAATTCAAAATTCCACAAAAATTATCGAGTAATACATCAGAAAGGACAAAAAGTGCCAATACATCTTCAACCGAAAGTGAAAATTGAATTAGAAAAACTGTAAATGAAGGACATATCGAAAAATTAAACAACTGTTCTGATCAGTTTTTCATATCTCCGATTGTCATTACGGTAAAAAAGGACAAATCAATCAAAATAGCACTTGATTCAAAAATCCTAAATAAAGCTATTCATAAAAACAAGTATCAAATGCCCAATATAGATTCGCTAATTCAAACAATTTCACAAACACTGTTAACGGCGCCGCAGGAGACTGCTTATTTCACGACTCTTGATTTGCAATACGCTTATAGTCATTTAAGTTACACAGTGATACGGCTCGCCATTGTAACTTTAATATTGATAGCGGAGATATGACTGGCACATATCGATTTAAAACTGGATTTTACGGTTTAACGGATATGCCAGCTGAATTCCAAAAAGCTATTGATTGTACCCTTGCCGGTTTGGAAAATACTTTCTGTTTCTTAGATGATATTTTGATCGTCAGCAGAGGTGGAATCGAAAAACATCTAGATTTGGTACGAAAATGTCTAATAAAACTAGATCAAGAAAACTTACGCATAAATCTTGCAAAATGTTCTTTCGCGAAAGAAACGATTGAATGGCTTGGTCATAACATTACACAATCAGGTGTAACCCCACTTTCAAGTAAAACGGATGCAATTGGAAAATTATCGGCACCTACTAATCTTCAAAAAAATTCGATCTTTTATGGGTTCAGTACACCATTTAGGAAAATTTATCCCAAATTTGTCACAATTATGTTACCCCCTGCGACCATTGCTTAAGAAAAATTCAAAATTTCTTTGGACGGAAGAAGACGATAAACAGTTTTCTCTAATAAAATAACAAATTACGGAAACCACTGAAAATAAACATTTCAAACCGGAATTAGAAACACGAATTAAATGCGACGCCTCACGTAAAGGATTGGGATGCGCATTGGAACAACGAACACCTAATGGGTGGAATACAGTAGCATTTGCGTCACGATTTTTGGACTCTGTTGAAGACAGATATAGAATAAACGAACTAGAACTTCTGGGTGTTGTTTGGTCCATGGAACATTTTAAGTATTATTTATACGGCAAACTTTTTACTGTGATAACTGATAATAGAGCACTTCTCTCAATCATGAGAGAAAATAGATCTAACAAATCATATAATAGTAGACTGAAACGTTGGGTAGACCGTTTACTACCATTTGATTTCTCGATTGATCACCTTCCTGGGACAAAAATGGGATTAGTGGACTATATATCTCGTGACCCGCATCAACAAGCTGTTAATATATCTGCATATGACGAGCAATTTATTGTAGCTAAATTGGATGTAATTAAACGTAGTGCGAAACGCTTCTTATTAAATGCCGAAAATTACGTCGATTTCGCAGCGCGAAATCCACTTACAAAATGCGTCGTAAATAATCCAAATTCCACTAATAACTTATGCAGTGAATTCGCGCCGCGAAATCCAGAACATTCTACAAGTACGCAAATTGACGACTCAATTAACGAATTAACAATCAATATTTTAAATTCCATCCCCAAAATCAAGACAACTAACATTACTCACTCGCTTTTTGCCTTAAACCAACCCACTGAAGAGTCACTCTCTAATTTAAACAATTTCCAACGAATTGCCACGAAATTCAAAAACGTCTACATGATGTCCCAATCAACTTCCGATGCTGAAACGCTGATGACAGTCAAAGAATCGACTCCATCGAGAGTACGCTTTGCAGAAGAGGGACCTTCAACAGCTCAAGCAGCACCCGTAACTCCAATAACGCCCACAACCGATACAACAGCCACTTCGCCGTCAATAGACGACCTTTACCTGGACTCTTTCAACTTCGCGCTCTCCAAGATCTTCTCCAGCTCCCTAATGGCCAGCCTGACAACCAAGGACGCGATTTTGAAAGAGATTCGCGACTGCATTCTTACGGACAACGAAGATAGATGTAGACAAATATCCCCTTACATCCATTCCTTCTGGAAAGACTTGCATGTAAAGAACGGGTGTGTCTGCATAGATGACAGGAATGCTCTTCCCCATGCGATCAAAGATGCCTATGTAGACGCCATCCACGCAACTCGTCCTGGCACATGGGGGATGACTGATATGGCAACACACGCGTGGTGGCCATATATGCACAGGGACATAGCTACGAAAACTGCAAAGTGCAACACCTGTGTCAAGATTGGTAAAAATTTAAAACCTATTATACCTGCAAATAAATGGGCACCATTAAAGTTATGTAAAGTTCCAAATGAAAAAATTCAAATTGATTTTGGAGGACCCATCTATAATGAAAAAATCAAGAGATTTATTTTCTTGCATGTATTGATCGATTTTCGAAAATTCCAACAGCAGAAGTATTTGATAGAGCTAATGCAGACAATATTTTAAAGTTCCTTCAAGAGTATGTTTTGCTACACGGTATACCCCGTGCAATTAGATTGGATCAAGCTCGATGACAAACGGGGCAACAAATTAAAACATTTTGTAGTCAAAATAATATACAGCTAATCGAGGCGCCAATACACGACCACAGAGCAATTGGTTTGTTTGAAAGAGTAATTCAAACAATCAAGAGTCGCTCAGCCTGTATTAAAGTGGCGGCGCAAAATCAATTCAATGTGAAAGCTTCAATAAATTCATTAATTTATCAGCTACGAATATGTCGTCAAAAGACTATTAATATATCACCATTGGAGGCACATTTTGGTAGAAAAGCGAATAAGCCATTAAGCAATATAACGACTAAACCAGACCCAAAAAGTTTAACTTACAAAAACATTTTAAACAAATATTTAGATTTGGAGACAGTCAGATGGGACGAGCTCATCACAGACGAAAACTGGAACAACGATGAGCGTAGCGACGTTGAAATAGAGGTGAACAAGAACAAACTGGGCAAAGAGGCGATGAAACGGCAAAAGGAGGACCCGAATAAGGAATCAAGATTGATTTCTCATCCAGATGTCGGCCAATCTATACCCATAACGGAAGCATCACTGGAGGTAAAACTGGCTAAAAAGAGGCCTCGCACAAAAAGATCAAAGAAAAGTCTCGGTGGCTTATATGACGTCTTAGCACCAGGATCGTCAGTAATTAAAACGAACGAACATACTTCAGTGATTAAAGAACCGGGCAAGAGAGATGTGACAATCAGGAACTCAAATCTAGCAAAGTTTGGGACGAAGGCGGAACGTGACACAGAATTGCAGGTATACGCTAACCGACGTCCAAAATTACCAACGGGTAAAACAACTGAGGAACTCATAAACCATCACGCAAAGGAGTCCAGGAAGAAGTTAGAAGGAGGAAAACGAATGAAGCATAGGAAAGTGGCAGATGACGTCAATACAGTGTCGTCAATTCATTCTAATGTTACACGTGTCCTCCGTGTATGAATGCCAACAAAGCCCAAAAGACAACTGTCAACAGCGCCGCCAAATCAACCCACCGAATCAAGTAACGATCTCACGGTGCCAATTGAATTACCTACCACAAGCATTGTCATCGCGGAGCCACCCAGCAGGCCAAAGCGAAAAGCAGCTACAAAAGCATCAGTAGCATTAATTCCAACAAAAAGAAAGCGCTCCACAGTATCGATCACAGAATCGGATGAATCTGCGACTTCAGTTCAAACTTACCCTCCCACAACCTCAAGTACTGGAGCAATTGGGAAAAAAAAGACAACAAAACATCAAGAAACAACAAATTGAGAATAAATCAATAATCTCGGCCATACAAACTGCTGCAGCACAGTCTAATCAAGAGGAATCTAACTTTACAGTCGGCCCATGTTCTCCAACAACCTCATACCCTACTCAATTTTATGTCTCCCACAATTACGAAGAACCGGAGTTGGCGATGACAGTTGGCGAAGCGGAGAGATATTACGAAAGTGAGAGTGATTAAAGTACATTTGACTAAAACTGTTGCGTTCAAAACTCTGATTAAAACATTACAGTATTAATTATTTTAACAAGTACATATGACTATTAATTTTCTGATAAATAACTTGTTATTTATTTTCGCCAAGGGGGAAATGTGGTGCAATAGTACATTTTTAGTTTGAGGTTATTGTTTGGTGTAGCTAAATTGGTTCACTTTATGTTTAATTTAATTTAGTTCATTTCATCTACCTTTATTTTGTTCATTCATTTAGTTCTAGTTTTGAAGATCGAATCTTATGTTTTCATACTTGTAAATTTGTTTACATTCTGTGCATGATCTTTTGTCTGTTCACATTGTCTCGTGATTGTAAGTTGTCGCATTTAGAAATGTAATCTTATGAACAAATTGTTAATCAGTTTTGTTAGTTTTGTCTAAATTCATTCTCTTCATTTTCGCAATTCAAATTAGTTGACCCTCTCTTTAACTAGAATCCAATTCGCCAAAGTCTTAATTCAGACGTATCAAAAGTTTAGTATCTTTCGCTTAGCGAAATACTCTACAAATAATTGAAAGCGATTTCGCTACGCCAAATCGACCTAAATTCTGTAACTAGAATAATTAATCCACAAGCAACAAACAATAGCGTTAAATCGCACTGCAAAATCATCACTAATTAGCCGCTGTTGAATAAGCTAATCGGTGCCACGAAACAACTCATTCCTACAGATTGTAAATCTATACGACACAATTAGAGCTTGAGTTTACAGCCCAACTTCTGCTGCTATAGGAAGCAGACTAACTGAACAACACCAAAAAAACAGAGATCTGCTACAAAACATTTTTAAAAACTAGTTCTGTTTCGCTCTGAAAGAAACATGCGTACTTGTAAAAGCTCAGAATTCGACAATTATGTCAATTCTTTTGGAATAAATACCAATATCGCGAAATCATTGCCAAAATAAAGGAACAAAAATTATGTGAGTGAGCTTTCTTAAATTTTTCCAAGTTAATTGTCTATGGATTTCTCCAAGCAGTTTTATCAGTAAATTGCTCAACTTATTCACGCTGTAGCTTAAAATTTAAGGAAACTCCAAGTCTAAAAAAATATATAAAAACGTGAACAAAAAACTGGAAATCAATTTTTGCAAGAGAAATCCATCAAGTTAGAGCTTATCTCTTTGGTGCTTCTAACTAGAAGCAAAATAGTGGGTAAATACATAAATGAAACTTTGATACAAGCTCTCATTTTGATACATGTTCTTATTTCTAAAGCAATTAAAATATAATTCTAGCTTTGTCTCGGTTTTTGTACCCAACACTTTTATGCAAGGGGACATTTTTCTGCTAAGGAATAAACCCCTTGGGTAGATAAATAGGTCATAATATAACCTTTAGTGGCTCAAGTGACATTGTGCGAAGAAACAGAGTCTATGCGAGTGAGTGCTATACACAAGTCCTATAGATTAGGGGGGGGGGATTTTCTTCTTTCCTGCTTAGAGAACAACATAACCCGTAGTGAGCCCCCCAGAGACCATCAGGCCTGATTCAGAAAAAAATCAGGCAAGATTCCAGGCCTAATTCAGAGTCTGATCATGTCAAATACAAGGCTGCTAAGAGAATACTCCAGAGTCTATCTCTGAAGTTTCTATTGACAGAGAAAAATCAAGACTTGGCGGTCTCTGCCCAGAGAAATCCCAAATCTTGGGTCTCTCTGCAAGAGAATGTCCAAGTCTTGGGTCACTCTGTGCAGAGTACAACCAAGACTTGGTGACCTCTTGGCAGGCAGGACACAAGACTTGGGATTTCTCTTGGCAGAAAGGATCCAAGACTTGAGTTTTTCTCGACAGAGGGTTAGAATGGTGCATTTTCTAGACAACATGCTTCGTTATTTTAAATCTGGAGAATTTACGTAATCTTTTTATGTGGTATCCGGTTGAGTTGACTTTCAAGTGGCGTTTTTGCCGAAAATTTTTCAATCCTTATCTGTTTTCTGATACATTTCTAGCGTATGTCACAACTTCTGAGGCGACTCTCTTTTTTCTAAAAAATTTGATTTGAAAAATAAAGAAGTGATTGCAATTCTTTATTGCAAGTTATGGCATGTTAAACACACAATCAAGGAAACTTTTTCCAATTTATTTTTGTCAATTATCTCACGAATAAATTGCTATTTTGGGTAGCAATGTTTTGATGCGTCTGAGCTCTCCTCGGCGTTTGGTTCTTTAGTTATAAGTTCGAATAAAAACATAACGGTCTTGGGGGATTAGTGCCTGACATTGGGAATTTAGTGCCAGGGTACTTACTGCCCCGTGTGCTGGGCGCAAGCTGCTTGGAGACAAGGATTTAAGTTCCAACTTTTACAGTGAAGGGTAAAAAATATATCAGACTCCACCCCAGTATTTCAAAATATGAAGACATTTAGATACCGTTTATGTTTAGGTTACATGACTCTGCTTGAAGTACCTGAGTACTTCTGGGGTTTATCAAGAACTCAGTAGCGGTTCAAGATTTGAATCCAGAATTTGAAATAACTTTTAAATTCACGCTTAAAGATGACGAAAGTTTATGGAAGTCGACTTCTGGTTATGTATATTTGTACTTCTGGGATTTTGACCTTAGACACTGCAGATTTTCGGGATCTTTTCCGTTTGTGCCCCCCCTCCAGCTTAGTGGGCGCATTTTTTTTGAACTCCTGACACGCACGTGCCATATTTTCACATAATGATATACTATGTAATGGCACGTGCTCTGTATCTGGGGGAGCATAACGTACTTGGGGGAGGGGCGGCTTGATGGCATCGGCAAATAACCTTACGGCCTTCTGAGTAGCATATTTTGTAAGTTAAAAGGAAAAATTTTGAAAAGTGAAGTAAGATTTTAAAAACATTAACCAAAATAACTTGATAATATGGTATAGACAGTGCCAACATTCACGATCATAAGATCATTTTGCTGCATTTAAAAAAAATAGTAAAATTTAAGTCTTGGCATTGTATTGCCTTGATTGACTCATATCACTCGCATTTCAGTTTTTGATTGGACAATTTTTTTTAATCCATTCACAAAACTTTCTAAACACCTTGAAAACCAACATATCACAGGGTAAAATTAAAATACCGCTTCTCTTATAAAAGAAACTAATAGTGTTGGACTCATGAACGCCATCAGCTAGGGCGCAGAGAACAAACGGAATTCATTTATAATTCCACGGATGATTGATTTGATCTGCCCCCATTGAGATTAAGCAAAATGACATTAAAGAATAAAAAGTATGGCCAATTTCATCAGTTTCGACAAAAAACAAATTCAATTTAGCTCAACGGGAACCTGAATGTAACTTAATAGATCATGAAGGAGTATTGTTAAAACACTAACATCGAAATTTTCGAGATCTTTAGTAAAAATTAGGAAATACTTTTATCTCAGGGAATAACTTAGAAACGCTTTTCTTTATTAATTTGGAAACAGAGAGAAGATAAAAGTGTCCAACATTGTTGCTTAGAAATTCGAGCTCAACATTGGATGATGAAATCATTCAAGCGTTTTTCAACGCCAAAATAAATAATTTTTGTGCAAGACACATTCACACTGCTAACAGATATTTCCCCTGAAACCATAGAGAAGGACGCCATTGAACTGTTTGCATTATCGCAAACAAATGTTGACCCAAAGGGTCCACGGATCATACGAACAAAAAGGAGAATAACAATATATAAACACGCAACGTTAAATAAATTAGTTATTAGATGGTGGGTTATGTATGTAGATAGTTGGGTTATGGGTTTTCGCAAGTGGATTAAAAAGCGTTCTTAGCTAAGTAGAAAAATTAATTTCTCAAAATGAGAGAACAAAAATTAAATATTACAGTAGAACTTAGAGATTTACAGGAGGGAACTGATTATAAGATCAAGATGGTGATTTGTTTTTGGGGATGAAAAAAGGCTAAAAAATCAGCTGTATATATACCCATTATCAGTGCCAGAAAATCAAGATACAAAACTAATCTTAGCACAATGATTTACAGTGGGGGTCGCAAGGATTGCCCAATATGGTTTGCTTCTCCAAATTTCCCAGAAATCAGTCGCAGGGGAAACCATAGATGTTATGCATTTACACATTTCTGAGAAGTCGTTCACAGTTCCGGCTCTATCATTATCATTCAATACATGCTCGGAAGATTTTACATCAAATAATCTCACTCTAACATTAGTTAACTAGATTCACCAATTAGAATCGAATAATGATTCTAGGCACCATTTCTTGACGATTCATTTATATAAATTCTCTGATCAAAATCAATTTGTTTTCGTCTTTCTAATCTGGTAAGTTAAACTTTTTTCTCATTCTCCCTAAGTCTAAGACTATAGTTTGATCGATATTCTAACACCCCCACTCAAACTTGAGCTGATTGCGTAGAGTCTGTTCCCATCAACAAAGTTTTGAATGTTTCCACCTTCGATACGGGTAAAGATTTTGTGAAGATGTTGGCTGCCATTTTGACAATAGGAACGTAATGAAATGAAATAGTCCCATCTTCCCTTTTGTCCCGAATGAAGTGTAATTTTGACTCAATGTGTTTGCTCCTCTTGTGCATGTCTGGGTTTTGGCACAATTTGATACAACTCTGGTTGTCCTCTCCAATTGCTATTGGATGTTTCTGCTGAATGCCAAAATCCTCCAGAAGTTGTTTCAGATACAATGCTTCTTGAACTGCTGCTGCCATGCCCTGATATTCTGCTTCTGATGAAGAAAGAGCAACTGTGGCCTGCTTCTTGACACACCAGCTGAGTGCTGCGCCACGTCCGTGGAGCTTGAAGTAGTGGCCCATCGTTGATTTTCTGTCGTTAACGTCACCAGACCAGTCTGCATCACTTTCCCCCACTATATCATAACCAGCTTCTTTTGTGTAGGTAAGTTTTCAACCAAACCATTTAAACCTTGAAGATATCGCAGAAGTCTTTTTCCGCACATCCAGTGTTGATTTGTAGGTGTAATTATGTGTCTGGACAGAAAGTTAACTGTGAACATGACATCTGGCCTCATATATTTGGCCAGATACAGAATTGATCCAACCAAGCATCTGTAGATCCTCTGGTCCACTTCTTCGTCTCCGTTCTGTGCTGTTAGAAGTTTCAAATTCAAATCAGCTGGATTTCTTGAGGGTTTTCTTTGATCCATTTGAAGCCGCTCAAGCATTGTGTCTATGTGGTGTTCTTGGTCGACTGTGACGTTGCCTTCTTCATGTCCGATTCTTAAACCCAGAAACCAGTGTAATCTCTTTCTCTCTTCCATGTGAAACGTTGCTTCGAGTGCTTTTTTGACGTCGGTCATCACTGTCATGCTTCTTGATGCCACTATGATGTCGTCAACACAGACCAAGTTGAAGGTGTGACCCTCTGTCTCTGCTCTTGTCAACAAGAAACGGTCATTCCTGCTTCGGGTGAACCCCCGTCTCAGTAGGAAGTTTGCTAGTTCCTTATACCAGTTCTGAGCTGCCTGTTTCAAACCATAAATTGATTTATTCAGTCAGCATACTAACTTCTCTCCATCTGATCCTTGTTTTAAAAACTCCTGTGGCTGTTCCAGTAACAATTCTTCCTCTATTGATGTTTGCAGGAAAACCGTCTTGACATCAAACTGGTGCATTACATGGCCCTGCTTTGCTGATAGTTCTCATTGCCCTGCTTTGCTGAAGTAGAATCCTAAATGTCTCTGGTTTACAGGTAGACGAAAAAGTCTTAAATTAATCCAGTACTTCCACTTGTCTGAAATTTTTTGCCACATAGCGTGCTTTGTATTTGCCCACTTGACTACTGGGTCTCAGTTTCACATTGTAGACCCATTGGCCCGGTATGACGACCCTGTCTGTGAAGGGTCTCAATAGGTTCCAAGTCTCGTTCTCTTGGAGTGCTTTGAGCTCGTCCTTCATTGCCCGGTGCCACTGGAGCCAATCGTCACCCTGCTTGGATTCGTAAACTGTCTCGGTGTCCACATGGACACCCTAATTTACAACAAGATGGGTCCTGAACTCTCCATAAATTGCGGAAAATTCCTTGCTCGTGTCCCTCGTCTGTGCTCTGCCCTGTCCGCTTGCTCCAGTGTTATTTCAAGGAAGCCAACTGTCTCTGACTGTGAGAAGTCCTCCGTTCAATGTCTTCTAGTGACTCCGAGTCTCCGAGACTCCCTCTTGTTGCAGTAGATTCTTTATCCGGTGCTGCTTCCTCAACAACTGAGGCATCTCGTCTCAGAGTCGTTTCTTGAGTGTTCACACTCTCTGCGTCAAGCCACTCCCCCTTTATTTCAGTAGATGTGCCCTGTTCATCTTTGTTGCCATCTTCATGATGACCATCATCTGGCTGCCAGATCCCCAGTTGCTGCGACCCCTCATCTAGTAGCTCGGGCGTCTCTGTGTTGTCAGGGATTGAGCTCACTTCGGATTCCTTGATGATCACATCTAGAACTGCTACAGCCTTGCGTGTGTCGGATATGTACACCAAGTATCCGTTCTCTCCTTCAGTGTAACACACAAACTTCCCTTCCAGTGCCTTGGTTCAAATTTGCTGACATCTCTGTCCCGCTTCCTCCATGAAGACTCTGCAACCAAAAAAAGATAACTTACTAATTGAAAGCTAAGAATTTATACCTCGCATCAGCTTTGCTTGGCATTTTTCTTCTCCTCGTCTCACAACCAAATTTTTGATCCTTGTTGCGTAGAGAATTGCTGCTCCCCACATCATCTAGGGAAGCCCCGAGTCAATGAGCAAGCATCTTGCCATCTCCTGCAGTGTCCTGATGCACCTCTCAGCTGACCCATTCTGTTGTGGCGTCACTGGTATGGTCTTCTCTTGTAGAATGCCTGCATCTAAACAGTACATCTTGAACTGCTCTGAGAGAAACTTCTTCGCATTGTCTTGTCTCAGCTTCTTGGGCGTCCTCACGCTGAGAACAAACTTTACAGGCTGGCCAGTGCTTCATTCTTTGCCTTAAGCAAGTCCATAAACACAAATTTCGTGTACTGGTCTGCAAACACAATGCAGAACCGGAACCCTAACAGTGACTCTACTCTGAAAGGTCCACCACGTCTCTTCTTGGGTCTCTGCCACTCTTAGTATTGGAGTCTTTGTGATCTTGGCCAATGCGCATACATTGCATAAATCATCGCGTTCCTCCAATGTCTCTGGTACATGCTGCATTCCTGACCACATGCGCTTGTTTCAAATGACCCAATCGTCTGTGCCACTTCCTTGCACTGTCAAGTTGCGCGCTGTCGGAACTCATCTTGAATTCTAGAACACTGCAGGGTAAGTGGAACAAATTATTTTCTTGTGTTAGTTTTACTCGAGTTCCCTTCTGAAGATTCATGAACCTATTTCTTTTCTTGAAAGTGAAGCTATGTCCCCACTCCCTGCATCTTGAGACTGATAAGAGGTTTGAAGAACAGTCCGGCACACACAAAACATTTTTGAGTTCGCATTGGAATTCCCCTTTATTTGAGGGTATGCTGATCCTCACACAGTCTCCACCCACCACTCTGGAAGCCTCTCCGTTGGTATTTCTGACCACTTATTGAATGGACACAAAGTCCAGGAACGCATCGTTGTTCGTAACTTTGTGATCTGTACAACCACTGTCCACCAGCGAGCCTGATGTCTTCCACGGGGTAAGAACTGCGCAGTATTCCTCGTCTGATGAAGCCAATGTTAGACCCGTTGCCACTGACTCGTGTTTGCCTCCATTTCTTTGTTTCTTGCATGCCCTGTCTTGGTGACCTTTCTCAACACACTTGCTGCATTGCGCTGTCTCCTTCCTCCTGCAGTCCTTGGCAAAGTGTCCAGGGATCCCACACACAAAGCAATTTCCTTTCTTGGGTCCCTTTTTGAAGTAACGCTTCACTGCCAATGCCACTGAACCACTTTGTCTTTTGTGCCTCAGTGCTGTGCTCTCATGGAAGTTCTGCAGCCATTTCATCATCTCTGTGAAATTAGTTGCCCGGTGAAAGCTTTCCCGTGTAACAAAACTTTTATACCTCATTGGCAGACCATTGAGGACCAAGGCGTTGAAGAGAGTCTCTGAGAATGCTTCCCCTGCTTCTTGTAGCCTTGTGAGCAACTCCTGTCTTCTGATGAAGAATCTATCCAAATCCTCAGCCATCTCAAGTTTCAGTCGAGCAAGCTGTGCCACCAAAGTCACCACTGTCGGCATCTCTACACTCTGAAACTTCTCTTGCAAAAGCTTCCAAGCCCTTGCTTCGTCTCCGATGCCGTCATATCCCACACAGTCATGTCTCATTAGCATGAGGATTGTTGCATCTAGAGTCAGTGCCAGATGGCACCACACAATGTTCCGTTTCTCCTTGATGTCTGCAACTTCCTTCTCATATGCATCCTTCAGCATTTTGTGGTTCTTCTTTTCACCTTTGCTCGCCGCATTGGCTAGTGGTGCAGGCTCATTGGGTTGCTTCTCTGTTACAAAATGTGATTTGTAGAGTCCCTTAGTCTGCATCATTGCCACAAAACTTGTGCTCCAGATTGGAAACTCCTGTGCCTTTCCTGTGTAGTTCAGCAGCTACACAGTCTGTTAATCCATCGTAGTTTGAGCAGGCAAAACAGTCGTGAAAAGAAAAGGTACTAAGCATAAAAGGATTATGACTGTCAACAACAAATTAGTTTTGTTTTAGAAATTAATTTTATGACTTAGAAAATTGCTGAGCCCATAACCTGTTTGGTTATGGGTTTTCGCAAGCGGAATAAAAATTGTTTTTAGCTAAGTCGAAAAATTTTTTTCTCAAAAAGAGAGATTAACAAGAATGATATTTTACAGTAAAATATAGGGATTTACAGGAGAGATCTGATTATTATATCAAGATGGTGATTTGATTTTAGGGGTGAAAAGGGAATCAAAAATCAGCTGCATATGTACCCATTATCAGTGCGAGAAAGTCAGGATGCAAAACTAATCTTAGCACCATGATTTACAGTGGGGTTCGCAAGGCCTACCCAATTTGGTTTGCTTCTGCAAATTTCCCAGAAATCAGTCGCTGGGCATACCATAGATGGTATGCATTTACACTTTTCTGAGAATTCGTTCACATTTCCGCTGGTATCATTACCTTTCAATACATGCTGGGAAGATTTTACATCAAAATAATCTCACTTTATTATTAGTTTTCTAGAATCTTCAAATTGAACCGAATATTGATTCTGAGCACCATTTCTTGACAATTCAACTATATAAATTCTCTGATCAAAATCAATTTGCGTTTGTCTTTCCAATCTGGTAAGTTAAACTTTCTTTCTAATTCTCACTAATTTGAAGACTATAGTTTGATCAATATTCTAACAGATAGAAATACCAATATTTTAAGGTCTTAGTTACGCCATTGGAGATCATTTATCTCATCGACAATAATACAGATGATAATAATAGAACTAAAATTTAAATTGTTTTCACAAAATGATTTACTACGTAACCGCACCAGCTCTGAAACTGGGGGAGCGTAATGTAATTCGGGGAGGGGACGGTGACTTCCTTTCGATGGCATCGGAAAATATCTTTACGGCCTTCTGAATAGCATTTTGTGAGTTATATGGAAAAATTTCAAAAAGTGAAATGAAATGGACAATTTTTCTTGAATCCATTCACAAAACTTTCTAAACACCTTGAAAACCAACACATGACCGGGTAGAATTAAAGTACCGCTTCTCTTATAAAAAACTAATAGTTTTGGACTCATGATGGCCATCAGCTAGAGCGCAGAAAACAAACGGAATTCATTTATAAATCCACGGAAGACTGATTTGATATGCGCCCATTGAGATTAAGCAAAATGACATTAAAGAATAAAAAGTATGGCCAATTTCATCAGTTTCGACAAAAAAAAATTCAAAACAAAACTATGAAGACCAATACAACAAGGATATTAATATAGATGATACAAAAAAAATATAGCAATTAGAGGACAAAAAAATGAGAAAAATAGCAAAACAGATTCAATAAAAATAGTAATTGCAAAAAAGCTATCAAAATATTTTTTGTAATTTGGTAAAAAAGAATAAAAAATAAAATTTTAGAACAGAGACTGCACATTTGAAGTTCTTGAGATATATGTATGTAATTACATACATACATACATACATACATATATATATATATATACATATATATAAATATATATATAGAGATATACATATATATATATATATATATATATATTTATATATATATATATATATATATATATATATATAGATATACATATATATATATATATATATATATATATATAAATATATATTTATATAAAACTAATGTTCGCACTCAGTGGTCAATGCCTGTCGGGTATCTTTGAAAGTCTACCTGTGACTGATATTAGGTATGCAGTTATGTCAGTGTAAGGATACCATACGGTCTGACTGATTCTTTTCGTCGATAGTTTGAATCACCAAAATTGCTCCTATGACATTGTGTCATAACGAACGAGAATGAGCTTCAGTAACTTTCACCAAATGGCGAAGTCATAAAAACATAGCTACAAAAATGCTGAAAAAAAGAAATTTTTGACGCAATTAGCTCAACGGGAAACTGAATGTAATTTAATCGATCATGCAGGAATATTGTTGAAACACACCTCGAATTTAAATTGTTGAGATTTTGAATAAAAATTAGGAAATACCTTTTTTATCTCAGGGAATAACTTAGAAACGCTTTTCTTCATTAATTTGGAAACAGAGAGAAGATAAAAGTGTCTAACATTGTGGCTTAGAATTGCAAGAAAGAACAAATTGATGTATTGTTCAACATTGGATGATAAATTCATTCAAATTTTTTTCAACATAAATAATTTTTGTGCAAGACACATTCACACTGCTAATAGATATTTCCCCTGAAACTATCGAGAAGGAAGCCATTGAACAGTTTGCATTATCCCAAACGATTGTTGACCCAAAGGGTCCACGGATCATACGAAAAAAAAGAGAATAACAATATGTAAACACGAATCGTTAAATAAATTAGTTATTAGATGGTGTTGGGTTATGAGTTTTCGCAAGCGGATTAAAAAGTGTTTTTAACTAAGTAGAAAAATTATTTTCTCAAACTGAGAGAAGAACAAGAATGATATTTTACAGTAGAACCTAGAGATTTACAGGAGAGATCTGATTATTAGATCAAGATGGTGATTTGATTTTAGGGATGAAAAAAGGCTCAAAAGTCAGCTGTATTTATACCCATTATCAGTGCCAGAAAGTCAGCATACAAAACTAATCTTAGCACCATGATTTACAGTGGGGGTCGCAAGGGTGCCCAATATGGTCTGCTTCTGCAATGTTCCCAGAAATCAGTCGCAGGGGAAACCATAGATGGTATGCATTTAAACATTTCTCAGAATTCGTTCACATTTCCGGTGGTATCATTATCTTTCAACACATGCTCGGAAGATTTTACATCAAATAGTCTCACTCTAACATTAGTTATCTAGATTCACCAATTTGAATCGAATAATGATTCTAAGCACCATTTCTTGACAATTCATTTATATAAATTCTCTGATCAAAATCAATTTCTTTTTGTCTTTCTAATCTGGTATTTTAAACTTTCTTTCCAATTCTCCCTAAGTTTAAGACTATAGTTTGATTGATATTCTAACACCCCCATTCAGACTTGAGCTGATTGCGTAGAGTTTGTTCCCATCAACACAGTTCTGAATGTTTCCACCTTCGATACGGGTAAAGATTTCGTGTAGATGTCGGCTGCCATTTTGACAGTAGGAACGTAATGATTTGAAATAGTCATAGTCCCATCTTCCGTCTTGTCCCGAATGAAGTGAAATTTTGTCTCAATGTGCTTCCTCCTCTTGTGCGTGTCCAGGTTTTGGCACAATTTGATACAACTCTGGTTGTCCTCTCCAATTGCTAATGGATGTTTCTGCTGGATGCCGAAATCATTCAGAAGTTGTTTCAGATACAGTGCTTCTTGAACTGCTGCTGCCATGCCCCGATATTCTGCTTCTGATGAAAAAAGAGCAACTGTGGCCTGCTTCTTGACACTCCAGCTGAGTGCTGCGCCACGTCCGTCGGGCTTGAAGTAGTGGCCCGTCGTTGATTTTCTGTCGTTAACGTCACCAGACCAGTCTGCATCACTTTCCCCCCACTATATCACAACCAGCTTCTTTTGTGTAGGTAAGTTTTCAACCATTTAAACCTTGAAGATATCGCAGAAGTCTTTTTCCGCACATCCAGTGTTGATTTGTAGGTGTAATCATGTGTCTGGACAGAAAGTTAACTGTGAACATGACATCTGGCCTCATCTATTTGGCCAGATACAGAATTGATCCAACCAAGCATCTGTAGATCCTCTGGTCCACTTCTTCGTCTCCGTTCTGTGCTGTTAGAAGTTTCAAATTCAAATCAGCTGGATTTCTTGAGGGTTTTCTTTGATCCATTTGAAGCCGCTCAAGCATTTTTTCTATGTGGTGTTCTTGGTCGACTGTGACGTTGCCTTCTTCATGTCCGATTCTTAAATCCAGAAAGGAGTGTAATCTCCTTCTCTCTTCCATGTGAAACGTTGCTTTGAGTGCTTTTTTGACGTCGGACATCACTGTCATGCTACTTGATGCCACTATGATGTCGTCAACACAGACCAAGTTGAGGGTGTGACCCTCTGTCTCTGCTCTTGTCAACAAGAAACGGTCATTCCTGCTTCGGGTGAACCCCCGTCTCAGTAGGAAGTTTGCTAGTTCCTTGTACCAGTTCTGAGCTGCCTGTTTCAAACCATAAATTGATTTATTCAGTCGGCATACTAACTTATTTCCATCTGATCCTTGTTTTAAAAGCTCCTGTGGCTGTTCCAGTAACATTTCTTCCTCTATTGATGATTGCAGGAAAACCGTCTTGACATCAAACTGGTGCATCACATGGACCTGCTTTGCTGATAGTTCTCACTGCCCTGCTTTGCTGAAGTAGAATCCTAAATGTCTCTGGCTTACAGGTAGACGCAAAAGTCTTAAATTAGTCCAGTACTTCCACTTGTTTGAAGCTTTTTGCCACATAGCGTGCTTTGTATTTGTCCACTTGACTACTGGGTCTCAGTTACACATTGTAGACCTATTTGCCCGGTATGATGTCCCTGTCTGTGGAGGGTCTCACTGGGTTCCAAGTCTCGTTTTCTTGGAGTGCATTGAGCTCGTCCTTCAATGCCCGGTGCCACTGGTGCCAATCGTCACCCTGCTTGATTTCGTAAACTCTTTCGGTTTCCACATAGTCACCTTCAGTTACACCAAGATGGGTCCTGCATTTTCCAAAAAAATGCGGAAAATTCCTTGCTCGTGTTGCTCGTCCGTGCTCTGCCCTGTCCGTTTGCTCCAGTGCCTCCTCAAAGAAGCCAACTGTCTACGACTGTGAGAAGTCCTCCGTTCACTGTCTTCCAGTGACTCCGAGTCTCCGAGACTCCCTCTTGTTGCAGTAGTTTCTTCATCCAGTGCTGCTTCCTCAACATCTGAGGCATCTTCTCTCAGAGTCGTTTCTTGAGTGTTCACGCTCTCTGCGTCAGGCCACTCCTTTATTTCAGTAGATGTGCCAAGTACATGTTTGTTGCCATCTTCTTGATGACCATCATCTGGTTGCCAGATCCCCCGTTGCTGTGACCCCTCATCTAGTAGCTCGGGCGTCTCTGTGTTGTCAGGGGTTGAACCCACTTCGGATTCCTTGATGATCACATCTCGAACTGCCACAACCTTGCGTGAGTTGGGTAGGTACATCAGGTATCCGTTCTTTCCTTCAGTGTAACCCACAAACTTTCCTTCCAGTGTCTTGGGTTCAAGTCTGCTGACATCTCTGTCCCGCTTCCTCCATGAAGACTCTGCAACCAAAAATAGATAACTTACTAATTGAAAGCTATGGTTTTATACCTCGCATCAGCTCTGCTGGGCATTTTTCTTCTCCTCGTCTCACAACTAAATTTTTGATCCTTGTTGTGTAGAGAGTTGCTACTCCCCACATCATCTTGAGAAGCCCGAGTCAATGAGCAAGCATCTTGCAATCTTCTGCAGTGTCCTGTTGCACCTCTCAGCTGACCCATTCTGTTGTGGCGTCACTAGTATGGTCTTCTTTTTTAGAATGCCTGCATCTAACAGTACATCTTGAACAGCTCTGAGAGAAACTTCTTCGCATTGTCTTGTCTCAGCTTCTTGGGCGTCCCCACACTGAGAACAAACTTCACAGGCTGACCAGTGCTTCACTCTTTGCCTTAAGCAAGTCCATAAACAAAAATTTCGTGTACTGGTCTGCACTGTCCACCAGCATGCCCGCTGTCTTCCACTGGGTAAGAGCTGCCCAGTATTCCTCGTCTGATGAAGCCAATGTTGGACCCATTGCCACTGACTCATGTTTGCCTCCATCTCTTTGTCTCTTACATGCCCTGTCTAGGCGACCTTTCTCACCACACTTGCTGCATTGTGCTGTCTCCTTCCTCCTGCAGTCCTTGGCAAAGTGTCCAGGGATCCCACACAAAGCAGTTTCTTTTCCTGGGTCCCTTCTTGAAGTCACGCTTCACTGCCAGTGCCACTGAACCACTTTGTCCCTTGTGCCTCTGTGCTGAGCTCTCAAGGAAGTTCTGCAGCCTTTTCCTCAACTCTGTGAAAATAGTTGCCGGGTGAATGCTTTCCTGTATAACAAAATTTTCATACCTCATTGGAAGTATCCGTTCTTTCCTTCAGTGTAATCCACAAACTTTCCTTCAAGTGTCTTGGGTTCAAGTTTGCTGACATCCCTGTCCCGCTTCCTCCATGAAGACTCTGCAACCAAAAATAGATAACTTACTAATTGAAAGCTATGGTTTTATACCTCGCATCAGCTCTGCTGGGCATTTTTTTTCTCCTCGTCTCACAACTAAATTTTTTATTCTTGTGGCGTAGAGAGTTGCTACTCTCCACATCATCTTGGGAAGCCCCGAGTCAATGAGCAAGCATCTTGCAATCTCCTGCAGTGTCCTGTTGCACCTCTCAGCTGACCCATTCTGTTGTGGCGTCACTGGTATGGTCTTCTTTTTTAGAATGCCTGCATCTAACAGTACATCTTGAACTGCTCTGAGAGAATTTTCTTCGCATTGTCTTGTCTCAGCTTCTTGGGCGTCCCCACACTGAGAACAAACTTCACAGGCTGACCAGTGCTTCACTCTTTGCCTTAAGCAAGTCCATAAACACAAATTTCGTGTACTGGTCTGCAAACACAATGCAGAACCGGAACCCTGACAGTGACTCTACTCTGAAAAGTCCATCACGTCTGTGAACAGCCTCTCCAGCTTCTCTTCTGCTTGGGTCTCTGCCACTCTTAGTATTGGAGTCTTTGTGATCTTGGCCAATGCGAACACATTGTATATATCATCGAGTTCCCCCACTGTCTCTGGTACATGGGGCATTCCTGAACAAATGCGCTTGTTTCAAATGACCCAATCGTCTATGCCAATTCCTTGCACTGTCCAGTTTCACGCTGTCGGAACTCATCTTGAATTCTAGATGGCTGCAGGGTAAGTAGAACAAATTATTTTCTTGTGTTAGTTTTACCCAAGTTCCCTTGTGCAGATTCATGAAGCTATTTCTTTTCTTGAAAGTGAAGCTATGTCCCCACTCCCTGTATCTTGAGACTGATAAGAGGTTTGAAGAATAGTCCGGCACACACAAAACTTTTTTGAGTACGCATTTGAATTCCCCTTTGTTTGAGGGTATGCTGATCCGCACTTAGCCTCCGCCCACCACTCTGGAAGCCTCTCCGTTGGTATTTTTGACCACTTATTGAATGGGCACAAAGTCCAGGAACGGATCGATGTTCGTCAATATGTGATTTGTACAACCACTGTCCACCAGCATGCCTGCTTTGTTCCACTGGGTAAGAGCTGCCCAGTATTCCTCGTCTGATGAAGCCAATGTTGGACCCATTGCCACTGACTCATGTTTGCCTCCATCTCTTTGTCTCTTGCATGCCCTGTCTAGGTGACCTTTTTCACCACACTTGCTGCATTGTGCTGTCTCCTTCCTCCTGCAGTCCTTGGCAAAGTGTCCAGGGATCCCACACAAAGCAGTTTCTTTTCCTGGGTCCCTTCTTGAATTCACGCTTCACTGCCAGTGCCACTGAACCACTTTGTCCCTTGTGCCTCTGTGCTGTGCTCTCATAGAAGTTCTGCAGCCTTTTCCTCAACTCTGTGAAATTAGTTGCCGGGTGAATGCTTTCCTGTATAACAAAATTTTCATACCTCATTGGCAGAGCATTGAGGACCAAGGCGTTGAAGAGCGTCTCCGAGACTGCTTCCCCTAATTCTTGTAGCCTTGTGAGCAACTCCTGTCCTCTGAAGAAGAAACTATCCAAATCCTCAGCCATCTCAAGCTGCAGTCGAGCAATCTGTGCCACCAAAGTCATCACTGTCGGCGTCTCTACACTCTGAAATGTCTCTTGCAAAAGCTTCCAAGCCTTTGCTCCATCTCCAATGCCGTCATCTCCCACACAGTAATGTCTCATTGGCATGAGGATTGTTGCATCTAGAGTCAGTGCCAGTTGGAACCACACATTGTTCCGTTTCTCGGTGATGTCTGCAACTTCCTTCTCATATGCATCCCTCAGCACTTTGTGGTTCTTCTTTTCATCTTTGCTTGCCCCATTGGCCAGTGGAGCAGGCTCCTCTGTCCCAAAAAATGATTTTTAGAGTCCCTTCGTCTGCATCATTGCCACAAATCTTGTGCTCCAGATTGCAAAGTCCTGTGCCTTTCCTGTGTATTGCAGCAGCTTCACTGTCTGTTGGTCCATCGAAGTTTGAGCAGGCAAAGCAGTCGTGAAAAGAAAAGGCACTAAGCATAAAAGGATTATGACTGTCAACAACAAATTAGTTTTATTTTAGAAATTAAGTTTATGACTTAGAAAATTGCTGGGCCCATTACCTGTTGGGTTATGGGTTTTCGCAAGTGGAATAAAAATCGTTTTTAACTAAGTCCAAAAAATTTTTTCTCAAAAAGAGAGAATAACAAGAATGACATATTACAGTGAAATATAGGGATTTACAGGAGAGATCTGATTATTATATCAAATGGTGATTTGATTTTGGGGGTGAAAAAGGAATCAAATATCAGCTGCATATGTACCCATTATCAGTGCGAGAAAGTAAAGATGCAAAACTAATCTTAGCACCATGGTTTAGAGTGGGGGTTGCAAGGGCTACCCAATATGGTTTGCTTCTGCAAATTTCCCGGAAATCAGTCGCAGGGTATACCATAGATGGTATGCATTTACATTTTTCTGAGAATTCGTTCACATTTCCGGTGGTATCATAGACATTCATCAAATGCTGGGAAGATTTTACATCAAAATAATCTCACTCCAATATTAGTTTTCTAGATTCACCAAATTGAACCGAATATTGATTCTAAGCAGCATTTCTTGACGATTCAATTATATGAATTCTCTGATCAAAATCAATTCGCGTTTGTCTTTCCAATCTGGTTAGTTAAACTTTCTTTCTAATTCTCACTAAGTTAAAGACTATGGTTTGACCGATATTCTAACAGATAGAAATACCAATATTTTAAAGTCTTAGTTACTCCATTGGAGATCATTTATCTCATCGACAATAATACAGATGATAATAATAGAACTAAAATTTATATTGTTTTCACAAAATGATTTACTACGTAATGGCACCCGCTCTGTAACTGGGGGAGCGTAATGTAATTGGGGGAGGGGGCGGCGACTTCCTTTCGATGGCATTAGAAAATATCTTCACGAAATGAATTTTTAAAAACATTAACCAAAATAACTTGATAATAGGCTATAGGCAATAGTAGAATTTAAGTCTTGGCATTGTATTGCCTTGATCGACTCATTTCACTCGCAATTCGGTTTTTGATTGGACAATTTTTCTTGAATCCATTCACAAAACTTTCTAAACACCTTGAAAACCAACACATGACAGGGTAGAATTAAAATACCGCTTCTCTTATAAAAAAAACTAATAGTTTTGGACTCATGATGGCCATCAGCTAGAGCGCAGAGAACAAACGGAATTCATTTATAATTCCACGGAAGACTGATTTGATATGCGCCCATTGAGATTAAGCAAAATGACATTAAAGAATAAAAAGTATGGCCAATTTCATCAGTATCGACAAAAAACAAATTCAAAACAAAATTATGAAGACCAATACAATACGGATATTAATATAGATGATACAAATAAAAAATAGCAGTTGGAGAACAAAAAAATGAGAAAAATAGCAAAACAGATTCAATAAAAATAGTAATTGCAATAATGCTATCAATTTAATTTTTGTAATATGGTAAAGAGAAGAACAAATAAAATTTTAGAACAGAGACTGTACGTTTGAAGTTCCTGAGATATATGCATGTAATTTTATAAATACATACATACATACATACATACATACATACATACATACATAGATACATACATACATACATACATACATATTTATATATATATATATATATATATACACACGTATATATATGTATATATATATATATATATATATATATATATATATATATATATATATATATACAAACATATATTTATATATAATTTTATATATAAATATATATATATATATATATATATATATATATATATATATATATAACTAATGTTCGCACTCAGTTCTCAATGCCTGTCCGGTATCCTTGAAGGTCTACCTGGGACTGATATTAGGTATGCAGTTATGTCAGTGTAAGGATACCATACGGTCTGACTGACTCGTTTTGTTTTAATCATCAAAATTGCTCCTATGACATTCTGTCATAACGAACGAGAAAGAGCTTCAGTAACTTTCACCAAATGTCATCAAAAACATAGCTACAAAAGTTCTGGCAAAAAAACTATTGACGCAATTAGCTCAACGGGAACATGAATGTAATTTAATCGATCATGCAGGAATATTGTTAAAACACACCTCGAATTGAATTTCTTGAGATCTTTAGTAAAAAATAGATAATTTTTTTTACCTCAAGGAATAACTTAGAAACGCTTTTCTTTAAAAATTTGGAAACAGAGAGAAGATAAAAGTGTCCAACATTGTTGCTTAGAAATTCGAGTTCAACATTGGATGATGAAATCATTCAAGCGTTTTTCAACGCCAATAATAAACATGATGAAACGCTTAGAAATGCGATGCGAGAAAGAAGAGATTGATGTAGAGTTCGACATTGGATGACAAAATCATTCAACCTATGTTCAACGCTAACAAAATATTTTTTGTGCAAGACACAATCACACCGCTAATAGATATTTATCCTGGAACCATCGAGAAGGACGCCATTGAACTGTTTGCATCACCCCCAAGAAATTTTAGAAATTGTTTGACCCAAAGGGTCCACGGATCACACGAACAAAAAGGAGAACAACAGTACTTAATCCCGCAAAGTTAGATAAACTAGTTATTAGATGGAAATAACAATATTTTAAAGTCTTTCTCAACGACAATAATAAAGATGATGATAATAGAACTGAATTTTAAATTATTTTTACATAATGGTTTACTATGTAATGGCACCTGCTCTGTAACTGGGGGAGCGTAAAATACTTGGGGGAGGGGTCGGCGACTTTCTTTCGATGGCACCGGAAAATATTTTTACGGCCTTCTGAATAGGATTTTGTGAGTTATATGAAAAAATTTGGAAAAGTGAAATAAGATTTTAAAAACATCAACTAAATTAACTTGATAATATGGTATAGACAGTGCCAACATCCACAATCATAAGATCATATTGCTGTACTTTTAACATTAAAAAAATAAATTTTAAGTCTTGGCTTTGTATTGCATTCATTGACTCATACCACTCTCAATTCAGTTTTGATTAGATATTTCTTTTTGAGTTCATTAGCAAATATTTAAAAACCACCATAATAATCATAATATCGCTGGGTAAAATTAAAAAAACGCTTCTCTTATTTGATACCTAAAAGCGTTAGACCCATGAACGCCATCAACTAGGGCGCGAAGACCAAACGGAATTCATTTATGTTTCAACGGGAGGCCAATTAGATCTGTCCCTTCATTAAAAGTAGTAAATGCGGAGATTGAAATAATTTTGACAAAATAATTGTTTTTATATGGTGAAAAGAATAACATAAAAGATTTAGGGACACAGACTGTAATTTTGAAGTTATATCTAACTTATAGAACATTCGTTCGTTTCACGTATATAAACCTTATTAATGTAATGATAATGGGCTTAGTTAACCA
>NC_134475.1:6315722-6448722 GCF_964194025.1 Convolutriloba macropyga
CTGAATATCATTTTGTGAGTTATTAGGAAAAGTTTTGAAAAGTGAAATAAGATTTCAAAAACATTAAACCAAAATAACTTTATAATATGGTATAGACAGTGCCAACGTCCATGATCATCAGATCATTTTGCTTCACTTTTAACTTGAAAAATAATAAATTTTAAGTCTTGGCTTTGTTTTTTCATTGATTGACTCATATCACTCTCAATTCAGTTTTGATTAGATATTTTTTTTTGAATTCATTAACAAATATTTAAAACCATAATAACCATAATATCACTGGGTAAAATTAAAACACCGCTTCTCTTGTTTGAAAACTAAAAGTGTTAGACCCATGAACGCCATCAACTAGGGCGCGAAGACCAAACGGAATTCATTTATATTTCAACGGAAGGCCGATTAGATCTGCCCCTTCATTAAAAGTAGTAAATGCGGAGATAGATATAATGTTAACAAAATAATTGTTGTAATATGGTAGAAAGCATAAACAAAAATATTTTAGGACACCTACTGTGCTTTTGAAGTGATATCTAACTTATATTACATTCGTTTGGTTCACATATACAAACATTATTAAAATAATGATAATGGCCTAAGTTAACCTCCGCACACACAAATGTTTATATATAAATATATATATATATATATATATATTATATATATATATATGTATACATATATATATATATATATATATATATATATATATATATATATATATATATATTGGTATATATATATATATATATATATATATATATATATATTATATATATATATATATATATATATATATATAAACTATTGTTCGCTCTCAGTCGTCAAAACCTGTCAGGTTTCTTTGAAGGTCTATCTGGGACATATATTAGTTATACAGCTTTGCCAATGTAAGAATATCGTTTCGTTGAAAATTTGAATCATCGAACTCGCTCTTATGATATTCTGTCTTAACGGACAAACACAAGCTTCACTAATTTTTCACCACATGGCAAATTCATTAAAGTAACAAGAAAACCCTTGGAATTCAACCCTAATGTGAGGAATCTGGTAAAAAATTTATCGCCTCCCTAATAGAAAATAAGCACAAAACTGGGGCTAGCCATTACAGCAAAATATAATAAAGTCCATGAAATTTTAGCAACCTGAGCAATTGTAGTAATCTAAGCACCGCAACCCCAGCTTTTGAAGTGATATCTAACTTATATTACATTCGTTTGGTTCACATATACAAACATTATTAAAATAATGATAATGGGCTAAGTTAACCTCCGCACACACAAATGTTTATATATAAACAAATATATATATATATATATATATATATATATATAAATATATATATATATATATATATATATATATATATAAAATATATATTAGAACATAGATAAAACTAATGTTCGCTCTCAGTCAATAAAACCTGTCCGGTTTCTTTAAAGGTCTATCTGGGGTTTATATTAAGTATGCAGCTATGGTTCGTTTCAGTGAAAACTTGAATCACTAGAATCGCTCTTATGAAATTCTGTCTTAACGGACGAGAACGAGCTTCACTAAATTCTGACCACATGGAAAAGTCATTAAAGCAACAGGAAAACCTTTGGAATTCAACTTTAATGTTAGGAACCTACTAAAAATTTATTGCCTCCCTAGCAAAAAATTTGAAATGCGGCTTCTCTTATATGGAAACCAATAGTGTTAGACCCATGAACGCCATCAGCTATGGCGCTAAGACCAAATGGAATTCATTTCGATGGAATTCGACGGAAGGCCGATCAGATCTACCTCTTCGAATTCGACGGAATTCGACGGAAGGCCGATTAGATCTACCTCTTCAATAAAAGTAGTAAATGCGGAGATAAAAATAGTGTTAACAAAATAATTGTTTTAATATGGTAAAAAGAATAACAAAAAAGTTTTCAGGACACAGACTGTACTTTTGAAGTTATATCTAACTTATTGTACATTCGTTTGTTTTTTGTATACAAACAATATTAATAGAATGATAGTGAGCTAAGTTAACGTCCACACGCACATATGTTTATATATATATATATATATATATATATATATATATATATATAACTATTGTTCGCTCTCAGTCGTCAAAACCTGTCAGGTTTCTTTGAAGGTCTATCTGGGACATATATTAGTTATACAGCTTTGCCAATGTAAGAATATCATACGGTCTTACTCAACTGATTCGTTTCGTTGAAAGTTTGAATCATCGAACTCGCTCTTATGATATTCTGTCTTAACGGACAAACACAAGCTTAACTAATTTTTCACCACATGGCAAATTCATTAAAGTAACAAGAAAACCCTTGGAATTCAACCCTAATGTGAGGAATCTGGTAAAAATTTATCGCCTCCCTGGTAGAAAATAAGCACAAAACTGGGGCTAGCCATTACAGCAAAATATAATAAAGTCCATGAAATTTTAGCAACCTGAGCAATTGTAGTAATCTAAGCACCGGAACCCCAGGAAAAACGGAATTAAAAGTTGCTACAGCAGCGCTGGCAGAAGAAAACTTTTTTGACGCAATTAGCCCAACAGGAACTTGTATGTATTTTAATCAGTCAAGCAGGAGTACCACTACAAAGTAAACAATCGAACATAACGGATTAATGTATTTAACTATCGGAAACGAAGCACGCCGACTTCTCCTTCGCAATTTCACGTTTAGTTAAAATTTCGATGTTTAGTTAAAACACTATCTTTGTAATTGTCAAGACTTTTAGTAAAAATTAGAAAATACTTTTTTTATCTCGAGAATAACTTAGAACCGCTTTTCTTTATTAATTCGAAAACAAAGAGAAGATAAGAATGTTTAAAAATATATTGCTTAGTTTGGGCAAAAATAACAAACACTGTAGAGTTCTAGTTTGAATGAAGAAATCATGCAAGCTTAATATTTATAAAACTGCAGTAGACAATTTTGTCCTAACACACTGTGAAAACAATCGTCCTCGATGAAATGCAGAGTGCGTATAGAAGGAAACCCTGCACAACTGATAATTCGCTCATAATAACTCAGCATGATACAGACGCGTTTCAATGCTCCGAAATGGCGGGTTTTGTCTGCCTAGATAATGAAAAAAAAACGTTTGAAGCAGAGTTTGAGACTAGGACTTCAAAACAAACGGAACAAAAATTGGTGCGCATAAATATGTGATAAAACGGGTTAGCTTTTTCTTGCTCAGCGGAATATCTTTGTACAAATCAATCACTCAAAAAGTAGCACATTTTCAACACTAGCTGGTGTTCTTTTCAGAGCAGTTTAGCATTGTCACTTTCAGATCATTACCTCCAAGTGTGTTAGGAAAGCCACAAGCAAGTACTCCATTTTTTGTAGAAACGTCTTTTGAGAGCGAGAATTTTCCTAAAAAGAAACTTTTACCAGCAGTTGCTTCAGGTTAAAACCCTGACATTTCAATTAACTTTTTCTCTTAATTTTACTCTCTAAAACTTTTTTCTAAGCCATAACCTTCAGTAGGACCTTGGCTAAAAGGAGCCAACTAAGCAGTCTTCTATTTGAAGCAAGAGTAACTGCTGATGATACCCCATAAGATGAACAAGACTCTATCCAAGTTCAAAGCAAACCTAAATTGATAGAATTGAACGAGGAAAGGTTCGGGAAATACTAAAAGCATGCTTTGAAATACCTGTATTAGGTTATCTCTGGGTTATAGCTCCTCACAACCCACCAGGACGTGATTCGAATCTGTCACCTACCAATTACTCTTCAAATTGTTTGACTGAAATTTTGTTTCAGATGACTTTGGTGGTGACCACAGCTCAACCATTAACACTTTGAATCTAGTAAATCTAAACGGATTTGTTTTGAATGCAAATATTAACAACAGGAAATTCAAGCAGATCTTAAAACAAGAATATGAAAACTCTGTGCTCTATCCCCAATCTATCCATAAGCAGAAGAACTGGATCAATTTACACAAGTATTTTCACAGATCACTCAATTACCGCTAGAGGTTGTTCAGCTAGAGGTTGTTCATCCTACAAAAAAATTTGTCTTTGGACATGAAGATACTAATTTTATCTGCAAAAAACACAAAGGAAGGGAGCTGAAAAGAAAAAACGTAGAACAGCACTAAGCTGAAAAAAGAAAAAAAAATTCTCCAAAGAGACTTAAACAGATCCATGAAACAATTGGGAAAAATAAAACAATCAAAGTTGATTGCAGGTGCTCAAAATAAAGGAAGCCAGAACTTGGGAGAGCAGGTAAAGTTTTATGTGGCAATTCAACAACACCAATTGAAACTGAGCAAAAAGTTGAAGTCTTTTATAAACAACTAAGAGCAACAACAGACAATGAATTAAGCAAAATCTTCAAAAATCTACTACAGAATACAATGAAATTTCGCAAATAATAAAGCTTGGAACTAAATGAGCACTTCGAGAAGCTCATAAATGAGATAAAAATGTGTCTTAACAACAAAGACTTTGAACAATCTAATTACTGTGTTAAAAAGTAAGCCAATAATTTGAAATTCTGAAAAAAAAAACAGTTTGATCATGATAAAGACCAGACAAAATCAAATTTAAAATCCTGAAAAGGTTATCTAAATGCTTTAAAGCATATATCTGACTCTTGATAATTAGCTCTATAAAGAATTTTTAACTTCAACCCTCATCGAATGAGTCACAAGCCAAAACGTGTCCAAAGACGAACAAAAGCAAAAAAAAGAACGAAACTGCCGACCAATCAGCCTAACTAATTGTATTGCAAAAATCTGTGAAACCACAGTTAGGAATATTGACCTAATGCAAGGTGAATACAGTGGTGTGTTCGGTGAAATGCAAAGTGCGCATAGAAGAAACTACGGCACAACTGATAACTTGCTTAAAAGTTGACTCAGCATGATACAGAAGCGTTTCAATGGTCCGAAATGGCGGGATTTGTTGAAAACAAAAACGTTTTGTGCAGTGTTTGGGACTAGGACTTCAATACAAACGGCAAAAAATTGGTGTCACTAAATCTGTGATAAATTGTGTGAATTCATTTTTCTCTCAGCTGAGTATCTTTGTACAATCAGTTACTCAAAAAGTAGCAAATTTTCAACGCTAGCCGGTGTTCCTCAGGGCAGCCTCCCTGCACCAATACTATTTTTGGTTGTTATCAGCGGCATTCCTAATTCGCTTGAACAAAATAATCGTTTGGCTAATGATTTTGACCATTCTTACATGTCGTACTCTCGCAAATTGCTCAAATGGAATGAAAAACTGAAAAAAATAGGTCCTGGAAAAAACAAACTACTTATTTTTTTTAAAAAAACCGCCAAAGAATGGCTCCAGGCTAGATCATTTCATCGATGGTAATTGAATTAAAGGCGCAAGTTCAATCAAACTTATTGGCGTAACCCTTACCCCTCATCTACACTGGAACGAACACTGCAAATATTTGTTGGCAAGAGCAAACAAAACAATCTACCAATTGTGGCGGCTCAGTCAGATCAACATTGACAACTAGAGCTTGCTAACTCTGTATAACTTATGGGTTTGACTTCTATTTTTCCATGAAAATGCCTGCTCGGCTGACCAATCTAGTTCAATTATTACCAATATACAATTAACTCAAAATAGATTTTTAAGAATTTGTATGAGAGAAACTTGCTGGCCCAGTGTCAAAAAACTCAATGAAGAAGTCAATATACTTGCTGTAAGACATTTTTAGATCAGATTAACAAATGAGTACCTGAAACGCTCGAAAGAAAACAAAATTGTATCAAAACTTGAACTCATTCAGAAAAAGAGGTATTGTCCGAAAAAGAGTTTTCAAAGCGCACTGGACCATGAGTCCTCCTAAGGAAGGACAGATGAGAAGTAGCAACGCAAAAAACTCCAAAGAGTACAGGTTGACTCTGTAGCTATAACAAGCTATTGCGATAATTGACATATAAAGCGACGGTTCGAGTCACAGAGAAATCGGCCTACTTGCTTTTTTGTCATTTAAATATAATTCTGACAAAATTGCCATGATTAGTTATGAAGATGAAATACTGCCAACATCAACAACAATCAGAGTACTTTGGCCAAGTGGTTAACGTTTTGGAGTAAAACGAATGAAGCAGTGGAAGATGGATCGAATCAGAGCAATAGCTTGCAGTCTTCTATTCTTATTTTAAATATTTCGCTTAATTTCCAGTTCATGTATCCTAGAACGGCTATCAACCAATGATTTATTGCTAGGCGCTCAACCAATAAATTCTGAGTTTAGCTGTAACAAACACGCGGAAATACACAAACAGATTACACAGCTTCCATCTATTGGAAAACCTCAACATCAAAAAAGTTCGAAAATTTTTCACCTGAGTCGATTAGCTTATTTTTCAAACAAAACAAATTTCTTATTTTTCACATTCACTAAACTGATATCTTTATCACAGTTATCTTACAGTTAACAAAACACAACTGACATCATTTAATGCTATGCGCGGTTTGGTTCAGTGGTTTTAATGTTTAGTTTAGCATTGCAATGTTTAGTGCCTTTTATTCGTCCTTCTTTTCTTTACCTTATTTTTTCTAAATTTTTTCCATTTTGGTTTTTTTAAGTTCAGTTACTAATTGTTGCAACTGCATTTTTTCTTACCTTCCCTCGTTTTAATTGTACCCGTCTTAACGCTTATATTCGTAAATTTAATTTTTTTTTTACGACTAAAATAGCGATTTGTAGCGCAGTGCTCTAATCCAATGATCAAACGAGGTGCAATAGTTCAATCCCAAACGCGAGCGAGGCCCTATTTTTCTTTTTCTTTTTTTTCATTTCCTTAACTATCTATTTCTATTTTCTTGTCACGCCTTACTTCTTGAATTAATCAACTTAATTAACGACTTTTTTCGCTTATGAATGACAAATACCATTTGATATCTCACCGCGCATGGAAAAACGACGAACGAATCAACAACTGCGAGGCTGGCCAAGAACCCTAAGAATAAGAATTAAAGCAAGCAGAGCCAACAGAAGCCCTTCCCGGCGCTTGAATTGGCTCCCTGCAACAAGAGCAATCAATTGGTTTTAAACGAAATAATCTGTAAAAACTCAGGAGTAGTTTCTGAGGTCACTTCGGTCTGTGACTTCAGGCCTTGTATTGTTCGGAGCTTCGAGTGATGACCAATTGTGATCTGGATCAGGCGATCAGGTTGATACTTCCACCACTTCGGCAGGTTGGGTATTTTGGGGACGCATTGAATCGTGGTTGTGGCAAATTTTGGCAAATGTCAAGACATCAATTTGCAATATGATTTTGACTCTTTTACTTACAAGTGCTGAATACGTTTTGAAGCTTATCAGTTTCATTGCGAGCCAGAGGCTATATATAGAAAGAGGACTCTAAAGACATCTGTTCAGACTGTTTTTATAAATCATTGAAAAATTTTAAATTTTACCATAACCGACAAACATCGGGCGAATCAATCTGAAACTCGTGGTGAGCGCTTGCTTCGTCAGTAGCTAGCTGCGGTTTTGGGAGTCTGGCTTTAGCTTAATTGAAGGAGCGAGCGTGAGGTGAGCATGACGGGCGGACTTGCAGGTAACAATATGAAATGGGAATTTGCACGAGGGATTTATTAGTAACGACTTGCAGGGGTGCGGATTGGGGGTGGGGGGGGGGGGGGGCAGCGGCGGGCGAAGTAGCGGGGGGATGAGGTGGCTTGGGGGTCGAACTCTAAGATCTCCCTTCACACCATGAATTTATGTCTCCAAAACATTTTCCCCGTTATTGTGAACGAAATATCAAACTCTCTTTGCAAAACAGATTTTGAAAATGTTTGACGCTGCTCCCACTGAAATGAGACTTGAGAGCTTCCATAGGTAACATGATGGAAAAGGTTAATCTCCTCAAATATTGTTATGTTGAACGTAAAGAAAGCAACGAGATCTTGAAAGGTCTTTTCATGGGTGTCAAGATGACAAAAAAGGATTCGCCATGACTCGACCAGACATACCATGATTTTTTAAAACCTATAGAGCAAGTTTTAAACAAGTTTTAATTCGAAATCATTAAAATCAATTCTATAGGTTGGCCACCTATTTTGATGTGGGTGTGATCACAGGTCTAGATCCTTAATCTCAGGAGCAATAAACTTTTATTAAAAAGAAAAAACTAACTCGCCATAAACAGTGAATTGCAACAAATTTTTATTTACAATCTATTGTAAACATTGCCTTGTTTGATTTCAAAAAATTTTTGCAACAAAATGAGAGAATAATTACTTTGAGTACATAAATGAAACATGTATTATTTTATTTATTGCAATTGGTTCGATTTATTGAATAATGTCGAAATGGTTTCCTGAGAACGCTTCTTTCTGTCTATTACCGTTCAAAGCGTCAAAAACTGCCGTTCAAAAATTTTTCAAATAAAAAATATGTGCTATCACCACTTCAAATCAGCATCAAAAGCCATCAGAGAGCACGAAATAGCTTTTGAAACTGAAAAAACTTAGAATTTGTCAAGACTCAAAAATGGTCAAAACCGAAAATTTTTACAAGTTGGGACGAAATTATTGATGTTATAAATATTGATGTTATAAATGATAAATATTTGAATATTAACATTAAACCAATTGTTTGTATAGTGAAACCGAATTTTATTTAGAACCATTAGAAACTGTTGCCAAGAGCAGTTGTCTCTCAGATTGGACTAAAATTTGATTCTTTAAAAAAATTAGTCTTCTTTTGCTAAGTTTTGCTAGATCTTAAGATCTTGCGAGCGTTAATTTAGTTGAGTTTTCTTTTAAAAAGGAGAAACAATACTAGCAACTGGCTGAAGTCTTACAAACTTCAGCACGAGATTGAGCATAGCTTCACTAAGAATTTTCTTAATTTCAATCAACAAAATTAAAGTTACAGTCCTTTAATACGTCCGAGCGACTAAATATTTCGACGAGATTGGTTGTCAATTGAACCCAGTGAAGTATCAGGCCGGCGTAAAGCTCGAGAACAAGGCTAAGATATATCGGTTCCGGTGAGATTTTTGAGCAGCCGCGACATTTGGTCCGCCGACCCGGACAACAGCAACACGACCCGGACAACAGCAACACGACCCGGATAACAGCAACACAACCGGGACAACAGCAACACCACTGGACAAAAACAACAAAAATACGACTCAATGTTCGATTCGCAGTGTGGACCAACCCAAACCACAAGACCCGGACGATTACAACAGAGCTATTATTTTGGTCAATCTTGTTCAGCTATTATTTTGGTCAATCTTGGTTAGAAGTAAACTAACGAAATAGTTTGGATAAGACTTGAAAGTTGCATTCAGGCACCTTCTTTGTCAAACATGGGTTGCATTAACGCAACAGAGTTAGAGACTGTTTATAGCAAGATGTTCAACCTAATACTGAACAAAGTCATCTGGAAATAGAACTGGCAAGAGTCAGCCAGAAACACGATGTGTTACACGAATGTCAACAAAAACATCGGGACGATAACCCTTACATTGAAATCTACCAGTATTTCAAGATCGAAAAATTAATCAGCGAACAAATCGAGAGAAAAATTGAAAATTACAATACAGTGGGAACGACATTAGATCAGACAAACTGGCAAATGGCGCAGTTTTCTGCTCAACTAGAGGAAGCGATGCCGACTCTTCAAATTGAACTCAATCGTTAAATTGAAAAAAGACAGGAATGTATCAAATACGCAGTAAAACACATAGAAGCTTTCAAACGTTCTTGGCCAAACAGCGAAGCTTTTCGAAAAATGATAAGAATGTATGAAACATTTCAAAAATCAGAAAACAATTGCAGAGCTTCAGAAAATCATTGAAAAAAAAGAAAGAGTATGAGTTATCAAACGTCCCATTGTCGACTTCAGTACTGCTGGAAACAAGTAGACAAAACTTTGTTCCAAGAGCTTCAGTAGGCTACAAGCATGTCCAAAAAGGAAACGCAGTAATGTCAAATGATGCAGCAACTTACCAGTGCAGAGAACTGAAGCAGGAGAAATCTCTTATTCCATTAGCTCCAATTGTCAGTCATGGAGTAGTAGAAGAGCAACATCTTCAAATTACTTGTTTCCAGGCAAGTTACTTGTTTGCTTACAGAATCTCGCAAGTATTTGTGGCCAGCGCTTGAGAGCAGTAAACAGCTAGCGGTAGCTGAGCACATCTCAATCTGCAAACTAAGTCAAACTAATCCCAGATCACAATTAGGGGAAGCTTCAGTTCCACAAAACGAGAAATCAAGAGATTTGGAAAAACAGAGACAGGAGAATGAGACTCAGCTGGTGCAAACAGTTGTTACCAACCAAAACAAGAAGCTGTTCAAAAGGAAGCTTAAGCTTCTAGACTCTCTTAATGAAGCAATTGAGGAACTCAATGAACAAATGAAACGCATCTAAGAACGCATTGATTCTACACAGAACAAAGCTCACCCAGCAGAGAACACAAGTGAGATAACTGAAGAGCAGTTGTATTATTCGCTTATATCCTATATGGTCGAAAAACTTGATGTGGTGCATGAAACTCATTGGGTTAACGAACCACATCAACTGCACTATGTTCATCAACAGAAGAGACTCTCAGAGTGGAAGCGGTATGAAGTACCCTTGCACCAACAGAACACTTAAGAAACATTGTGGAGGAAAATGAAACATATTGTTCAAGATCTCACAACAAGATCGAAGAAAAATTCGAAACAATAAAAAATCTCAACAAATATGCGGAGGAAATAGCTCAATAGTAGCAGAAGAAGGTTCCAGAGACACATCAAAGATGTTGAAAACCCTGCCCACATAGGAACCGGAGGTATGTCCATTAAAGGCCTCAAAAAGTCCGTGTAGCGAAACAGGCCGGCATGGCTACAACGGAGCGGAGATAACTGGCCAGAGCCATGGTGCCAGGAGAACAAATTCGAACCCGAGCAAGTTACCAGTACTCTAGACACAGACACTAAACTAGACCAACTATTTGACTGTTGACGACAAAGTACCCTCAACCAAATTAGAAACGTCGTTGCCTACTGCATGAAATTCAAGGCGAAGCAGAAAGGATTCCATTAAGCAGACGAAATTCATCAAGCACAGCAAATATTGTTTTGATTTGATCAAAATGAAAGCTTCCCGAATGTTTCAAAGTCGATAAAAAACAGCAAAGAAATCTCAAAAACATTAAACGTTGTCACCCTTCATAGAGAAAGACGGACCAATTTGGGTGAAAGGTAGACTGAATTATTCGAATCTCGATCAGAATGCCAAATATTCAATTTTTTTGACAACAAAACATCCAGTCGTAAAACTTTCGTTGGAGAAAGCGCTTCGTGACAACCTACACAAGGGCACAGATGTGTGAGAAACATTTTTCAACAAGAGTGCTGAATTGTTGAAATGAGAAACGCATTCAGGAAAAACAAGTCGAGATGTGTCAATTGTCGGCACAGACACGCCAACCCAATTCATCCACCGATGGCGGATCTACCCCGAGAACGACTTGTTGATCAAATGTTCCCATTCACTCATATCGGCGTCAACTACTTCGGACCCTTCGAAGTCAAGTTTCTACGACGTAATTTGAAGAGATGGTTCTGCCTCTTCAATTGTCTAACAACCAGAGCAGTACACATCGAAGTGGCGCAATCATTAGACACCGAGTCATATCTAGGGGCATTGACAAGGTTCATTGCAAGACGTGGCTTTCCGAACACCAGCATCAGTGACAACGGAACGAACTTCGTTGGAAAAGTCAATGAGTTGAAAGCCTTCATAAACAAGTGGGACAAAACTAAGATAGAGAGTGATTTAGCAAAGAAAAAGGTTGTTTGGAAATTCAATCCTCCTGGAGCCCAACACTTTGGTGGAATCTGTGAGAGGCTAGTTCAAAGTTGCAATAAGTTCATGACTGCAATCTTGGACAACCGAAGCCTCACCGACAAGGTACTCAATACTACAATGTGTCTTGTAGAGCAAACAATCAACGCAAGACCACTGACAGCAGTAAGTGACGACCCTTAAGACTTGACGGCACTCTAGCCAATTCATTTTTTGCTAGGACAAAAGAACGCGAGTGCACCATTCATGCCATTCAATGAACGCTACCATGACCTGAAAAATCATTCCAAACGGCTGAAGCATATGCAGACATGATCTGGAACAGATGGACTCTCGAATAACTTCCACAATGGAACCAGAGATCGAATTTGTCAAAAGAGCTTGTGCGAAACCTGAAAGGAAAATTATTATGGCAAGTAGATTACTCTGCTAAACGCTGTGAGTACAAATTGGTGACGAATCAATGAGTTCATCACTGGCAATGACGGTGCTGTGAGATCAGCAATTGTCAAAATGCACATGGAGAGCTAAACCGGCCGTTCGTGAAATTAGCAAAAGCATTCTACGATGGTGTTTCCGAGATCGATAACAGTGCCGGCGATATTGGCGCCACTTTAAATCATCAACAAAAGCCGTCAGACAGCATTTAATAACTTTTGAAATTGAAAAACTTTGATTTCGGCACAAAAAGAAATGTCAAAGTTGAAAACTTTTACAAGTTGGGACCGAAATTTTGTACACCCCTGATTTTGGAAGGGAAAACCTAAGCAACCCGAGAATATAGCACACGGCTAGGGGAACCTCTAAGCTACTCACGGATGTGATGAACGTTACTGCATCGCACCCACAAGTGTGGCTATTAGCACTTATATAGTGCAAAATGGGCATTTGTCAAAATTTTTTCATTTATTGTTAAATTTCTTAAATTGTTTGTTTTATGACATTTTAGGCGATCATTAAAGTTCAAAAGTCATACAATCGAGGCGTATAGAGCCACGTAATAACCCTCCGTGCTTATGTCAATAAAGGTATATATTGCAGTGGTTTGACATTTACTATGTAAACAATGATCTAAATCATTTTCTTGACTAACCAATAGGAAACAAGTAAAGTTGATGTTATAAAAGATTAATATTTGAGTAAATACTTTAACCCAATTGTTTGAATAATGAAACCGAATTGTATTTAGAACCACTAGAAACTGTTGCCAAGAGCAGTTGTCTCTCAGATTGGACTAAAATTTGACTGTTTAACAACTTCAGTCTTTTTGCTAAGTTTTGCTAGATCTTAAGATCTTGCTAGTTTTAATTTAGTTGAATTTTTTTTCAAGAAGTTAGCAACAAAACAAGCAGCTGGCTGAAGCCGTACAAACTTCAGCACAAGATTGAACGTAGATTATCTCTAAGGGTTTTTTTAAATTCAATCAACAAAATTAAAGTTACAGTCCTTTTATACGTCCGAGCGACTAAATCTTTCGACGTGATTGGTTGTCAATTGAACCAGTGAAGTGCCGGGCTGGCGTACTCGAGAACCAGGCTGTGATATATCGGTCCACTGAGATTTTTGAGCAGCCGCAACAATATGCTTCGTCTCTTTTTTATTTACAATTGTAGAAATTGAACTGCAAGAATTCTTTTTTACTCTTTGTTGTTTTAAGAAAGTTGATAAATTTGTTCACGAGTTGGTTAAAATAATTGCATACAATTTTACAAAAAAGGTGAACGTCTTTGAAAGGACATCAAAAGGTCGTTAAACCTATCAAGTGATGCCATTTAGCGGGTCTTTCCCATTATAGCCCCCCACGAAATTATAGCCCCCCATTATGGTATAATTACCATGATGGGGGGGGGCTATAGGTTATCTGACCACTAAGCTGGGGGGGGGCTATAATAGGAAAGACCCCATTTAGCTCTATAAGTTGTTTTTTTAAAATTATTTAGGATACTTTTTAAGAACTAATATAACCTACTTTTTATGTTATTTCAATGTTTTCATCAAAGGAATATGATCAAGACTATACTGAATTAGTGAATACACGAGAATGGCCAGAAAGAACTATGGAATAGAACTACAGAAAGAGGGCGCGTTCTCATTTGAAATCTACTAACTTTTCTCAAATTATTCATTCATAATTAAGTGAGTTGGTGAACATAAATGGTTTAGAACACAATTCGACATAATATTTTTGTAGTAGAATTAACTCTTCTCCGCCTGTTGGGATTTAAAAATAACTAAATTTTATTTAAGAAAAACAGTAATTCTTTAATTCGATAAAGAATGTTTTTGTGTGACGAGTAGCTTCTCTCATTGACGAGCAGCGAACAGACACTTGTTTGTCATTTTTAGTGTCAACTTTAATTTTCCTTCTTTTCGCAAATTCTTAACGATGAGCTTCGACATTTCCACGCGGGGTAACATCAGAAGTTTGACCCCGTTTGACCACCACAAAACTCGAGTTTTCCTCTTCTTTCCAGTTGACAATTTCGGGAGCTCTATTCCATAAAACAAGTGCAATCGCAAATGCGAAAGAGAGCGTCAACTCAATTGTTGCGAACCAGAGGTTAACCGATGAGGCCGGGCTTTTAGCAGTTGGGTTTTGGTACTTCTCAATTACGTCACTGTATTCGGGGTACACTTTCAAACCCATGGTCCAGAGTATAGCCGCAAAGAAAATGAGAGCATCTAAATATAAACCAAAACTTGACGATGTTTTTATATACCACAATGACATGCTCGCATTAGCGCTCACACTCACATTAGCCAGATAAATTTTAAAATGTTTAAATTTGGTTAATAAACATAAACTGACTCATGTCTGAAGAATTGCTCTCGAACGACAGACGGGTGAAAAAAACTTGACACCTCCGTGAAACGAACCCCTCACCTCGCGCGCAATAACCAGATACACTGCCCACTCGGCTATCAGGCCCTTATATTTTGCTTGCTGCAATCGATATTATATTAACAAAAAGCTTTAGTGAGAACAAAAGAGATCACTCAAAAATGAAGACCGAAAGCTAGAAAAAGTCACTTGAGAAGTCAAAGATTGTTCTAGAAGAAAATCGCAAAATGCTCAAGCAAAAAATATGCATTAAAAAAACACCAACACGTTTACAATAATTGCTATGAACTTCGTTCAAGAGCAACCAATAATAAAGATAAACAGCTAACGTCGGGCGAATTGCTTTCAACCGACTGGCGAGCAGTTGGCTTAGGTAGTAGTTCCCTCGATGAATGCGGGGGGGGGGGGGGGGGGGCTCAAACTTTTGAGATTGAAAACCGAGACTGCTAAGGCATAAAAATCTAAGATCCTCCCGTCGTTAACTGATTATGCCCTATCTGAGGACAAAAAGTCAAATGGGTCAGACGAAAAATGGGTCAAGCAGAGTTTAGCAGGTAAAAACGCACAATTCATCACAACTTTTTTTCAATGAGAAAAAAGCTGAGGCTGACTTGAAATAAATTGACATCGAATCGTAGCAACCGAATTGCTCTCAAACAACCGGAGAGACTTTTTCTCCTGTAGTGGTCAGCTGCGGAAAAGTTATGCAAACATTGGGGGGACCAGAGTGAGTGTGCGTGTGTATGTGGGGGGGGGGGGGGGGTCAAGCGATGGAGGTAGGGTTGCGAGGGAGTGATGGAGGGGTTGAAAAAACAGATGGAGCTGGAGGGGGACAATTGGAGGGAGTTTAGGGGGCTGATGGGAGGGGGTGAGACCGAGGGGGTCAAACTTTTAAGACTAAGAACCGGCCTTCACACCTAAAAATTGTCTCCTAAAAACAAATTTGGTTTACTCCATATATACTAAAGTCTAGGGCTCTAAGAAAACCTTATACACTCCAAGCGTTACTACTTTATCCAATTTTTGAAGACGAAAAGACAAAAGGTCAGACAAAAAATTGGGAAAGCGAAAAATCACATAAAAAACAACAGGACTAATATAATTTCTATAAACTTCGTTTGTGGACAATTGGTAAATAACAACAATTTGGGGACAAAAATATGAGTATGTGTCACCTCAGCAGTCAACAATGCACAGTTGATCTCATTTTTTAATGGAAAAAGGAAATCTGAGACTGACTTGGAATATATTGTCATCGAATGGTGGCAACCAAGTCAAACATTTTATTTTGTTGCAATTTGGGGCGCCCCCTGACGTCTAGTTTTGACCTCCAATTAAAAATTTAAGAGTTTTAATGGACCGAAGGTCAAACTTTTGCTTAAAAACTTTACCTCAGGATTTCATTGATCTTTGAAATTGGATTCTATTAACTCTTAGCTTAGAACAAGGTTACGAGGAAACAACAACAATAATTATCATGACTTCATAAGTTTTTCAGTCATCGGGAAACTTTAAAAAAATGACCAAGAGTTTTTGGTGTTTTTAATTTTAACAGAGATGTCGAGATCATGTGTTCAATTTTTCGAGTCAAACTATATCCTTTAACTTAGTTTAAATTTCAAATTTGATCTTATCACCTTAATGAGACAGAAGCAAACTCATTAAAGTCTCCAATTGATATATTTTAATCTTCAGTAAATGGGGGTATGATTGAATACTTTGTTCAAAGTGACGATCTAGATGGTTTTTATTCGAGTTAGTTTATTTGCTGTAAAAAATTTTTACCACGTATTGAATGATTATGACACCCCTTAATCGTTCTACCCCAAATGTAAATCTGTGTGCTAAGAATAGTTTCTGTATCTCGATCTTTTGAATTGATAATGGTTATAAATATAGCTGGTTTTTTAGTCCTTTTTTGTCCCCAAATCCAAGTCATCCTCTGGATCCATTAATCATATCCCTCCTGTAAGTCTTTCTATAGAAAAATTGTTTGTCGTTGTCTCATTTTTGAGAAATTACTTCTTTTTTTCCGTTAAAAACACTTTTCATTCAGTTTACGAAAATCTGATACCTGACAGGATTTGAGCCCAGCACTTTTCGAAGCCGTAAAACTAATTTCTAAAACAAAATTAAATTGTTGTTAATAGTTACAATCCCATTCTGCTTACTACCTTTTCTTTTCACAACTGTTTTGCCTGCCCATTCTACGATGGATCAACAGACTGTGAAGCTGCTGATCTACACAGGAAAAGCACAAGACTTTCCGGTCTGGAGCGAAAGATTTGTAACGATGATACAGACGAAGGAGCTCTACACCACAGCACTCGGGAGAGAGGAGCGACCCAAAGAACACGAACCAGTGGCCATTGGGGAGAACAATGAGAAGAAGACTCACAAGATGTTGAAGGATGCTTAAAAGAATTGACAGATATAAAGGAGAAAACAACGTGTGGTGAATCTATAATCATCAACACTCTTGCTGATGAGACATGACTGTGCGATATGACGGTACGGAAGTTGATGTCAGATTTGTGGAACCTTTGGCGAGAAAGATTAAGGAAAGTTGAGACGCCAACAGTGGTGACTTTGATGGAACAGCTTGCTTGACTGCCGCCGGAAGACTGTGAGGACTTGGACAGCTACTTCATCAGAGAACAGGAGTTCTTCACGTGGCTTCAAGAAGCAGAAGAAGCAGTCATAGAGACTTCTTCAAGGCCATGAACCCCAATGGTCTGTCAATGAGGTATGGAAGTTTTGTAAAACAGAAAAACTTCAAACCGGCAACGAACGAAAAGGCTGCAGAACTTGCATGAGAGCACAGCACAGAGGTACAAGAGCAAAGCGCAAGTGCACAGCGCATATTGACGAGAAGGTCAACTAGACAAGGCATGCAAAAGGGACAGATGGAGGCGAACATGAGTCTGTGGTTAATGTTTCAACATTGGCTACACCAGGTGAGGAAAAACTGATCGGTTCTGGATCAGTGGATGAAAGCAAGTATGTTAGTTGTCAGTGCCTGCACAGATCACATAGTGAAACACATTGATGTGTTCGTGGACTTTGCAGTCATTCATTCAGTGGTGAGAAATCACAACGGAAAGGCTTCCTAGAGTAGTGGGCTGAGGCTGTGTGAGGATCAGAATACAATCCAGCAGCAGGGAATTCCAATAAAAATTTTAAAAAGTTTTATGTGTGCCTGACTATTCTGCAAACTGCCTATCAGTCTCAAGATGCATGGAGTGATAACATCGCTTCACGTTTGTTAGTTTTGCCTGGAGCGTTCGGGAGTTGAAGATCAGTTCCAACTGCTTGAAACTAGCGCAAGGAAGCGGCATAGATGATTGAGTCATCTGAATCAAGCGGATTGGCCAGGCATACACTCAAACAAGTGTGCAATTTGTGCTCATTGGCCGCGATGACAAAAATGTTAGTACCAAGAGTGCCAGAAGCACAAGAAGAGCAAAAACTGGAGAAGGTGATCACAGATGCGACGGGATCATGAGGAGTAGAGTCATTTTTTTGCAGACCACTACATGAAATTTTTGTCGAAGGACTTCTTGAAGGCAATGAGTGAATACTGGCCAGTCTGAGGAAAATTTCGGTCAGTCTGTGGCCGCCCAAGAAGCTAACGCAAGACAACTAAAATTAGTTTTTCTCAGAGCAGTTCAAGACATAGTGGCTGGACGCAGTCATTCTTCAAAAGAAGACCATACCGAAGACGCCAAAACAGAACTGGTTAGCTGAGAGGTGAAACAGTACATTGATAGAGTTGGCCAGATGTTTGCTCAATGACTCAGGACTTCCCAAGATGATTTTGAGAGCAGCAGGTCTCCACGCAGCCAGGTTAAGAACCTTGGTTGCGAGATGAAGAGAAGACAGATACCCAGCAGAGCTTATGTGAGGTACCAAACTTTCCTTTCCAGTTAGTATACTATCTATTTTTGTTTGCAGTCTTCATGAGGATGAGAGACAGAGAAGTCAGCAAACTTCAACCCAAGTCACTGGAAGGAAAGTTCGTGGGTTACACTGAGGAGGACAATGAATACCTTGTGTTCATACCGCCGAAAATAGAACAATTGACCTCCCGCTCCACAACCAAATTCACTGCCCACTCTGCTATCAGACATTTTTATTTTTGTTTCATTGCAATCGATTTTATATTAGCAAAAGCTTTAGTGAGAACATAAGAGATCACACAAAAATGAAGAACGAAAGCCAAAAATTTACTAAAGAGGTCAAAAAATGTTCTAGTAGAAAGTCGCAAAGTGGTCAATCAGCAAAAATTTTGCAAAAAAAGACCAACACTATTACAAAAATTGCCACGAAATTTGTCCAAGAGCAATTAGAAAACATAAACGACTAACGTCGGGCGAATTGCTCTCCAAAGATTAGCTTGCGTGGTAGTTCTCTCAAAAAATGGGGGGAAAGGACAGGCTCAAACTTTTGAGATTGAGAACCACCCTACGCAGCATAGAATAGTCTCCTCAATTTTTGGAGACTGGCAAAGCATAAGGCTCCACGATAACTTGTTGTCCTCCGGATGTTAACTGATTTTATCAATTCTGAGGACAAAAAGTCAAATGGCTCAGACAAAAAATGGGCCGAACAAAAAATTGCATTGAAAAAACCACAAGACTAATATGACGATTTAATATTTGAGAGTTTAGCAGGTAAAAGAGCTCAATTTGTCTCAATTTTTTTCAATGGGGAAAAAACGATGTTGATTTGAAAAAATCGACACAGAACCGTACTAACCAAATGGCTCTCGAAAAACTGGACTGCGTTTGTCTACTGTAGTGGGAAGCTTTGGAATAGAGATGCAAGCTTTTTTGGGGGGGGGTTTGACTGGAGTGTGTGGGGGGAGGTGTTGACCGGAGTGTGTGGAGATGGAGGAGGATGGTGGAGATGGAGGAGATCACTCAAAAATGAAGACCGAAAGCTAGAAAAAGTCTCTTGAGAAGTCAAAGATTGTTCTAGAAGAAAAACGGAAAACGCTCAAGCAAAAAATATGCATTTAAAAAACACCAACACGTTTACAATAATTGCTAAGAACTTCGTTCAAGAGCAACCAATAATAAAGATGAACAGCTAACGTCGGGCGAATTGCTTTCAAACAACTGGCGAGCATTTGGTTTAGGTAGTAGTTTTTCAAACAACTGGCGAGCATTTGGTTTAGGTAAAAACGCACAATTCATCGCAACTTTTTTTTCAATGAGAAAAAAGCTGAGGCTGACTTGAAATAAAGTGACATCGAATCGTAGCAACCGAATTGCTCTCAAACAACCGGACAGACTTTTTCTCCTGTAGTGGTCAGCTGCGGAAAAGTTATGTAAACATTGGGGGGACCATAGCGAGTGTGTGAGTGTGGGGGGTTCAAGCGATGGAGGTACGGTTGCGAGGGAGTGATATAGGGGTTGAAAAAACAGAGGGAGCTATAGGAGGGGGACAACTGGAGGGAGTTTAGGGGTCTGATGGGAGGGGTGAGACCGAGGTGGTCAAACTTTTAAGACTAAGAACCGGCCTTCACACCTAAAAATTGTCTCCTAAAAATAAGTTTGGTTTACTCCATATATACTAAAGTCTAGGGCTCCAAGAAAACCTTATGCACCCAAGCGTTACTTCTTCATCCAATTTTTGAAGACGAAAAGACAAAAGGGTGAGACAAAAAATTGGGAAAGCGAAAAATCACATAAAAAACAACAGGACTCATATAATTACTACAAACTTCGTTTGGGGGCAATTGGTAAATAACAACAATTTGGGGACAAAAACATGAGTGTTTGAGACCTCAGCAGTCCACAATGCACAGTTGATTTCATTTTAGAATAGAAAAAAGAAATCTGAGACTGACTTGGAATATATTGTCATCGAATGGTGGTAACCAAGTCAAACGTTTTATTATTGTGCAATTTGGGGCCCCCTGACGTCTAGTTTTGACCTCCAATTAAAAATTTAGGAGTTTTAATGGATCGAAGGTCAAACTTTTGCTTAAAGTTTTTACCTCAAGATTTCATTGATCTTTGAATTTGGATTCTATTAACTCTTAGCTTAGAACAAGGTTACGAGGAAACAACAACAATAATTGTCATGACTTCATAGGTTTTTCAGTCATCGGGAAGCTTTAAAAAATTGACCACGAGTTTTTGGTGTTTTTAATTTTAACAGAGATGTCGAGATCATGTGTTCAATGTTTCGAGTCAAACTATACCCTTTAACTTAGTTTAAATTTCAAACTTGATCTTATCACCTTATTGAGACAGAAGTAAACTCATTAAGGTCTCCAATTGATATATTTTAATCTTCAGTAAATGGGGGTATGATTGAATACTTTGTTCAAAGTGACGATCTAGATGGTTTTTATTCGAGTTAGTTTATTTGCTGTAAAATATTTTTACCGCGTATTGAATGATTATGACACCCCTTAACCGTTCTACCCCAAATGTAAATCTGTGTGCTAAGAATAGTTTCTGTATCTCGATTTTTTGAATTGATAATGGTTATAAATATAGCTGATTTTTTAGTCCTTTTTCATCCCCAAATCCAAGTCATCCTCTGGATCTATTAACCAAATCCCTGCTGTAAGTCTTTCTAGAACAAGATTACGAGGAAACAATATCATTATTTATCATGAATTCATAAGGTTTTCAGTGATTGGGAAATTCTCTTAATTTACATTCGTAAGATCTTAACAAATTCTTATAAAATTTTACCTCGAGTTTTTGGTGTTTCTAAGTTTAACGGAGATGTCGAGATTATGTTTTAAATGCAATGATCACTTGAGTGTGTTCAATTCACTACTCAACTGCTCACTAGTGCTCATTTGAAGCAGCACTGGATGAAGTGTCCACTGCAACAAGAGAGAGTCTCAGAGACTCAGAGTCACTTGAAGAGAATGACGCAGAAGACTTTTCACAGTCAGAGACAGTTGCTTTGAATGCACTAGAGCAAGCGGCAGAGCAGATCCCAGACGATTGACCAAATCAAACTTTTCGCAATTTTGTTTAAAGAAATCAGAATCCACCTTGCTTTGATAAAATTGCCTATGCGCAAACCAAAACAGCTTGCCAGGCCAAGCAAGATTATGATTGGGACTACTGGCAGCGGGCAATTAAGGACGAAGTCAAGGCACTCCATGAAAACGAGACTTATGGCCCAGCTAAACTACCCACAGACAGGGATCACGTGGTTGCACAAAGGGAAATTGGGAACCAGTAGTCAAAACAACAAGTACAGAGCACACTATGTGGCAAAAAAGTCTCAAACAAATGGAAGAGCTGGACCAATTTGAATTTTTAGCGCAAATTTGTAAGCCAGAGACATTCAGGAATCTACTTCAATGAAAAGCAAAGCTAGGCCAAGTGATGCACCAGTTTGATATCAACATTTTTTCTTGCACTTACCAATAGAAGGAGAAGTGTATCTGAAACAGCTACACGAGTTTATGAAATGAGGATCAGATGGAGATGAGTTAGTACGCTGACTGGATAGCTCAATTAAAAGTCTGAAATGGGCTTTTGAGAAGCTGCTCTACTGATATAGTGTGTCCCTACCAATCAGCACTGGCTAAGCAGAAAACGACTTCACAGATATCTTATAGGTTTAAAAGCTTTAAAACTTTCATACACAAACAAGGCTAAATATGATTAAGCGGGTAAAAGTGATACAGACTTGATTAGTGATGTTTACGCCAGAAGATCAAAGACGGGCTACTACTTTAAGCTCGATGGATGAAGCGCTGCGCATAGCTGGGGCGTCGAGCAGTAGGCCACAGTTGCCTTTTCATAAGAAGAAGATATTAGGGCATAGCCGCGGCAGTTCAAGAATCATTGTACTTTAAGCAACTTATAAAAGATTTTGGCATCCAACAGCACATGGACAGGTCAACCATAGTTGCATCAGACTTCGCCAAAACCCAGTCATGCACAAGAGGAGCAAACACATCGAGACAGATTTTTACTTAATTTGAGACAAGACTGAGAAAATGGCAGCGGAAATTGTCATGAAATCCTTACCTGTATCGAAGGTGGTGGAGACATTCAGAACAGTTTTGATGGGAGCAGACTCTACGTAATCAGCTCAAGTCTGAGTGTAGACTTAAACTTAGCTACAAAATGAAATTCTAATTTTCCAATTTAATCAGACAGAAGCAAATTAATTCAAGTCACCCAATTGAAAACATAGCGGGCAGTGCCAGAAAAGAGCCGCCAACGCATTTTAGATCTGCAGTCTCAAAAAGTATTAGCAAAAACAGACCAACGATAAATTTCTTGTTGTTAATTTCTGAGATGTTATATTTTGTTTACGGATTCGTATAAGTTATTTCTGATTCTATTAGCGACTGTACAATAACCTTCATTTAGAGTGACACGCACTCACTTGAACTTATCTCTTTGAATTCAAGTAAAGAAAAGTCAGTTTCGGAGTCAGGAAGTCACTCTTTGAGAGCTAGGTAAGTCAAGTGTGACCAAAAATTTAATAGGCAAATGAACAAAAAACTCGCTCCATTAAGAGTGAAAATTGACTTCACGCAGGCAATTCAGTTGAAATTGCTTGAAAGAATGAAGGAAAAGAGATTTCAGGTGACCTTGACGAAAAAAACATAGCCGGAAAAATTGCAGAAACTACTCAAAGTCGTTTCCCCCGAAAGAATTCACCGTCTTTATCTTTTGGTATCCGTTTGGTATCCATTAGTCGTGAGCCAGGATCGTCTTTAACCACTATACTCACGTGCAGTTAGACACAACGCCAGCTGTATATAGTCCAGAGGTGATTTGTGACTAATAGTGCGTTTACAGCATGCCAGTATGAACCAGGTGATGAGAGAGTGTGAACAGATAATGATAGCCCAGAGGTAACACGGCTTGCACACCTGCAGTACGATCTTGAACATGTCCGCTGAAATTAGCAAACAAAATTATAATTTGTACGTATCGATTTTTTTTTCACTGAGTCGGTTTTCACGTTTTCTTTAGTATCGTTTCTGATCGCGTATTTCGTTAATTCCTTAGTGATGAGTAAATTTAAAACATGCAAGATTCTTGCTAGAATCTCGCACGATATCAATCAGGCAAAAAACAACTCAGGGTAGTATTGTTTTAGGAAACACCTATGAAGGGAATTATTGTTTATTACAAAACTGAAATCCATGGAAAAATTTTCCATCATGATTTCAAAATCTTGCACGTTTTTAAATTCTGAAAATTTTTTGGAGTATTTTGGGAACTAACACTGAATGAAAACCAAATTACTCTATTAGGGTTACATATTAAATCAGTTATTGTTTCTGTTCTGTTGCTTCTTGTTCTGTTCTGAGACGGCGCAGTGAACAAGAACAGATCCCAAATTTTTTACAACTGTGATTTAAAAATTTATCTCTGGGGGGGGGGGGGGGGTCATCATGGAATTGCCTAAATATTGCGCATTTTGGTCAAGCGTGGAGCCAACGAAGCAAAATAGAGTCTTAATTTCTTTGGCAAAATTTTGTGCTCGGGCGTCAGGGAAAATTTTACGGGGGGGGGGGGGGGGGATTTTAACAATTTTCCGATATAACTTCAACTATTTTACATAATGCTTCGTTTGGTGCCAGAAAAATTACGAAAGATGGTGATTTGTAAATTTATAAATTTAATACCGACTATAACCGGCTCTTCTTACGTTTTAAAACCAATGAAAGCCAACGCTTTTTACGGTTTAAAATCGACGAAAGCCGACGGTTGAAGAAAACCGTTGAAAAAAAAAACGTAAAGGCTTTACTCGGTTTTGGTGAAGTAAAATCGACAAAAACCGACGATTTCTTTCGAAGTTTAAAAATCAAAAAACTTCAATTCGGGCGACTGTCTTACCTTCAAACGGAGGGGGGGGGGGGTGGAGAAGGAACATTCGCAATTCCTTACCTGGGAAAAATTGAATCGATTCCTCTTCCTCGTCTTCGCTTTTAAATGAAAACTTTTCTTTCTCTGACTCTTCCACTGATAATTTCTCACTTGGCCAGGTTCCCTTGGGGTAACTGTTGATGGAGGAATTGAATACATCCTTTGGATCTCCAGGTGGAAACTGATCCGACATCAACATGAGGTGGATTAAGGTGGCAGCTGTGAACAAAGTGCCTCCACTGATAATGAAAAATGCTCCCTTCTCACTCCACCTGTTGACCTGTTAAAATTGTGGAATTAAGATTACATAGTTTCTGGTATAATGATTTTTTACAAGTTCAATGCATTAATAATGCCCCATCCACTAGAGAACATCAATGCTTTATTATGAATATCCGCCTTATAACGACCTTCAATGTTTTAAAAGACAAATCAAAACTAAAATCAGTACTCAGTTTTTATAGTTTTGATGTTCAAATTAACTGGTTGGTTCCAATACTTTTGATTTGTCAATACCTTCTCTTGAACAATGAAGGTCTGTATCGGGCGGATATCCATAATAATGCATAGATGTTACGTTCTCTAATAAATTGGGCATCAATGATATATTAATGACAGATTTAATCGTATGAGATAACGAACAAAAATGCTAGAAAGTAGAGAGAAAAAAGTTTTGGAATGGATAAGTGACGTGGAAGTCATTTAAATTCAGTTCTGATAATCGAAATTCTTTAAAGAGTCAATTCATTTCGTTTTCAGTTAGTTTTAGCCACCGAAAATAGTCAAACAAATTTTCCACCAGAATTTAAAAACTTGCAGGATTCTGGCAAGATTTTGAGTCCAGGCTAAAAAATTTTTCTCTGGATTTCATTTTTGCAACTTGTTTTCTGAAACAGTAGTACACTAATTTATTTTTTTGCCTGGATTATTATCTTGCAAGATTATTGCAAGAATTTTGCAAGTTTTGAATAATCTTTCAAGATTCCTGCAAGTTTCGAATCCCCTCATCAATAGGAGATGTACGTTTAAGAGATCATGGTAGAGGTTAAAATTGAACAGAGCTTTTAAAGTAAGAGGGGTAGAGGTTAAAATTGAACAGAGCTTTTAAAGTAAAAAAAAGGAGGGCTGCAATTGAAATGTGGGCTATAAACGAAATAACTGAGCTATCAGCTGCCAAAATGTAAATGTGCGTTTAGTTTGTGTATTGCCTCATTTTTTTGATTAAAAATTTAATGGGAAATTTGATTTCATAAATGCATCATTAATAATAATTTGACCTACCTTATCATATGCCAATTATGGTTGATTGGATTTGGTTGCGGAAAGAAACCCCCACGGAAAAAAACCCCCACTTCGTTTTAGATAGGAAATAAACCCCCACGGAAATAAACCCCCACGGAAATATACCCCCACGGAAATAAACCCCCACGGAAATAAACCCCCACTTTACTATTAAAGAGCTGCGCATTTAGCGCGTTTGACCATACCTCGCGGGCCATGGCCATGCCTCAGCGGCCCGTGGGACTTGATATGAAACTATCACAACCGAACAAATAATGACGACCGAAATTCAATTTTAGAATGGGAGTTTATTTCCGTGGGGGTTATTTTCCGTGGGGGTTTATTTACTTTCTAAATTTAGGTGGGTTTTTTTCCGTGGGGGTTTATTTCCTAGACCCGATTGGATTTGATTAAATCCGCCATGCATGGTTTCAAACATGACAAAAATTATATACGGAAAACTTAGAAACCCTAACGAGATCAATCAATATTATTATATGGCGTGTATGGAACCATCAATGATTATTGTTCCGACCCCACTTGTGGGGGGAGGAACTATATACTCAAATGGGTTTTTTTTTGTTCCGTGAATTTTGGCCGACCGATATATTCATCGTAGAGAAATGTGCGTGGTATCATTAAAAAGCTCGTCCATCGTAGAATTCGAAATTAAAAAGATTTTTTTGAATTTCGTTTTTTTCGAGGAGTTATCGAGGTTCAAAGTTTCATGTGAACACTGGATATTTGGTTTACTTTTGTTCACTTTTACCGTAATTTTCGTTCGAATTAACGTTTTTTCTTCAAAAAATTTAATTCAGAACTAGATTTCACGCCAAAAAGTAAATCAATTTTAGGTTTTTAATAGACGAAAGGAGATAATACAGACTAGTTCTAGTCTTAGAGGGAAGTTTAATATATAAAAAAAATTCGAATTAGGTTTGGGAGCTCTTTTTTTAAGAAAATTTTGCAATTTTTTTTGTTTTTTCAAGTCACCTAGAGACTACTAGACACTTTTAAAATCGAAGTTCCATTAATGACCAACCTCTTTTACGATCAAATGAAGCCCAATGAACAAAAAAATTGTTTCGAAGGGATCGCTCATGTTTTTTTTTTTGGATTCGTATCTCAAATTTCGTAATTTCAAATGAAATTTTGATTTATTTTTCGAGTTTTTACTAAAGTTTTATAATCCTATGGTATAAACATTTTTACTAAAAGTGTAATAGATTTGCTAATAAGCAATAAGTGAACCTATCTAGTGCTGTGAGTGGACAGCTAATGGCTGTTAAGACTTTGAAAGTAAATTTTCGAAATTTTTTTAAAATTAGTTAATCATAAACTTATTTTTGTGAACTGTAAGTTCGTCTCAGTAAAATAGGATTGAACTCCTTCAAACCAGTGCAACATACGTTAATCTCATTGGCGGCTTTATCAAATAACTATTGGTTATACGTCTTCAATGCCACAAGATTTCAATTTTTTTAAAAAATTTTTTGGACATTTCGTTTTAGTGGTTCATTTTGAAATCTTATCCTGTCATCCTAATATTGATGGCTACATTTTGCTTTAGTGAAGACATCCAAAAGATCATAGATAAAACTTTCTGAGAAAAAATATGGTTTAAATGGCTTCAACACTTTCTTCTCCCATTTTTCTAAAGAAATTTTGGTTTTTGCCTGTATTTGTTGTTTTTTTTTTCATAGTCATAAGACATATTGTGATGTCCTATTGATAACCTAGGCATGATAAACATCTTTGTAAACATCGTGGCATAGCTGAGCGTACTCATTGAATTCTTATGAAAGCTTTTGAGATTAATGGCTGTTCAAACTTTGAAAATATATTTTTTTGGAATTTGTTTCAAACATAAATCAATCTTAAGCTTATTTTCGCGGATTGTAAGTCAGTCTTGGTAAGGAAAGAACCGCTTTTTTTCTGCATAAACAACAATTTAACTAGTTAGCGGTTTTGTCTTCTAACTATTGGTTTTTTTGACTTCAGTGCACGAGTTTTCATAATTTTTATAATTTTTGGATTTTTTTTAGTAATTTTGGTTCCTTTTGAAAACGTATTGCATTATCCTAATATTGATGGCTCCCATTGGCTTAGTGAAGACGTTCAAGGGACCGTTGAAAAATGTTTCAGAGCAAAAAGCTTATTGTTTAAATAGCTTCGACACTTTCTTCTCTCAATTTTCTACCGAACTTTTGGGATTTGCCTGTTTTTGTTGTTGTTTTCATAGTCAATGACTTGTTGTAAAGTCTTATTGATAAATTTTGAATGACAAACATCTTTCTCGTCACATCATCTAGGTATAATTTAGCGTCTTAAATGCCTTCCGTTGAAAGCTGTAGAATTTTATGACTTTGATACTATGGGTTTTTTCAAAAATTTCGGGGTTTTGATGTATTTTTCTTTGCCATACGACTTATTGTGATGAGTTATTGATGTCACATGAATGAAACCTATGATTGCTATTTCATCGATGCAGAATTTAGTGTGTTTAATTAACTGCGTTGAAAATAATTGAATTTAATGTCTTTGATACTAGGGCTTTTCTCAAAAACTTCGTGGTTTTAATATCTTTGTTTATATTTGTTGTTTTTCAAGTCATTTTGTAAAAATAGAAACAATCACCTTGCTGGTAAAAAATTAATTGAAAATAGAAGAGTTCACTGAAAAGTTCATTCTCTAATGGCTTCGAAACTTTTCTCGCTTATTTTTTGTGAGTTTGCTGTTTTTGCTTTTTTTATTTTTAGGTAGCCGTAAAATTCTGATCGGTCTCATAAACCTTTAATGTTGCCTGTGATGTTGCCCATAAACCTTTAATGAGTGATGTTACCCGAAGCAGTCAGTTTAAAGCCAATAGTCTTAAAAATTATGATATTATACATCTTCAAAGATTTATAATATCATAAGTTCAGTCTTTTTGTTCTTTTTGTTCTTTTTTTTGTTCTTTTCGTTTTTTGTTCTTTTCAGTTTTTTTGTTCTTTTCGTTAACTTACTCTCATCATTAAGAAGTCCACTCCAATTCCTTGAATTTCAAAAAACAACTTGTCTGCCAATATTATGTCGTAACTGATTTTTTGTTTGGTGGACATTATACGTTTTCATAAAAAAATATGGTGAGTGGTGTATTTGTGTTTCTTTTTTCTCTTCTTTTAGCTTATTCAGGTAATAACAGATCCCAATGATTTTCAAATGCGGCCCAAATGAACGAACTTCTTTTCTCTTTTAGTATAATTTTAGCTGAATGAGTATAAATGTAAACTGAAATAAAAATAAACAAAATTCAGATAATAGCTGATGATTTTAATGGCTTCAATAATTTATGTTATTGTTCTTAATTTTTTGAGATTTTCTGCGTCTTTGTGTAAATTGTTCGTTTTTTTGAGATTTTCTGCGTACTTAGTTTATTCCTATGGTTTAGTCTCAGCAAAGACGGGTCCCATTAGTTTCATATTGACTTTTTAGTAAATTTATCAAGAATTATTTTGTTGAAAAGCTAAAGATTTTTTTAGACCTTTGAAATTATTTGGTTTAAAAAATGTTGATTGATCTTTGACTTTAACCTCATTTTTTTTCTCTATGTCAACTTTTTACCTAATCTCATTATAAAAAACATACATCTGCTGTATAGTTAGCAAAAACTAAATTTGTGGAGTTAAGGTTTTATCTGATTGCATTTTGACGTTGTTACTAGGTGCTTTTAATTTTATATATTGGGTTTCTGCCGTGAAAATTTTGTTTTTGCATATTTTGTTGTTTGCTGTTTTTTCTCGTAGTCTTTTTATTGGTAGATCTCGTGAGCGCTGTAATGAGAAATGGCATTATGTAATTCAATTAGTATTTACGTTTTGTAACGTGTTTTTTAAAGTCAAACATCTATTTTTGTTATCTCTTCATTTGGTTGACAATTAAGTCAAAAATGTAGATGAGCTCGGGTCGGAACATCATGTGCGAACGCACATTAACGAGCCGCCTTGTTTATATGAATTTCAAATTTCGTCAACCCAGCTAGGCATCACAATAAGCTCATAGCGTTAGTGAATGAATTGATATTAAATTTTAGCGTGGGAAGAATAAATATTCCTAAATCTGACACGAAACAAATATGCACGAAAACATCAGACTATTGAAAAATTTTTGTTGAGTTGAACTAGTGGTTCTGTAAACAGAGCCCGCACTTTTCATACAAAAAATTCATTCTGTCTGTCCCACTTTGCTGGAAAGAAGTTTATTTTTGCAACTCGGGTCCAGGTAAGGTGCCAGGCCTGAATTGAGTTATATTATTTTCAATTTAGAAGAGCAAGCGAAGAAACTGAAACGTTTTTAGTCGTAGTGCTCTCAAAGTTACAGTTGACTAAAATCAACATTAATTTCAGAAAAAAAACCTAAAAAATCAACAGGCTTATGTATTTCTTACAAGTTGTACCATGTACACCAGATCGCAGTTTTTCCCTTAAAATAGAATTTTAAAAACTTCCCAGACGGCAAATCTTTGAAAATTTTCAGTCTTTTCTTGAAATAAGGAACCAGAAAAAGTCCAGAAAAACAAACAACCAAAAATTGGCCTTGGCACTACAAAAATTAATTTTTCTCTGCCGTGTAAGCGAGCCTTGTTTCAAAAAAACAGTAAATATTTCTTAAAGTTCGGCAGGCAGCAATGGAATATCTCTGAGTTGTTGCACTTTATTTCGTTTCTATAGGAAGAAAGTTTGAATTGGCACTGATAAAAACAGGTAATTCCGAAAATGCTTGACAGAAACCACAGGAATATTTAAATGAACAATACAACTATTTGATTGATGAAAAAGAACAACCAGAGAAAATGAATCTAATCTGCTTGGGTCCCAGTGTCTTTTATGTCACTCAATAACTAATTAAACGTTGTGATATAGCACGTTGCTATGTAAGAAACTAGAACATGCGCCTTGGAGCGTAAATATGCCCTTTAAGTTGGGCAGGGTGGGACAGAAGAGATCCGGTTTTTCAAGTGAGTTTGATTGTTCCTATGATCTGGAGGGCCAAAACAGAACAGATCCAATAAATTAAACATAACCGACTAACGTTGGGCGCATTGCGCTCAAACGAACGAAGAGTGGTTGGTTTCGCTAGTAGATAGCTGGGGCTTAGGGATGTTAGTACTAGGGGTGGTGACAAGTGTGTGTGTGTGTGTGTGTGTGTGTGTGTGTGTGTGTGTGTGTGTGTGTGTGTGTGTGTGTGTGCGTGCGTGTGTGTGTGTGTGTGTGTGTGTGTGTGTGTGTGTGTGTGTGTGTGTAGGTGGGGGGGGGGGTCAAGCGTTTTTGTAAGTGATGTAGGGTTAGGGCTACGAAGGCTACATGAGAGGGGGTTCACATCGACAGGTGGAGGAGGGTGGACAATGGGACATGGGGTAAGGGGAGCAAATAGCGTGGGCGAGGGTGGGGGTGACTGAGAGGGGCTCAAGGTTTTAAGATCAAGAACCGCCTTTCGCACCATGAAATTGTCTCCTCAAAACAGTTTTGGTGAATCAGATTCTTGTTGTTAGACTCTATAGACCCAATTACAAATATAACCGATTATCGTCGGGCGAATAAATCTCAAATTAAACTCGGTTGGCTTCGGTTTTAGCCAACTGGGGCTTAGAGATTTTAGCATTAAGGGGGAGGGTTCTGGGTCAAGGCATGGGGTGGGGTGGGGGCAGGGTGGGGAGGAGGGACGGGAGGAGTGTGGGGTAGGGTTAGGGGGCTGGGGTTAGTGGGGGGAGGGGCTGGGTGACTGGGGGGGGGGTCAAATTTTATTACGAACCGTCCAATTGTCTTTGAAAACAGTTTCGGTCAATAGCATACTTAAAGACTAGTAAGGCTTAACGGTCTAAGAGAGTTGCTTGGCCCTCTGGGCACTACCTGTTTATCTCGTTCTAGATGATTGGAGAAAGAAATGTCAAAAAGGTCGAACAATATCGACCAGGCGAAAATTGCATTAAAAAGACCACACGATTAATATAAATGCTAGAAACTGTGTTTGAGAGCAATTAATGACTGAGCATTTCTTGCAGATGAATTAGCTATTTGAAATGTAGGAAAAAATCGTTTCAAACCAACCGATTAGCGTCAAGCGAACTGATCTCAAACAATAGGCGAGTGGTTGGCTTCGGTAGTAGCCAGCTGGAAATTAGGGATGCTAGATTAAGGGGGAGGGTCAATAGAGAGCTGGGGTGGTCAAGTGTTTGGGGGTCAAGCGATGGTGGGCAGGGTTGGGTGGACTGGACAAGAAGGCTGTCCAAATTGCCAGGTGGAGAAGGGGGTGGACGGAGGAGTTTTGGGAAGGTATTGAGGTGTGACAAAACTGTCCTGAGGAGACTGAAGTGATTCTGACGGAGGTGATTCATACAATTCTAAATATGAACTCGTCTTCACATCATAAACTTCACTTCATCGCAGTCACCTGAGGGGGGGGGGGGAGGGAGGGGGAGGTAAGATTTTAAGACTAAAAACCGCTCGCTCCCTCACAATCTGAATTTGTCTCCTCGCGACAGTTTTGGTGAATTGCATACTTAGAGACTAGCAAGGGGTAAGATTGTAAGAGAGATGCTCAGCCAGTTAATGCCCTCCGAGCTTCACCCGTTTAACCTGTTTTTGAAGACAAAAACCTAAAAATCTTAGACAAGGAATCGCTCCAGCAAAATATCGCATTGAGGAAATACCTCAGGATTAAAATAATTGGTACAAAATTAGTTTGAGATCAACCAATAAATGTTATTCTGTTTTAATAAACTCTGATATTGCAAACATAACCGTCAGAACGGCTGCAAAATAGGCTTGCTTGATGTATAATAAAGATCGAAACAGATACGGATATAAGTTGAAAAAGTTATTGGTGCCGCTCAAAAAGATACGTAAAAAACGTAGAAACATGGAAAACGGTCAGCAATAAACTAATAAAGCTTGTTAAAACTCATTTCTCGGATGTCTTTTATTAAGGACCTTCATTGCGCATATGAGTGCCGTCGACTTAAAAAATAATCCAATATACAAAGAAAATTTTAATGTGCAACAGTCATTTTAATAAGTGATGTAAGTCACAAATGGTCAAAATCTAAACACGCAATTCTAAACCTAAAAACTTTAACTCAAGTCGGACAAACGCTTTTAGTGAGAGGAAAAAGTCATTCAGAAAAATTTTCCAGCTTTGCTTTGTCAACAAACCTAAAACGGAGAAATAGCGCCAGACGACTGAACAAAATCGTAGTAGGACAAGTCCTCAGATACAAACCAAAGAGTTGAATGAGAAACTAAAAAATACTGCACCTGAGCAGCAGACCAAATGAAAAATGCCAAACAAAAAGTTGAAACAATTCTTTCAATTTCACAGAAGAGAGATTAAGCAAAGTGTCTATAATTTTAGAATCAGCGTGTTGAATCCCAAGATGTTGTATACCAAGCTCCTGGCGAGCGACTAGCGGCAACATTTTCAAAACAAAAGCTGAAATAATAATGTCCATACATAGACACAAGACGAAACAAATTTTGGTTTTTTGTGTTAAAAAAATTTGCAAGCAACAAAGCATTCCGAAAATTTCAAAGGAGAACAAAATGCACCGCAAATTTGACCTTATTTTATATTTATGTCTTCAAAAACAATTTTTTGTTGCTTTATTCTGTAAGGCAACTAGCTTTCAAGCTAGCAGAGGTCTTGCTGCGCTAAAATGTTTGATCTGCAGATCAATGGACAAATGCCAACCAAAAACGTAAACAGTCTCATAATTCAGAACAGTCATAAACAGTCTTCATAATCAGAAACTAGAATAACCAAACAAACTTAACAGAAAAGCAATCTCTGATATAACTAGAGCCAAATTTTTGTCTTGAAAGCCAAAATTGATTACACTAAATATGCTTCTTAACCCATGCTAATGGCGTTTTCATGGCCCCTAAGGAAAGAAGAACTTAGGAAATATGACAAATACTTTTTTGTCATAAGAAAATATGACAAAACAAAATTGTAAGTTGCAGAATTTGTTCGAGCCTTTCTAAACTTTGATTCATTAATAATTTCAAAACTGTTAATCTTTCTCTCAAGTAAGCTCAGTAAACCATCTGCAAATTTTGAAGAGGTACAATAAATTAATCTACTAAAAGGCCAATAAAGTCAGTAATGACAAAAAGGAATTTTTCCGTTTGTGCCCCCCCCCCCCAGCTTAGTGGGTGCATATTATTTGCAACCCCCAGAGGCACGTGCAATATTTCAACATAATGATTTACTATGTAATGACACGTGCTCTGTATTCTGTATCTGGGGGGAGCATAACGTACTGGGGGGGGGCACAAACGGAAAATATCCGACAAAAATTTTCAAGAAATATGAAAACAATTTTATTTTTTTTTTGAAATGTTGCTATATTTCGTGATATCAATATCCTCAGAACCATTTAATTGTTATCAGAATTTATTCAGTAATTCAATTTGAGCTCTAAAAAATTTCGCTAGCCCATGAGGATCGATTAACTTGGAAAATAATAACAACTTTCAGAAAAATAAAAAAGTTTTACTTTTATCAGAAAATTTGCAAAAGTTCGTGATATTAAAGCTTTGAAAACAATTCTGTTGCCCCTAACAACTATGCAGTAACTTATTATCAAAACCTAGAGGGAATTCCGTGGCTTTTTGGGGCTGGAAAACCTCAAAATATGAGAAAAAAAATTGAAAATAATTGCATGTTTTTATCAAAGGATTGCACAAATTCGTGACATTAAAAATTGAAAAACAATCCATTGCCTTTAGAAATTTTGCAATAACCTATTATTAACCTGGAGGAGGTTCCCTGCCCTTGTTGCAGGCAAAGTTGAAAGACGGCAAAGATTTTGGATCTTTTCCGTTTGTGCCCCCCCCCCAGCTTAGTGGGCGCATATTATTTGCATCCCCCAGACGCACGTGCCATATCTTTACAAAGTGATTTACTATGTAATGGCACGTGCGCTGCAACTGGGGGCGCATAACGTACTGGGGGGCACAAACGGAAAAGATCCAAGATTTTCAACAACAACTTGAAAAGTGCAAAATTTATTATCATTTTGCGGGTTTATGATTGAATTAACAAATCATTAAGCTCAAAAAATTGAAAACAAAAGCAAAAAACAAACAGAAAAAATGTCTAAGAACGTGAAAAAATGCATCGTTTTGGGTCTCAAATACTGCTACTAAAAGAACTTTTAGCCTTGACGGAAGGTCTTCTCAGCAGCGCCACCACAATACGCACTTGAGGAACTACTAAAACTATCGGATCTATTCTGTTTTGCCCCCCAACCAATGTTTTTTATGACCCCCAGTTACAAATTATATGGTGTGATATAGCACGTTACCAAGTAAGAAAAATGCACGTGCGTCGGGGGGAGTCATAAAAGATGCTGGGGGGGGCGAAACAGAATAGATCCAAACTATCTAAGGGCCTCTAATGAAACTTCACGTCGTATGAGCTTGGCTTATTTATCCCGTCTTGAAAGTTTAAATTCATTGAAAATGTTGTAAACAAAACAACTGTTGAGAAAAAAACAGTTGTAGAAAAACAACTTTAAAAAGACAGAGAGCACCAATACAATCCAAATTCTTTGGATTGTGAGAAATCAAGAACACAGCACTGTTGATCCAATCAGCGTACAGTTTCGCAGCTATAACAAAAGATCTATGAATTTTTTGGAATGCTAGTTGATTTCACAGTTGGTTCGATAGATTTTTTTTCTAGTAAGTCAAGTCTTTCAAGGTCTCATCTTTTGAAATGACATACTTTAGTGCAAGATAATTATACCGAAATTTGGAAATCACAATAATAATTTTTTATGCGTTTTTTAAACAAACAATACAATAATGATGCATCTACTCTTCTACTTAATCTTAATTTTACTTAATCTTAAGTTAACCTATGAGCCATGAACAATTACATACAAAGATAACCGACTATCATCGGGAGATTTGCTCTCAAACAACCGGCGATTAGCTTCGTGGTCATATACCCCCCCCCCCCCCCCCAGTTAGTGGTCATATACCCCCCCCCCCCAGTTAGTGGTCATATAACCTACAGCCTGCCCCCCCATCATGGCGATTATACCATAATGGGGGGGGGGCTATAATTTCGTGGGGGGGGGGGGTTATAATGGGAAAGACCCCTGTAAATTGCACACTAACTTTGGTAGATTGTCCCTCGGCCGCAGGTGTGACTGCAGGACTTGATGAAGTGTCCTTAGCCATTGCCTCCTCTTTACACCCACAACACCTTGCGTGTTTGTTTCTGTACTTCTTACTCCACATTTACAATATGTCAGATCAAACAACAAAACAAATTTCACAAGTTTTCAGGCTCCAAAATTAATGTTTTACTGTTGTATACTTTCCAATTTGAAAAAACATAACCAGTAGAATATATAAATTCTAAAGGATCTATTCTGTTTCCCCCCCCCCCATCATGGTAAATCTACCATAATGGGGGCTTTAATTACATGGGGGGGGGGGGGGGGGTGGGGCTATTATGAATGGAAAAGACTCAATATCTCAAAAACAGCAACATCCACGATGATCAGTTACTTCGAAAGCCCCGAATTTGTCATCATGGCTTCAGAGATTAAGGGGTTCTTCTTTCCCATTATACCCCCCCCCCCTCAGTGGCCAGATAACTTATATCCCCCTCAATCATGGTTATTATACCATAATGAGATGTGGACCAAAATTTTCGGATCTATTTTGTTTCGCCCTCCCTCCCTCCCTCCCTCCCCCCCCCCCCCCGGTGTTTTTTACGCCCCCAGGGTAGTTTTGCCTGTGAAATTGTTATACATGATCATTAAGTACGTTTTTGGCATGCGCTCGGGGGCTTTTCGCACAGTGGTCCCAGCTTAGGGGTCTGATGGATCAATTCTGTTTGCCCCCCCCCCCCCAAGCTTAGTGCGCTTATATCACGAACGTGGTATTTTTGATTCTACAATATGTCGTATAATTTGTAACACGGGGCGTAAAAAACACTTGGAGAGAGAGAGAGAGGGGGGAGGGGGCAAAAAATAATAGATTCGAAAGACCCCTCCTCTGTAACTGAAGGTGCTGATTGTTAATTGTTTTTTTTGTGCTCCAGATGATCATCAATGTTAGAAGCTATCTTGCACATAAACATAAAAAAAGATGTTATGTTGAATATTTTGTAACGTGAAATCCTGCAATATAAAACTGACCTTCAAATTTTGATTGCGTGGCTTTTCAGAAGTCACGTGACGTCATGCGTCATCGTGCTTTCGTGGTAACGTGCAAACGTATTCCTGCTGCTTTTTTGTCACAATTGTTGCTATTTATTATTGTAGCAATCTGCTTTCGCTTTATTTTTTAAGTAGCGCGTGTATGTTACGTGACTCCGACGAAGTCAATGAAAAATCTGGTATTAATCGAGAACCGAAGACCAGTTTGAGATATAAATCTGAATTTGGAAGTGATTTTAGCTGTTACGTAAACTACTGCTAAAAACATGAACTTCCAAAATTGAAATCTGGCATGTATATAGTTTTAAAACGGGATCTATTCTGTTTTGGCGCCCCCAGCTTAGTGAGCATAAATCTTTTATGACCCCCAGGCACACGTGCTATTTTCTTACATAGTAACGTGCTATATAACAACATATAATTTGTAACAGGTCATAAAAAACAATGGGGGGAACAGAATAGACCCTTAAAACGGATCTATCCTGCTTCGACCGCTAGTAGTATACTACTAGTATACTCGCTTTGGAGTTTTGAGAAGAGCTCAAAGCAAGTATATTTGAGTTGTCGAAATTGTTCTAACTGCTTTTCTGAAGTTATTTTTAATATCTATTTTAGTATCATTATGGCAAATCTTGTTGGTTCTCTAATGAAACGCTACTGGCACTATTTAAGGGTTTGAGTGTGCTTCATATTGTTTCCAAAAATGCTACCTATATTTTTAGTTTTCCCAGTTTTTTTATTGCTCCAAGATGTCATAAGGCCTTCCCAGCAACTGCACCACAATACGCACTTTCGGGACTACTAGAACTATCTAAAGGCCGCAAATGAAAATTGATGGCAGATGAACTTTAACTTGCAAAAAAAAAGAGTAGCAATACAATACACTTTCTTTGGATTGTAAGAAAATCAAGAGCGTCATAATATACATACCCTCAGCTTGCATCTTCGCAGCTATAGTAAAAGATCAGATCTATTCTGTTTTGCCCCACAGCTTAGTGGGCTTATGTTTTTATCCAGCCCAGGAGTACGTGCTATTTTTGAATCTATTCTGTTTCGGCCCCCCGAATGTTTTTTATGACCCCCAATTACAAATTATTTTTTGTAATATAGCACGTTACAATGTAAAAAAATAGCACGTGCGCCTGGATTTTGTAAAAAATTTATGCTCACTAAGCTGGGGGGCACAACAGAATAGATCCAAAAGATCAATAGATTTGATGAAACCGTAGTTGATTTCGCAGTCAGTTCGAAAGGATTTTTAGAAATCTTCTCTGTTAGTACGTTATTCTCCCCCAGTTACTGAATAAGTGCCAATACATTGCAAATAAGTATGAAAAAAAAACGGCACGTGCGTCTGGAGGTGGCAAATAATAATGAAGGCTACTAGGTGTATTTCTCGTAGTCTGTTTAAATGTTTCTGATAGCGAGTAATTGAAGTAATGGTTAAGTGACACTGCTTGAAGTCACTGAGAACTTCTGGCGTTTATTGAGAACCACGAGGCTGTTCGAGATATTAAGTCAAAATTTCGAAGTGACTTCTGCATAGTCACTTTGCCATGCTTAAAACACGAAACGCGCACGTTTTAATATGACGAAAGTCAACAAAATTCAACTTCTGGCTAAGTAGCAACTTCTGGCATTTTGACTTCTGGCACTGCAGCTTTTCGGCATTTTAAATTGTGCACGGGAGTGTTTTAAGCTGTTTAAATGACGGCCGTAATTGATGACGATGAAGTTGTATAAATGATTGCGCTAATATCTGATGGTGCATAATTGCAGCTGTTTAAATGTTTGAATTTATTTGTAAGGTTTAATATAAAAAATTCGATCTTTTCCGTTTTTGCAATCCCAACTTAGTAGGTGCATATTATTTCCATCCCCCCGCCGCCGACGCACGGGCTAAATTTTTACATTTTTTACTATGTAATAGCACGTGCTCTGTAATTAGAGGGAAAATAAAGAACTGGGCCACAAACTGAGAAGATCCAAAAACTTTGATAAACTTTGTTTAAAAAAACAAATCCAATGTTTTTTTCCAGTTTTCCCATTTTTTGCCCATTTTTAGTGTTGTATTTGACCGCTCGTCTTGCCTGAGTACTGATTTTTTTATGAACTAACTCAATATTTTGGTATCAAATGATAATTTTGCTTTGAAATTATATTTTTGAAATAGAAGAAAGATTCTCAAGATTTTGCTGCAGTTTGAAAATGGATTTATTCTGCTTCACCCCAATAATAGTATAATATTAGTAGTGGGTTTGGAATTTTAAGAAGAGCTCAAAGTAATTTTTTTTATGTTGTCGAAACTGTTGTAACTGCTTTTTTTAATTCATTTTCAATCTCCTTCTTAAGTATTTTTATGGCAAATCTTGTTGGTTCTCTAATGAAACGCAACTGGAAATGTTCAAGGGCTTGAGAGTGCCTCTTGTTGTTTCCAAAAATGTTATCAATTTATTTATTTTTGCCCAGTTTTTGGAGCTTCAAGATGTCATAAAGCCTTCCCAGCAACTGCACCACAATATCCACTTGCGTGACTACTAGACCAATCTAAAGGCCTCGATTAAAATATGATGCTAGATCAACTTTACCTATTTATCCCGTTTTGAACACTCAAAATGAAGGAAAAATTTCTGAGAACGACTGACAAAATGACATAGCACCAATACAAACCAAATTCATTTTTTGCTCATTTTTAGTGTTGTATTTGACCGCTGGTCTTGCCTGAGTATTAATTGTTTTTATGAACTAACTCTATATTTCGATATCAAATGATATTTTTGCTGTGACATATTTTTTTTGAAATGGAAGAAAATTTTTTGAATTTTCGCTGCTTGCACTTATTGTTCCTTTTAATTAATCGAATTATTGCCAGGAGCTATAGATTTTTTAATCACGCAAAATTTAAGCGATTTCATAGTTTTAGTTTGTAGTCATTACATTGCCTGTTTTAAGATACGTTGCTTTCAAAAATTGTACTCTTGATATGACTGTGCAATTTAATCTACCTGATCTCATTGGACGTTGTTGAGCCTACGTTTGACCCAAGTAAAGTAACAAGCTTGTTTTCGATGATTTATGAATGTTTGGCTGTTTGACAATCATTTTGCTTTTAGTGATTTTTTTTCGTAGCGTTTGCATTTTTAGCAGCGCAAGCTCATTGTCTAATTTAAAAAAAGCTTTCATATGATCTCTAATAGGAGAATTTGATCTGATAAAAATCTGATTTTTAAGTTATTATTTAATCTACCAAAATTGTTTGAAAACGTTTTGTAAATTGATATCACCTGTTGACTTCTACAAGCAAAGAACTGGTTTGTATTGGTGCTCTGTCTTTTTTGTATGGTGTTTTCTATCATTTTTGATGACTTTGATCTTTCAAAACCGGATAAACAGGTAAACCTCTGTGGGAATTAAGTTTCATTAGGGGCCCAAAGCGAGAAATAGTAGTCCTTTGGGCTCACAGAGTGGTGCAGCTGCTGTGAATGCCAAATTCAAGGTTAAAAGGTAATTTTAGGTGTTTTGGAGCCCATAAAAATGGCGCAATTTTTCACGGTTTTTTTGTCGTTTTTCGAGTTTTATGTTTAATAAGTTGTGAATTGACGTTATCATGAAAGTCTTTTGCAAGATGTATTCATGTGTCAAAATTAATAAAGATCTTCTGCAAAATAAAATTATTTGACCATTTTATGAGCAATATATTTTGGTACTGCAAAGATAAACTCGCAAAATGATACTAAAATTTGCATTTTTTTCAAGTTTTGCCTCAGGTCTCAGTGAATCTCATTAGGAGATTGAAAATAGGTTAATTCATAATTTCAAATGCCATTATAAAGAATTTCAAGAATTGATTGAATTCTTGTAATTTTTTTGGTAAACCTTAAAATTATTTCACGCTTTTTAAAAGTTTTTGTCGTTTTTAGCGTTTTTCTATCCCCAGTGGACAAGGAACCTCGATCAAGACTTAAAAAATGTTACTACATGGTTAATTGGAGCCATGCCATATTTCTCAAAAATTTATTATCAAGAAGTTTAGCCGTTTACTGATACAATTTTTTTCAAAATTTTTTTTTAATTTCTAAAGCCTAAGGGGCTTCGCAACATCCTTTGCAGTTCAATAATAGGCTACTGAATAGTTAATAGTGACAATACAATCGTTTTTAACATTTTAATATCACAAACCTTACACATATTTTCATAAAACTTGAATATTTTCTCAATTGATTTGAAAGCATTTGTAATTTTTTTCAAGTTTTTTTTAGGTCTAGGGACCAGAAAACTCTTTCAGAGTTTTTTTATAGGTTACCTCATATTTTGTAGCGGCAATGGAGGGTTTTCAGAAATTTTATATTACAATGAGTTTCAATTTTTAACCCAGTTTACAAATTTTTTTTCAATGACTCTTGAAAATGTCTCTTTTGTTCAATTTTTCTCGCCTCAGCGGCCAAGTACCCTCCTCTTGAGTTTATAATTTCTTACTGCATAGTTGCTACGAGTATTGAAAAAGTTTTCAGGATTTTAACATCACCAATTTTGCGACTTTGTGATAAAACTAGGGTTTTTTTTCAAATTTTTGTCTCCGTCTAATGACAATGAAGTTGTTCTGAAGAAATTAATATCACAAATTTTAGCTTCAGTTAAAAGAAATTTGACATTGTTTTCAATTTTTTTTGAAATTCTTTGTCATATTGATCTCTACGGGTCAATGAAACTTATTTAAATCTTGCTGATGGGGTTACTGGACAGATTTCAGAGACACAAAAATTGTTTAATGTTATGGAATGGGAAACTTAAGTAAATTTAAGAAACTTCATTTTTTGGTCGGTCGTATTTCTCTATTGTTTCTACCTTCATTGACCAACATACTTCTTTTAACGTTGGGGTTCATGGGTTTTTTAAAATGTATCAAATTTGGCCTTTATGCTAAAGGCTTCAAGAGTTTCAGCAATGGTAATGTTTTTGATTAGTTTGTTTGATTATTTTAGTTTCAAAACTTCATTTTTTAAAATTTGGCTGGCATTGTTTAATTGATCTTCTGGTCAGGTACACTGTTTCTGTGATTTTCATTCACTTTTGTGGATTAGTTTTAGGATTTATCCTGCTATGTTTCTTTGTAAGATATTTTCACTTATCTTCCACGACTTTGAACAATCAAAGCACAATAAATAGATAAAGCTCGGTAGGCATCAAGTTTATTTAATGACCCTTAGCCGTGTTTAGTAGTTATTCAAGTGGTTGGAAAGGCGAAGCTACTGGGAAAGCCAAAATTAAGGTCAAAAGGTCTTTTTTAGAAGTTATCAAGCCCGAAATATTGCAATTGTTCGCATTTTCGTCAATTTTCGACTTTTTGTAGGACCAGTTTTAAAATGAGCTCTTTGACAGTTGAAAAAAGGTCTTTTGCAAGACATAATTGCTATGGCAAATACACATAATTCTAAAAATTTTTTGAAATTTTTTTTAAAATTTTTTTTGTCTTTATCTGAATTTTCCAGCCCCGATGGCAAAAGAACCCCCTCTTGGGATTAATAATTTGTTACTGCTTTGTTTGTTGTGATAATGGAACTTTTTTTACTTTTAAATGTTTAACATTTTTGCCGTTTTGAACTTTTTTTTCGAAATTTGTCGTTTTTTTTAGTTATCTAACCCCAGGGGCCAAAAAATCTTCTCCCAAGTTATTCAAATTTGGAATTGTTGTCATTTTCTAAGTTCATTGATGCTCAAGGATTAATTAATTTTTTCGAAGTCTTTCAGATGGTTATGGAGATATTCCAGAGTCAGGCAACAAAAATGGTTTCAAACATAATAATTTATGCAAAATTTAAAAAATCTGACAAAAAAATCTGCAGTTTTCTTTTTTTAATTGTTTTTTTGTCTTTAGTTTTTCATCATTAAAGGCCAATCAACTACTTTTAAGGCTTTGTGTGTGGGTTCATGGGTATTTTTAAGTGGATGAAGTTTGACCTTCAAGGTAAAAGCTTCAAGATTTGAAGCATTGATGTTATTTTTGTTTAATTTGTTTCATTGTTTTAATTAGTTTCTCCAAATTTGAGAACTTTAGCTGGCCAATCTTAATTGATACGCCGTTGAGATACAGCAGTTCTAAAAATTTCTTTCATTTCTTTGGGTTGTATTTCAAGAATTGTCCTGCTTTGTTTTGTTTCTGTTTTGTAATCTGCAAAGTTTCTGTTTAGCGTCAAGGGATCCATGGTGTAAACTTTCAACTAGTCAGCTGTTATTGGTACGTTTTTTTTTTACTTTTTAAAGAATATTTCAGAAAGTGGGAATGGGTTTTCTCAGTTTTTTATATAACTTTGTAATTATTGTGATAAAGTTCAGACTACTGTGGAGTAGTTTTCGTGGTACGGCGTTGACATTTTATAGCTTTGTAACAAATGTTCCGTTCCAAATCAGCCAATTCAAAGACAACGTTGGTAAAAATTTATTTAAATGAATATTGACGGAACACATCAGAGGCGCACGAGAGGAACATCGATGTAAGAAATTGCGCAAAATTGAACTGACGGCAAATTGGTACGACGAAACGTGAGCACAATTTCGCCTATAGATAGAGGCGCACAATTTCATGGTTTTAGGAAAAAAAAACAATCGCCGTACCGTTTGATAAAGTGTGTGTTATGAAAAGGAGAACTTATGGTGAAGAATTAAACAAAACGTTGATTTCGCTGCGTTTTCGGACTTCTGGTGAAAAAAAAGATGAGCTTGAAAAAGAACTAGAGAGAAGGAGAGAATAAAAATTGATGTAAAATCTTACTATACGATACAGACATTTTACTTTAGAGAAAAAAAGAACAGCGAAAGCCGTCACTATTAGGTCAGAGAAGTAACGTTATGTTTGTGATCAAAATAATGCGATTCACTGACATCAAATCCTACTGGTTAGTCTTGAACTTTTGTAGCTGCGCACTGGCTCAACAACAAAATGTTGTTCAGCGAACGAGTCCCAGAGTTTTCAATGCAACATGCAATCGGACTGAGTTTGCTGGATACCTTCTTAGAGCAAAATATTTTGGGCGGAGAATCCGTTGAATGGCTGTCAAAGTTTTTGAATGACAACGAACGAAATGTTAAGAAAATGCAAGGTTCCCGAAATCAATACGAGAAAGCATATTTAAGAAAAAAATAGCAGCGGCAAGTAAACGCTCATTTTTTTGTTATACAGGGTTACCCTCTCATCAATTTGGGCAAGAAGGAAGGCAGCAGTCCTCTCGTTGAGTGTTCTGGCTCAGGTGATAATGGGGGTGGCTGCATCATCTGGACAAGCAACTGGGAGCAGAAGCTCTTTTTCTCTCCAAACTTTAACTCCATACCTTTTCTCTGTTGACGATATGAGGCTGACAGCATTGAACAAAACGGTCGTAGTTAAAAAGTGCGCATCTTTGGTGTGAATCAGGAGCCATGTGATGATATCGTCTTAAAAATGGTTAATTCTGATGAAAAAAACAGGTGTCGTAATCACTAGAAGTGATGTTAGTACACTTCATTGCTAACCAAGTGGAGGTGAAGGCCGAAACACGCTAACTGCCACATTTGTTTAACAGTATACTAATTACCATTCTATGGAGAAGAAATATAACTAAAATTACAAATTAATGTGTGTTAATTTTTTTTATGAGAGTGAATAGTTCGATAATAACTCGTGATTTGAGGCCGAGCGAAGATGTTGCCAGATTAATAACTGCTAATACAAAAATTATTATTTATGCCGGATAACAGAAAGCTTCGTTCAAAACTGTCTTTAAGCTGCAATAGTATGATAATTTACTATTCTCTGATGCATCTAAAATAGTAATGAAAATCGATTTGTGAAATATTGGGATAACTGAACTAGCATTGTGCGCATTGAGAGTTCTCTTGTTTGCTGAGCCAATATTGAACTGCGGTGTCAACATTGAGCAAAATGCGGGGCTTCGAAATGAAAACCAAATCTTATTCAATGTGTTGGAGAAATATAATTTAAACCTGCGCGTTGTTCAAGTTAACTATCAAAATGTAACCAGAAAGAGTATGCAACTAAAGTATTTTGTTTTAACGATATGCATACAAATTCAGTTGTGGTTATATCAGAAAGTTGGCTCGGAGCAGAATATAGGAAAGCCCTATGGAATCTAGCTCCCTATACCAATGAGCTATTTAGATGTGATATAAGTGTACCTTATGCAAAGGAGAAAATGTTAACTGTAATGCTTTTGAAAATAGCTTTTAAGGAATGCAAGGGTTTGATCTTGTTTTATCATTCAAAATACAATATGATGTGGGCTGAATGTTGATGATATTTTTTTGCAAGTCTAGTATCCTTCTGAATAACATAAAATCCTCCTAGTTGATGCCATAATGTATTTGTTGAGCATTGTTTATTGTAACACATATTTCGTCTTGCAAACTTCTTAAATTCACACTATTGGTTGAACCTATTGAGAAAAAAATTGAACTCTGTAGTTAAACCGAACGGTTTCAAAATAGCTAATCCATGTATACCAACGCGTGTGCGCAAGACAACGATTAATCAGACAAAAAAAGCATCAAATCGCAAAGATTTTATAGGGAAGAAAAACGAATAAAATATTGTTTTGCAAATCTTTATCCGCTCTCCCATGGCTCAAATTATCATCCTCCCTTGCCTTCTATCAATTGTAGTGATTAAGCATGAACCCCTTAAAAACTTTTGAAAAAAACTTGGAAACTGTTAAAGGTATACTGATTTAAAGAGAAATGCAAATGTTATTTTTAGTTTACCTCAAACAGCTCAAAAAAATTCCCTCAATTCATCGACAGAAAATTGTTCTGCATACATCAAAAAAGGGAACAAACTCGCAATTGTGTTGAATGAGAAAAAGTAGAAGTTCTCCTGGAACTGTTTTCTCTCACTTTGCACTGCTAAAGAGCGCCAGATTTTATTGAATATTGTTAGGGCAATAAACAGGCAAGCTGTAAGGTTGCGGCAGTGAAAAATTCTTTTGGTGAGTTGGTGGATTACTAAAAAACATTTGCAGAAATTTTTGCATTTGCGTTCTCGTACATAGCGCATTATTTCGGTAAGAGAAATGAAGCAGCAAAATATTTTGTGATTAAAACATATCTCTCATTTTTTTGCTTGTGTCAGAAAAAAATGAGTTGATATCGTCCGGGAGCTGAATCCCTGAAAACCCAAATGTCCTTGTAAAGTACCCGCAGATGCCTTTCATGATTGTGAAGAAAAATTTGCCCCCATTTGAATTTTATTCTAAATCAAGGTAAAAAACCTTGGGTTTTTCCTGCGATGCTCAAAAGAGCTGTCACACACCCGTTTTCTGAAAACAATGACATCATGGACCTCGTAATCTTTTGTCCTATGTTGACAACTATTTCGTTTGTCAAGTTAATAGAAAAAGGCATGCACAAACACATCAAATGTTTTATTGGGAGCAGGAAGTTACTTTCACCACTTGGGCTTGGTTTCCGACGAAAGTTATCAACCGAGGACGTTTTTCTATATTTCACTGGGTCATGCAACATAATAACGATAATGGAAAAACCGTTCATTTCCTTTTGTTTGATTCATCAGAAGCCCTCGACCCACTGTCATGTCAAATCACATTGAAAAATTATAATACACAAACTTTTCCAACTTCTGCATAATATAATTTTGAACTGATCGGTTACATCTAGCATATGTCAGTGGAGTCGTGTTTAGTTGGACAAAGCTAAAAACAAGTTGTTTTTCAGGAAAATGTCTTAGGACCACTTCTTTTCAAATTTGATTTTAAAAACCTCACAGCGCAAGTAAGTAAATGTTATGATTTCGCAGTATACCTAGGTTTATCTGTTGTTATGTCATCAGAAAGAAAGCGATTTTGCTTCATTTTTTTCCACAAAATATTTATTAATTTTAAAAAAAATACATTTGAAACCTATCTCTGTATCAATAGGTCGAATTTGAAATCCGAACAGAACCTGAGGTTGAAAACTTTTCGCGCGAAAATGATAACTGACTCAACAATTCTAAAACTTGAGTAGTTGCAGCCGCTATAGTTAACAAAAATCAAACCAATTTAAATACCTAGCTTTTGCCAAAGACTCTGTTTTTGTTTTTAATCACAACTCAAAAAACTTTTGAAAAATATCTTGGTTGTTGTCAAAACCACTGAAACTGTAACATAGATTTCCCACAACAGTAATACTCATGCACTTGAGCTCGCTTGTCATTAGTCCTTTACAGTTATCTGAGTTTTGTCTCTTTCGGATCAGTTCATCATTTGGTGCTTTCCCTAGAAAAAATTCTTTTGTGTTTTGAAGTGTGCTTTTTTTCGTTTGTTATCATTATTTGATTGGAGACCTAATAATGTAATAACGTAAATAACAGCTGATTGAGCTACACTCTTTATTGTACTATGTCCACTCCATCAGGGTTTTGCAAACATGTTTCAAAGCAAGCTTAAATTACCATAGTAGTTTCCCTTGTTTACCGAAAATAAAAAATTTTTTTGAGGAACTGTCATCTGCCTCCTCTTCTAAATAAATCTCTAATCATGTATCTTCTAAATGGAACTCATTGCCTTTTTGCCTGCGAGATACATGCTTAAGCAAACAGGTGGTAAACAGTCGTCTTCAAATTTCTGGGAACCCACATCATTTTCTGTTTAACAAAACAGCACATGGTGTGATAACTGCTTCAAACAGTCTGTTCCCAGTTATTGAAAACATTTTCTGTGCCTTCTTGAATCCTTTAAACTGAACCCTTGCTTCTAAACAAAATTTGTAGTATTTATATTGGTCCTTTGCTGTTATTATTTAAAATGCTTTGTACTTGAACAATTTTTGTCGTTTCGACCAGTTTTTTTTAACCCTTTTGACATTTCGTCCTTTGGTTCTCCAGAACGAGGTAAAAAGATAAACAGGCAGCTGCGCTCACCTCACTCGCCTTCAATTGACCTTAAGCTACCCAACCTAAACATTAGCTAACTACTAAAGAAGCCATTTGCTTGCCAATCGTTTGAGAATAGTTTGTCTGACAATAGTCGGTTGTCTTTGTGTATTTAGTGCCTGATATCCCTATACAATTATGAGATTTTTTGCTATATTTTTTAAAAGATAATAGATTGTTTTCTTTTGCTATAGTATTTCTTTTGTATAGTATTGCTTTTTATCCTATACGAAAACATTCTGCTACGTATACAATGTTTGTTTACTGCCGATTGTTTTGCACTATGCTGTGCAGAAAAGGGGAGCTCTGATTTGAAAGACTCAACAGTTGTACATCAATTTAGGTTAGTCTGACATTGAAAAATTAGGCCATGGTCATTCGTTAAAACGAAAAAACTACAGAGGGCTGAGTAGTTTTGGCGAGGGTGGTTGGGGGGGGGTTTGGGTGACGGACTATTCAGGTACTTTTGTTACGAATACGCCTCTTGAGGGTTGTTCTCAAGTTTTCAAAAATCAAAAGCTAAAAAAGAATTGTCCTTCACCAACACTGGGTGAATAGTGACTGTTCCGGAGCTTTTCAAGTAATACGTCTTTGCAGAAAATTTTTCAAAACTATCAATAAAATAAAAAAAACACACACAAATTTTAGAGAAAAATGATAAAAAGGATGGACAACTATTGAGAAAAAGTATTAATAGCAAAACTAAGTGAGATAAGCTAACAACATCCTTTCTTCAACAGGCGTTCTTCAACTATTGAAGTAACAACAATCTCGCCTCGTTTAAGTGTCATAGGGCATCGAATGCGGAGGATGGAGGCTCCCTGAGACAGCGAAACTCATTTTTGTCCTTAGATATGAAACGATGTCTGCGTAGATTATATTTCTTCAGTCAGAGAGTTTTGCGGCAATTTATCGCGACGCTTTAAACCCGATGAGCCAGTTTCAACAGCACCTGCAACGAAAAGTGGGAAAGGAGACGCTTTCCAACATCCATTTTTCTTGTTCATGTTTGTTCTGTTTTAAGGACTTGTCATGCCTGAAGGCTTCGCTACTCTTTTTGGTGCCAGCTCCGCTGTCTTGTGAAAATTTTCAATTCAAAGGACGTTTCGTTGTACCTGGAACCCAATTTCCCAACGTCTAATCTAGCATCACTATTAGTTATTGATTCAAACGCAAAGTTGCTAACTGCAAATTGCAATTTGGAGCTACTGAAGAGGAGATTTGATCTGAACATATCGAAAGACATCTTTGATCAGAATTGCGAAGTTCATTATATCTCATGTGGTTGTGTTATCTTTTAGAACAATTGAGGGCATGTGCCGCATTGAAATTCTTTTACACGTGCATAATGAAGACATCTTAAGTGGGTCCCAATCAGAGCGAAAGCCAATGTTGTCATCAAAATGGATTTTCATTATGGCAAAACGTGATTTCAAAGGCATAGCGTTCAACTGCCTTGACTGTATTTTATCGCCAGCTACATCAAGATTTGATATCACGCTCTTTCGTTTATATATGATTTGCTTTACATTAGATCCGATTCGAGCGAGAACAGGGATAAAAGATGTGAAATATCAACTGATGCCACACATTCTTCAAGACGATCTTCTGGTAGAAGGACGTGTACGCCAACCTCCTTCATATGTAACGAAATGTTAGTCCTGTGTTTTTGATTGCAGGCTAGATTCGATTATAGATCATTATTTGTTGATTTTTCAGCTTTTTTGAACAAATTTTAATTTTTAGGCGCTGTAGGATATAAAGCTGTCAGTTTATTCTAAACTGACGAAGTGAACGATTGATAAACATTTCAAGTGTGAAACATTGGTGTTGTTCCTTCCTGGGAGAGCCTTGTTTATTTGTTAATAAAAAATTTTTATTGTTCAGGATATGAATTATATATGAAATGATAGGGAAGGGCATTTTTTATGTATTTCGAGTCAAGGTCACAGTGGGGAAAATTAAAAGCTTTTATTGCGTCAATAAGCAAAATCGCTTGCAAACATTTTTTTTAAAATGTGAGTGTCGTGAGTTTATAAGATGGCCACAAAAATATGGGTCTCAGGTCAAAGACTTAGTTTAAAAGTAATTTAGTAGCTGATTTATGGCTCACATAAGTTTGATAGGTCTCAGGAAAACAAAATAGACATTTGATTAAACAACATTTGGGCTTCGAGCAATATCGGTTACATTAACAATGTTGACTTTGCTTATTTACCATGGTGATAGAACCGATATTTGGTACTGGCCAAAGAAAACTTTTTTTTAAAAAGATTGAAAAGAAGTGAACATCCATCCAACCAGACGAGCAAATCAGTCCAAAGAACCTTAAATTTTTTTATTTCTTCTGCATAATCTACTTCTTCCTTTTTACTAGAATTTTTAATAGTTTCACGCTCAATTAACCTGAAAAATATTATATTGTGCACGGGCGACTGCCATAGTGGTAACAGAGATAGGATACGCTTCCTAGATGATAGTTGGAGTAGTGTCAATCTCTTAAGAGATGCACGCCATATGCAACTGGGAGAACTTAGCCAAATCATAAAGAGCAATAAAAGTAAAATACCTGCCAACAACGGAGAAAATTTCAAAAAAGTGGTCAAAATTTACAACTATTCCCATCACAGCGAACTTACAACATGTGTTTTATTGCAGCAGAGGATCATGAAATACCTCGTCGCTGCAAAGTTTTCTTTAAATTCAACCTTTTTGATGAAGAAGGTAAAAACACAAATCAAACTGAAATCATAACCGAACCCATGAAAGAATTCAAACAAAAAATACATTTATCAATAGCGAGATCGCTAAATGACATGGGTAATGATGTCGTATGGGTTTGAGCTTTGAACTCTACATTATAACACAGGAAAAGTTTAGAAATGAGAGAATCTTATGTGCCAAAAAAATTGAAAAGATTTCAATGTTACCTGCAAACAACCCTCATCTAAATAGAAAAACAAGAGATGAATCTGTATTTGAGAAACGTGTGAACACGAAGTTCAATGAGTTCGCCTTGTGAGGAAATGCTAGAGCTTTATGTGATAATATTTTTTGCAAAATTCAAACGGTATGAGATTTTGCGACAAAATTCACTATAAAACAAAACTGGAAAAATTGTTGCGCAATTCAGACGTACATATTGCAGCATGAGTTTTGAGAAAAAAAGATTGTTGAAGACTTGGAACGACATAAATTAGTCGAACTAACACACTGCGATGGGGCAGCACCATCATTGTTGGTTCCAAAAAAGACGGAGCATATCACGTAGTTGTGGACCATCGTGATCTAAACAAACAATTGTACTTCTCCATAATAAATCTTTTTTCGGAATATTCCATATGGCACTCAGGGGTGAGAGTCAAATTTTAACAACTTTTATAACACCTATGGGCTTGTATAAAAGGAATGCTTTTCCTATAGAACTAGCGTCAGCGCCAGGAGCTATCAAAACCTGGCGAAAATAATTTTATTGGAGTCTCTTACGAAATGGCTCTAGTTTATCTAGATGACACTATCGATTTTGTAGAGTATTCCGACAAAAATCTGAAACGGTTAGAACTGGTTCGTCAATGTTTAGGGGAGAATGGGTTAAAAACTAAAGGATCCGAATGTAATTTTTTGCAAAAGTCTTTATAGCGCACATTGTATCGTTTCATTATACCCAAGAGTTGCATCAAGATAGACACAGAAAAAATAAGAACACTAGAAAAAATGAGAGAACCATCCTCTTTGAAAGACGTCAAGACTTCCCAGGCCTTGTGGGCCATTATTGAAAAATTATTCGGGAAAAGTTATTCAGATCGTCTCTACAGTTTACTAAACAAATCGATTCAATTCGAATGGCGTAAAGAGTGCAAGAGCGCGGTAACCGATTTGAAGAAGAAGCTATTAGAAGCCCTGGTTTTAGGATAGAAGCCCTGTTACCCAAAAAAGGGGTCCGTATACAGTAACTATATATTATCTCGCTAACAGGCATTGGAGCAAATTGTAAACAGATATATGAAACCGACGATAGAGTTTTTGCATATGCTGGCACTATTGTGGGTAAAATTCAAAATAATTACTCGGCAACTAAAGGGGAATTTTTTGCAATTGTCCATTTTACGCACCGTTCTAAAAAAAATTTACGTGGTCAACAATTTTTCATTAAAATGGACCACATGGCTCTCATCTGGATCTAAAGTTTTGATGAACCAGATGGAATGGTTGCAAGGTGGATGTAGAAACTTGAGCAAATTATTTTTGACATAAAGCATAGAGCAGGAAAGAGATTTTCTCACTTTGACCGTCTATCGAGCATAAACACAGTAGATGAGGAACAAACAGTTCTTTTAACCACACTGCGATAGACTCAGAGCAGGACTATGTGGGCTGTTGGCCAGTGCAGATCACTTCGGGATGAAGAAAACAAACCAAACATTTTCTGAAAGGTGGCCGTGCATGGGAAGGGACGTGAAAAAAAGGATAGAAAGCTGTGACGTGCCTAAAAAGGAGAGGCATCAAGCAGAGCCACCGACATTCACTCACAAAATGAAATCTAATCATACATTTTGGCACGTATCTATTGAAATAATAGGTCTACTTCCCGATTCTCTGGGAAACAAATTTATATTGCTTATCGAAGATCAATTCAGTAAGAAGTATGAAGCCGTAGCCTTGTCAATCAAGAGGCAGAACAGTGGCATGAAAATTTTTTGAACACTCGACAGTAAGATTTGGATGCCCAGTTAACCTACGCAGTGAGCAAGTCTCAAACTTTATGTCGAAAGTATTCTGCAGTCTTTGCAGTGAACTAGGAAGACAGATGAAAACTATTTCATCTTATCACCCACAAGGGAACGCAATGATTGAACAACAACCGAACATCAGAAGAATGCCTCTCTAAATACCAAAGCCGAAACCAAAATGAGTGAACAAATTTTCAGCCATTAGCGATGATGCCCTACCAATCATTTATCAATGGCATACAATATTACAGTCCAGTCAATGTGATATTGGGTTTTTCGCTGTCACTACCTATAGACTGCATCTCTAGCACTCCACAAAAAACAATATATGCAACAACAAGTGACTATGTTTTCACAATGAAGCAAAAATTTAGTAAACACATCTGTTGATGCGCGAGTTTTTGGATGTCGAACAACAACGCCAGAAAACTTATTAAGACCGCAGCAAGAACGGACGGAACAAAAAAAATAGAGGAAGTGTTACTTTTGAACTCAGCGGCAAAAGAGGAGAAACAAGAAAAAGTACTTCTTTCTATAGAGGTCCATATACAATTGTTAAAATCACAAACGAATTGGATTTCAAGGTTGAAGATAAAAAGACAAAGAAGGTTATTCAAGAGCATTATGCCGATTAAAAAATGTGAAAACGTTTACGCCTGAGCCTCAGGCAAAACAGGAAACAACAGTTAAAGAGGAGAAAAACACATTTTCGGAATGATTTAGTTTCGGAGTGATAGAATCAACTACAGAAAGTGAAATTAATCTAAACTCAGAAGATCAAGTTGAAGCCGAGAATTTTATCAATCCGCTAAATACTACGAATGAGGCATCTTAAAGTGATGCTAATGATTGGAGCTTGAAACACTAAAAGGCAATGAAGGAAAACAAGATTGCCGAGGGAAGAAATGATCCTCTTCACGGCCTAAAGAGAATTCTAGAATGAAACTAGCACAAACAAGAACAACTAGAACTGGAAAAAGACACAATGTTTCTATTAAAGCAAAACCTAATGAAGTAAAACTGAAATGGGTCATAAGGCCCCAAAAAAGGCTACAAAATCTAGCAGCCTAAAAAAATGGTACCTGAGAGGTTGCAAAATTACTTTACTGAGAAAGACGAAGTTTTTTGCTGAGGAAAAAATTTTCATTCAGAAAGGACCATAGGATTCAAAAAAACATGCAAGTTCGTCCGGAGCACAGATCACAGTGTTTTTATCTGACAATGCTAGTCATTTTTGCTTCTCCTTTACATTGTTTTAAAATTTACAGATACAATTCATCAATGTCGTTTCAAAAAAATTTTTGCACTGGATCACAGTTCAAATTGTATTAACAGAACTCGAGTATTGAAAACAACAGAAAAGGGCAGCTTTTAAGAGAAAATTTTAAGATTTTGCATATATGAAATGACATATAGAGTACAGACTACTGAAATCAATATACCCTTTGAGCGAGGGATCTGTATTAACATTTGGCAGAACAAAGGTTATGCCACAACAGTTGCTGGAGATAGGAACTTTAAAGTTAACAGTTCGGTAACCAATTATGTTGAGAAGCATAGTCGAATTTCATGGAAAAAATTGGCGCGAAGGCGCTGTATATGCTCAACTTGTCGAGTGGGTCTCACCTGCAGGTAACACAAAAAAATGTATAGGAAGTGTAGTAATCAATGCAAGAGTATACAGCGGAACAACTTGAGGACAGCTGATACAAAAGAACTTTAAAGATCCCCTTTGTCTTCAAAAAAACTATTTTCATCGAGACCACACAATTTGAAGATGAGTTAGAGATTACTTTTTTGAAAAACAAGGCAAGCACATTTGTAAAACTCTTAGAAAACTCTAAAAAGAATGACCCTACAAAATTTCTTGGTAACAACAAAAAGTTCATTGGAAAAATTGAGCAAAAAAACAAAATTGAAGACTTTGTTTTGGAAGTGTTAGAGGTTTGTGCGGACAACAGGTACAAATAAGAGGAAATCCTGGTATGTTTTACTCCAAGTAAAGATCGGATCTTGCAACTGGTAATCTTAAGGTAAACATGGAAATGCTTCTCTCAAGCGCTATTGACTATTTTAATTTCGAACTACTGGAAGTGAGGGAAATTAATTCACGATCACTCGAACACTTCAATGTGAGATTCAGCGGCTGATTATTCAAATAATTATTGAAATTTCAAAAAACGTTGTGAGTCCAACAGAATCCCTCTTCAAAAAAGGAACTCACGCTGAATATGCAGGATCCGTTCTCTATGTTTGTAAACGTGCTGAGACGGTATCAACAATAGCTCAGCTCCTTCTTTGTACAGGAGAAGCTCCTGTGCGAAAAGAGGATCAGAATGTTTATTCTATTGGATGCGTTCAAATTACAGAAATTTTTTATCATAATTATACAATGGCTGTATGCAAACAGCTGTAACCAAATGTCGTCAAATCAGAAGATGGCAGTTATCACAAATTTGGCAATTTTTTGAGACACTGAAGGAATTCAGTCACGCAATATATGGCGGATGAATAACGACTTAAAAGCCAATGTTCATATCCTACATCGTAGCTTTTTCTCAACATCAGACCTAATCAGGTTCAATTGCTCAAAAAATTCGCCACAATAGTGAAAGAGTTATCAGTCGAAGGGCATTCAGAGATTCCAATGGAAAATACAGTCGTAAAATCTTTTTACATTAGAACAACCAGTTTTAGCAAAAAAATCCTAACTAATGAATAATTTTTTTCGAACTTAGAAATGGACGCCTTATTCATTAAGTTAAAAGATAAGGATAATGCTGAGTCAGTTTGAACTGTCTACCTCATATTTCAGTTTGGGGAAAATTTTCCTAAACTGTTCATCAATATTAGGATCAGTCGTTAATGGAGCATCTTGGTAACAAATGTTGCGGACTGTTGACCTCATAACGGGAACACAAATGTACAATCAGTTATTTAATTTAATTATTTTTTGCCGAGAGCAAAAGTAAAAGTTTCAAAAAAAGGTCTTTGCTTGTCTTAAAAAGTCGTCTCGAGGTCAAAACTCAAAATATGATTGTGTCTTGAGTTGAACACCAAACAAGTGATCTTGAGATCAAGACTAAAAACAAATCTATGAATACGTTTGAATTCCAGATCAACAAATGACTACGTCGGAGGTCCAAGACCAAAAAAACGGATATAATTTGGAACCAAAGAGGTTTATTTTCAATAATTTAGGCGGAGAGTCCCCACAAAGCGGTAAATATGTATAATATATGTCGAGTTGTAGTGATTTGCGTTCAATATTTACGCGGTAATATACCGAGTGGAATCCTTTCTATAGAGCCTGCCAATATTTGGCCCCAAGCTTTAAAGACAAATTTGTAGCTTAAAAGCCAGTGCGTGCAACTAGATAACCAGTACTAACTCTTTGCTTCAAAAAGACCTTCCTAATTTTCGACAGAAATTAGGCAACCATTGAGCCCAACAGGAGACAAAGAAAGCAATGGAAAAACTGAGCGCCAAATGTAGGGCGCTAAGAGAAAACTTGAAGACTGTGGGAGTCAGAAATGCCAAAGAGGAGAAATCAAATAATTTATTGAAACAGAATTTGGCCGTTTGCAAAGTTTATGATGCTAAAAAGAGGGAAGCCGACGGGAGACTGGTGGAAGAGAATGATCAACTGCTGTCAGAGCTGCAACAGGTAGAACATGACAACCAGTATTTGGCAGAAGAATATCGAAGAAAAATACGGTCAATGATGGAGCCAAGAAGTCATTGAAAACGAGAAAACCAAAATCTCTTTTCAAGATTCAAAACAAAAAAAGGAATCGGCCTGTTACGCTGTTTGAGATCTTGTTGGTCAAAAGTTCTGCTGCTAAAAAATCAAGAAACACTATTGTAAGTGGAGGCTATTCACGCACCCTGATGCTGGAGGGGTTGAAGAGTTATTCAAGAAAATTAATCGGATATTCCAAATTCTGTTCAATGATGCAGCTCGAGAAGCATACAAAATTTTGGGCTGGAAGAGGCCGAGAAAATTTTGAGCGACGGAAATTAACATCAAAATTTCTATATGAAAAGTACAAATGTTTTATTTTGAGATTTTCATGTACCGTTGTGTATGAAAATACTGGTTAAATTTTTGATTGAATGATTATTGTATGAACATTATTCTTTCTAAGATGGGACAATGTGAATGTCACAGGTTTTTAAAAAATCACAAAAAACCCTGGGCTTCAATATTAAATAATTGTTTTAGAAAATAATTTAGTACCAGATTTATTGCTGACACAAGGTTGAAAGGTGACATTTGATTTGTTAGTTGTTTAGACAAAGCTCGGGTCTCGAGCAATATCAATAAAATTGACAAATCATTGATGATTATATTAGTTCACCACGGCAGTAAAATAGAACCAAAGAAAGGATTTTTTTCAGACAGTGAGCGTCTATCCAACCAGACGTGCTAACCCTTCTAAAGAATTTTATATTAACTATGTAATTTCTTCCGCACAATCCTCTTAATAATTCCACTCCTTCCTTTTTAATAGTATTTTCATTATTACCACGCTCAATTAATTCAATATATAATATACTGTGCACGGGCGGCTGCTATGAAAGCAAAATCTCAACGAATGGAAGGCGTTTTAAATTCCACCATTTTGTCTCAAGCTTAGTTTTTGATCGCCACTGAATAGTTCGAGGTCTAGTTTAACACGATTAACAAGTTTTCTTCAAAAAGTTTGCCTTAGGGATTCCTCAAGTCCATTAGGCCGCAAACCGGGATGTTTATCAAGAGCTATCAGTTGACATTGATATTACCGAAGAAGTTCAAATAAGGTTCCTTACGAACTGCTAGTTTAGCTGTGGCTTTGCATAGTTCAGTTGATGACGTTTTGAAGGATGTGCGATATTTCCGCCGCTCAATTGCATCAAGGCCTGACGGGCCATGGTCTCCATGCGTCTTCATGGAAGAGTTATCAGCCAGATTTTCCTTCGATTAGATTTTCTAGCCATACAGGGAAATGAAATGGAAATTAAGCCAAGCAGCTTCTCCCAATTTTAAATACAAAATATCAGAGAAAAATGCCTACCACTTTTCATTGCATACAAGAACCAAGATCATGCTCGGCCCACGTAACTACAGCTACTAGATTTCCTGTTGGTTTGTCATCCACTTGTGATTTTTGTCACTAACTCCGGTACACTGGAAGAATAACCTTATCCTTCATATGATGTTGCTAACGATACCGAGCAGAATTTCCCCTACAAAAGACGAGACGGCTGAAAACCTTGCCCGCAAAAAGGGGCTTAACAGGAAGTTATATATATATGTATATATATATATATATAAATAAATAAATAAATAAATATATATATATATATATGTATATATATATATATATAAATATATATATATATATATATATATATATATATATATATATATATATATATATATATATATATATATATATATATATATATATAAATATACAAATAAATGAGGAATTTTTTCAATATGGACTGCTTGTATGACTGATTGTAATGAAAAAATTTAATCTTAATTGTCAAATAATTTCTCCTTGACTTTTGGTGATTTAATTTGAAGTTGAATCATTCAACTAAATGTATATCACCGAAATTGAAAAATAATTGAGTTCAACAAATGAGAACAGAAATGAAAAATACTGTTTTTGCCAAAATGTATCAGATGAAAATCTGAAATTTTTCTTTCTTTTTTGCATTATTGTTTTGAGACTGCAGATTGTTGAAGCTGTCACAACTATTTTTTTGCCAATTTGTCAGCTTTGCTTACTGTTTTATAAACAGGTCTGTTCTTGCGGATAATGGGAAAATTAGGTAACAATTCGAGTGCTGCTGCTCTGAAACCTTCACAACTGCAATAACTTTTCTCCTTCAATTAAAAGATAATTGTTCAACTGGAATTTTGTTAAACAGTAGGCCGACAATATGACAAAGACCCTTAAAAAAGTGTCTCAAATAGTTTGGATATAGTTTTGTAATCACTACATCGCGAAAAACAAATTTACTCAGCTTATTATTTGCAATTTTGAGTTTGCAAGAGCAATTAGAAACTTGCAAACCTGGACAACTGAATAGTTGCTAAGCCCACAAGAAAAATAATAATTTCGAATTCTACCACTACTGCCTTAGTGCCCCAGAGAGTTAGATTTCAATTTAAAAATAATTTCCATCTATTAGTGCAGTTTTTGCACAAGCAGCCAAGTCTCAACGAACAAATATCATAGTTATAATTTTAAAAAATGTTCAGTAAAGAGAAAACCCCTCCCCTAAAAGGGTAGTTGGTCAACCCGGCGGCTGCCAGATAAGTCCTATGTGTATTTATGTATCCTGACAGTAGTAAAAAACAAAGCATCTGATGCAAAAGACAGAGAAAATAAGCCATAATTGCAATTATTATCAAAATAAATATGGTAAATAGCAATCTCCAACTTTTAGTGAATTGGAATCACGTTTAAAAACAATTTAAAACAGTTCCAAAAACAGCCTCTCTTCCTCTACAGTTTTTCTTATTGAGGCTTCAACCACAGGGCGTCACCATATGGAGTTCCGCAAAGGAGCGAAACTTGCTTTGTCTTTATGTACATGATCACTTCCGAATGTGAACATTTTTCTTAACGCTGATCCCGGGAAGCCAATCTTCTTATGTCTTTCGATGATGCAGGACCAGATCTTCATGTACATGAGAAGATTAACGGACTGGTTGTGGCTTTCTTAACTTCGATTATCTTTTGCTCGTAATTCAGTTTCCTGATGAACATGTGATGTTTATAGGAATTCGGTATGCTTCGTGTACAACTCTTCGCATACGGAATAAACACGTTCACATTAAAGAACTTTTTCTGAAATGTGAACCGAAGAAACCATTAGGTTTGATATCTAGTGGAGCGTCGTCATCAGTAGTGGTATTTCTATATGAGAATGTTTCCCTTTGAAAAGTCTGAAGACAGGGCTCTACATCGACATCATCATAGACCTCATTGAGCAGGTTGGCAAAAAATTCAGGGTTGTCATTGTGTCTTGTGTGCATATAACCACCTTTTGGACAATGAAGAGCAGGTGCATCTTTAACGTTTACACCACAAATGCATGTTTATGGAACTTTTATGGGATCCGATTCGAAACTAAGAGCAATTTCATTTTTAAATTATCTCTTGGTTAAAACAACATGATATCGTTTTAACGGAAGTGCGTTTAGCCAGCGTGATGCTCGTTTTTCTGAAACCAAATCTAAAAATATGCCTCTTTTTCATTAATACGCTCTTTAATTGCCAACGTTTTCGCTCGAGCTTGTTCTTGTTTTACTTTTCTGACTTTCCGACGGATTTCTGCTTTCAGAATTTCTGCAGATTTAGCCTTATGATTCAGAAAAGATCTTTCATGTTCGTTTGCCCTTGTTCCAGGAAGAAGAAAGCTTAGGCCACCGTTTTTAGCCTGAAGAGAGAAAACTGTTCGGTATCTGTCATTGTAAGAGAGATGGTCTAACAATGAAGGTATAGAATTTTAATTATTCGTTTTTTCGGCTTCCCTCAGCAGACTGTCCGAGTTTGCAGTAGTCCTAACATCAAAAATCAATTTAATTTGCAGTCCGTTTGTAAAACATTTTATGCACATTCTGAGGGACAATTTACTAACTTTGGCGAACTTCTCAAGCATATTAGACAATTTAATTGTCTTTTGATTCTGAAAATTGTTGCGGTTTTCATCAGAATCAGTATCTGAACCCAGCTACTCGATGACATTCAATAACATCAAACTCTAACCCAAAAATTTTTGTTTGACTTCTGAACAAACTCAGGTTTTCTAATGCATGAAATTTGATCACATTATAAACAAGTGCACCATCATATTCACAGAGTTCTTTTAGCACCATTCATAGTGAATCAAAGCTACCGGCCACATTACCGTCATCTGCTTTTGAGTCAAATTTTGATCTTCAAGCATGTCGATGAGAGGAGGTTTAACCATTCCGTTTATTGCCACGGCTAATGGATCACTTTGTGTTGTTCTATCCTGAGACTTGATTGCTCTTTTTTCAATGAAAGGGTCTGATAGAGTCTTATAAGAGTTTCTGTTTCCTGTATAAATTGCTGGACAAACTTTTGTGATGCTTTTAGAGCCAAATGTCTAATCAGACAATTAAACGCGTTGCTGGATTCAATCAGAAGGATCCCTTCAGTACGAGCGTCAATAAAGCGTCGCCGGGATGCATGGTTAGCATGTTCGATGCCACTCTTTTGCCAAAGGCTCATCTGAACGTTTTGCCCAATGAATTGAATATCTCAATAACGCACATCAACATATTCTAACCATAATTTGTTTTCGGACTTCGCCAATGCCAATTTATCGAACCCCAGTGCATTTATCTAATGCAATCAGATAACAAGACTTATCGAAACTAAATAAATTTAGTTTTTTGGTAGCTATTATGATGGCGAATTCGGACACTGTTTTGCAGAGAGCGATTGACTAGGACTTGTACGCTGTCAAAATTTGTCTTCAATCCATTGCATCAAACACAAGACGGGTCATTGCTGCCATTTGTTTTAGTTTTGGCGGGTCTTATTTCGGAGCAATTAATTTTTTTTTCAAAAATAGATAAATGGAACGGCAAATCCCAATATTTTAAATAGGTTATCAAGTATTTAAGATCTGTTCCCTGATTGGTGTTTTTTTGTTGAAGATCGAGTACGATGCAGTTTTTTTCCTTTGACAAACGCTTTATCAGATGTTGGTACTGCTCTTTTATTTGTCTCAAAAGTAGTAATATAGTGAGCTACACTCCCCGGGGGGGGGGTGAGGTCCCCCATGTATTAAGATAGGGTATAGCGTATTTTTCGGGATTTGGGACCTCCCTAACGTATTAAGATAGGGAATGAATTAGCATGTATTAAGATTAGGTATAGCGGCGTTAATGTATTAAGATAGGGTATAGCCGCCATGTATTAAGATTAGTTATAGCCGGCGACATGTATTAAGATTAGTAATAGCCGCCGACATGTATTAAGATTAGTAATAGCCGCCGCCATGTATTAAGATTAGTTATAGCCGGCGACATGTATTAAGATTAGTTATATGTGCCGACATGTATTAAGATTAGTAATAGCCGCCGACATGTATTGAGATTAGTTATAGCCGCGGACATGTATTGATTAGGTGCCGCCATGTATTAAGATAGGGTATAGGTTTTGTGTATGTATTTGTGCATGTACATTTTCTAGTAGTATAGTCGGTGCAAATGTGGGGGGTAGGTTCGGAGACGCTCCTGATAGGCTGAAATTTTGAGGGGAAAATATCAATGTTTGTGTAGTTATTAAGTGATTACGTGAGAACAATAGAATTGGCGTGGGTAATTAATTGCTGTAATTATGTGAGGGGTAATTATGTGACAGGTTGAATTTTGTTTACAAATTTTATGTTATTAAATTGTGAAATTAATCGGTGGGGGTTTTCAATTACCCTAGTTATCTGAGGGGTAATTATGTGACATGTTGAATTTTTGTTTACAAATTTTAGGTCAATTGCAAAGATTGTTCCCCTAATTGTTTGAATCAATTGTGTAACAAATGTCTTTTGCGCGCTCATTAATTGGAAAAAGTCAAGATAGCAAGAGGTAGTTTTGATCTACCGTCCTCTGGGTTATGGGCCCAGCGCGCTCCCACTGCGCCATCTTGCTAATTACATGCATATATGCATTATTTTTTGTACATTATTTGAAAAAAGATGTTAAATAAAAGAAAAAAACGAATTAAAATAGTATAAAATGACAGACACAGTACAAATTATGAGCATCAAAATACAAAATTACTCAATCATTTACAATAAATTGTATAAAATTCAATGAACATCAAGGTACACTTAGCCGAGTGGTTAATAAAGTTCGATAAAAAAGTTTAGAAAACTCACGAGAAACAGTTACGAGAAACATATACTATCGACTTTATTAACTTCAGCTTACTAAATACCAAAATGAACACTACTACATATAGTTACTTATAAAATTTAACACGTGTACATCATGAATATTGTTCAAGTTGGTTTGGAAAAACTTAAATAGTTGAAATGCTGCAAAAATTGCGTAGAATCCACACAAATTTTGCGTCTTCTGAAGTGGTCGATGTATTATTTTTTGGTACTTTTTACCTAAAAATTTGTAATGTGTTACTGATCGAGCCAGAGAATCCGCATAATAGTAACTTCTGTTTAGTCGAGCAATCAATATCCAATGTTCACCGACTTCTTTACTCGAAGCAGTGTTAATGATTGCAAAGCTGAAGTTGGGTAAATTTGGAATGAAATCTGCTGGAAACGATCCAATGTATTTGAATTTTAGCTCAGGAATGCGTTCAATAATTTGTTGAAGAGATTGATTATCCATGACAAATAATCTTCTGTTTCAATTCGCAAGCTCCGTTTGAACAGGGATTTCTCACATTACAATCAAGTTGAAATGATTCGTTCTTTTCAATAAAGCAACAATCTTTAGATTGGGGAATTTTACGTATCAGACCTCCTGTAGATTCACTTACTCTGTCTTCACTATTACCTGTGACATCGGGATGAAAGATAATAATGATGATTAAAAGTCCCAGGAATACTGCACAAATAAGGTATACATATAAGTTTGGAGTAGGTCTACCCCAATTTTCATCCATTCCCTATCTTGATATTATAGTGTGGAAAGGGTTGCAACTGGGCGATGAAAGTACATATCCAACAAATGTTCCAACGCAGAAGGCAATAATATAAAAACCATAAAAAATTGAGAAGAAAATTAAAAAATCTTGATTAATGCAGAGTTCTTCAGACATTCTTAGCAACTGTTCCAAACTGATCAATTTTAACTGTTGAGATTCGTTCTCCGAGAACAATTAACTCGGTAACATTGGTTAGCGGACGTTCAAAGAACATTTCTAAACGAAGACTTTCCCCACTGAGTTCAGGATAATGAACATTTTCACCAGCATCTTGGAGTGATGTGAGATCGAATACAAGCACATAATGATCTGTGAAGAAATCATTCGGTAACGCAGGAATTTCTTCGTTGAAGTTCATTGCCTTCATTGTTGTAACATAAGCTCTACAATTGTTGGTTCTATCAATTGAGACAACAACTCTCCCCCCTCGAACAATTCTCAGCTCCCGCAGTCCAAACTTTCGATAATGAAAAGGATTTTCTTGAAAATGTCCGGTGAATGCTGAATTAGTGTTCATTGCTATTGCAATTCGTCTGATTGGGGCATTATTGAAAACATTTTCCTGAATAAATTGATTTTGTCCAGAAGGAATAATAAATGTTCGCGCAATTGTCTCCATAAAATTATAGCAAGCTGGTTGATGTGTTAGTTTATACTTGATTGTCTGGTGATAGACCTCATTAACGACAACACGTCTCGTAAAAGGTGAACAGTCAAGAACTCTAAGGGAAACATGTGGATTGTAGGAAATCATGTAAAAATTTGGTCTCGCTCGAATCAATTTGAGTCTAATTTTTGTATTTGGAAGTAATAATTTTTCACATTGAAATAAGTCGATTGCAAGTTTACCATATAAGGTAACCCCATCTTTCAACAAAAGCTCTTCTTCCCTATCTATGAACGGACTTTTTTCATAATCACTAGGATCTTTCTCAAATTCGTATCCATGACAAGCCAAAATTCCTTCATTATTCATTGTAGAAGCATTGAATTCATTGGATATCAGAGCTTTGTGGCCATAGAGTCCGTTAGAGTTGTACACTTGTTGATTGTTTAAATACACTTCGCAGTTGGAGAAAAGAGAGTGTAACAAGTTGTTGACATGAGTCAAATATTGTAAATCATCATCAGTGAAAGTCATACCCATATCTGGTTTTCCATGCTCCTCTTTTTTCATGAAATCGTCAAATAATCTTCCCTTTTGTAATCCAACTTTAATTTGTAAATGAATATCTCTCATATCGAGATAAATACTTCTATCTGTTTCAAATTCAAATTCAATGCTGCTTTCATCCAATGAAGTGCTGGGATAAACTTCTTGAATATGGGATGATTCAATTGGTTCCAAAACCGGAATTTTGTCAAAAATCTCCACGCAAGAATTTGTAAAGTGTCCATAACGGAAATTACTGTCATTTGTTGATCTGGTATTCATTTTAGTTTGGTAAAAATATCCCTCCTAGTTCGACGACGTCGACTGATTTTTGGCGAGCGTTTTCGAATAATACGTCGTTTTCTAGGTTTTCCTCCTCCTAGTTGTTTACGTAAAGTTTTCTTTCCAACATCTGTGGCTGCAGATTTGAACTTTTTCCTTCCAGCTAATACATTTCCGATTTCTGGCGCAGCTAATTCAATCAAGTCAGCACCAACTCTTTTAGCTGCTGGTACAACATATCGTCTCAAAAAAGGAATTGCAGTTCTCCCAATTGTTTGTGCTAAAGCTCCAAATCCTCTTCCCCTTTGTCTTGAATAACCACGAAAATACGGTAAATCACTGTCTGCAACCATTTTTTGTAAACTTAATTTTAAAAATGATTGTCTGAAGCTCTTCTGAACATCAATACAGCTCTTGTTACACCTACTGAATTGAAGGGAACTTTTTCACCGTATGAGTCGCGGAGCTCAAGTTTAATGCTGTGGAAAGAATTTTTAAGAATTTTTTTAAATTGTAGATTTGGGAAGTTTTGATAATTCATATATTGTCCAGTAGATATTATGTCTCCATTCTTAATTTTAGAAATAAACGGAATACATCTCAAAAGCGCGGCTTTTGTATCACCTACAATATTGTATTCAACAATATCGCTGTATATCATGAGAGTATGAATTCGAACAATATCATAGGGAAATTTAGGAAAATGTGGTCCAGCACCACTCATAAAAACACCCATTCCGTAAACAGCTTCCTCACACCCAAATACGTGACAGAGATCAGTACTGAAGATAGTTAGTAACGAGTTTTCATTAGGAAGGCTTAGGGATATTCTCTGTGTAATTCTGTTGACTTTTAATTTGATTGGGGTTTTCTCATACTTTTCTCTTTCCTGAATTTGTTTGTTCATTTCGTTCACAATATCAGATATTGATGGATATAGTCCTGCATCAATTGTATAATAATCGGAAGGTTTTGTATCTGGAGTTGCAGCATCTAGATAGAAAAATTTTCCATCTGTAATATTCTGGTACAAAGATGGATATGATAGTTCGGTTATTGCCATCTCCCATTCTCCTTCAAGGTTAATCTGTTCGGGAAGGAAATTGGTAAAAGAACTCAATGTATTATTTGGATAACAATCAAAGGATGCTTTGGAAACCAGCTCTACTGTAAAAGAGTTCATCACTAAATGATACACTTTGAGAGCTCTTGTTCATAAAATTTTCCTAGTATTTCATCACCCTGCTCTCCCTTGAGGTTGTATGTTGGAGGTTTGTACGTAGCAATCTTAACAATTTCAAAGATTTCACTCGTGAACTGTGACTTGTATCCTTTTCTAAAAGGAATATCGTATTTCGAAATTCGTACTTTATCCCCTACTTTAAACCGAGGTTTTTTGTATTGTCTGATCGGATTGTTGTAAAAAATTGATAAAAAGTCTTTGTTTTTTACCTCTTTTGGAGCTTTACCTGTAGATCTATTTACTCTACTATTCATTGTATTTAGGAAAGATCCCATTTTTACAAGGTACTTATGCCCGTTTTCTTCCATGAAGCGATAAATAATGTTTTTCAAAGATCTGATAGTTCTCTCAGCTACGGCAGCTTTTGTTTCACTTCTCGTTGAATAAATTTTAATTTTCTTTTCTCCACAAAATTTCCGAAATTCGCCACCAAACTCTGTTCCTTGATCAACCCATACTTTTTGTGGGATGTTGTTTTTTCGTAGCATTTTTTTGAAAGCTGCTACAGCATCTGTAGAATACTTTGATTTCTTTGGTTGAACACGGACAAAACGAGAAAATACATCAACGCAGATTAATAGATACTTTACTCCGTTATTAAACTCTGACAATTTGTCCATAAAAGCTAAATCAAGACACCAAATTTCATTTATCCGCTTTGCAAATGCAGGTAATCGTCTAAAATGTCGATTTGCTTGACGGTATTTTGTATAGGAATTTTTAGTGTGGAGAAAGGAAATAACCTTGCCTCTTGATAAACCGCTCGCTTTTTGAAGATTTCTAACCGATCCAAATACAGCTTTTCCTTCTTTGTATAATCGTTGAAGTTTCGCTTTTTCAGATTTTGAAAGGGATCCAACTCCCTCTGTCTTTGCTTTTGGCATCCTTGTTTACAATTTTGCTCGGACTTATCCCTGTAGCATCAAGTATTGTGTAATATATATCAGGAAATGCAATATTTTTTCTCTTCAATGCGTAAATAAAATCAGTAAATGCTACATTTGTATCTCTTCCATCCAGTAAAATGGAGTCACTGAGGGACAGCTTGATTCGAGGACATTTGAGTATTTGATCTACAACTGACTCGTTTTTGAATGATTTTGTGTTAGTGGTGATGTCCTTGTGAAGAGAATCTAAATTTTGTGGAACGAAGTTAACTTTTTCCTCACTCTCGTCCAATTTATACACATGTAATTTGAATTTTTGTTCGTAAAGCTGTTGAGGAATCAAAACAAACTGTTCCATTTCAAGAAAGACGGTTAATGATAGACGGAGTTAGAATTGATATAAGTTCTATTCCTTTCCTTGAACTTAAAATTGCTCTCCTTTTATTTATTCCAGTTCTTTTTAGAATAAGCTGATGAATTTCGTCTTGATACTTTTTTACGTCTCGTTTTTGAATATCTTGCAGTTCTCCTCTGAGCATGTTTACGATGCACTCGTTTAGGAACTGAATAAATTCTTTCGGACAATTTTTTAGGTAAGTTCTTTTGAAGTTCCGGGAATAACTTTGGAACGCTGTCAGAGTAGAGAGATGTTGTGTGCTCATCACTCAAAAATGTGGTCTGCTGTTTATGTTGTGGAAGGAAAAAAATTGAAGGAATCGATCCACTATTTGTACAAAATCGAAGAGAGTCGACTGTTTTGGGAGTTAAATCAATAAGTAAATGACCATAAGGAATAGAAGTTGCTTTGGTATACCAATCTTTTAATTGTGAACCTAATCCCAACTGTTGGCTCAGAGTGTTTATTTGCAGTACATCTCTAGGAGATTTGAACAAGACGATATGAGTATTTTGTAACTCTATATCTCTTCCTAATCTACTCTGATGAAATAAATTGTGTTTGATGTATATTGTGCTGAGTCCTTTATGTCTTCCAGCTGTTGCAATTTTAACGAAATCTTTAGAGCTGGAAATCTCCTCACAAGAGTCGTCAAAAATTAACAGATACTTTGTTCCGTTATTTGGGAGGTTTTGAATAAACTCAAAGTCAACTCCTTCTATGAACTCAATATTTTTAACATCTTTAGACATTAAACCATAAAGAGATTGATAATGTTGATAGAAGTAGTAAATTTTGTCGAACTCTGGTTGAAAAGTTCCAATTGTTAACCATTCATGTATAAGATGAGATTTCCCAGATCCGCTTGGACCAACCAATGAAATAAAAATTCGTTCTTTTGTGGAAATTATCTTGTTCATAATTTAGGTGAAGGTAAAATATAACCAACTGTACTAGAAAGGATTGCAATCCAAACTGTTGTTTCTTCACACGTTGTAGCCAATGTTATTCGTACTATACAACAGACCAGAATTACGAGTATAACAAAAAATTCGGACAGAAAAACGACTAGAGACCTATTACAAGTCTGTCCAAAACATTTCCATGATTGTCGTTCCTGATTATTATCATCAAAGACAAAATTACCCAAATTTAATCCTTTATCTGTATGCTCAGTCATTTAAACGTAATCATTGAGACGATAGAGAAAATGTTTCAACTGAATTGTGATGTAAATAAATAAAAAAATGAGATAAGCTTCTAAACATAAAAAAGAAACAAACAACAGCGACAGGCAAAACACTGTCTCTTCACAGGAATTAATAACAGAAAGCATAAAAAAGGAGAATAAATTCAAAATTAAGAAAAACGACAGAATTGAAATGAAGAATAACTGTGTAACGCTAGGACAAAATTTGTTCAACTTTCTCATTTTTGAAGCAACTTTTCTATGTTTTGTAGGCGAAAAAATGATTTTAAAAATTAATTAAAAGACAATATGATACATTACAATCAAAGTATATAAAAATTTTTACAAATATTAAATTTTGTCAAAAAAATTAAGAACCCAAGTTCCATAAGCATAAGCTTTCTTCTCTGCACAGTGCAATGTTTTCTTGTGTCATAGGGGTAGTTACTACATTCCCAGATTGTATCTTCGTTGGAAATCAACTTAGAGGCTTTTGGACATCCAAAATCATCCAAATTTTCCACATCCTTACACAAATAATTGGATAGGATTTTACATTTCTCCAATCCTTTGGCAAAGTATTCGGTTGTAGGAGAACAATGTTGATGAATTATGGTTGGAAGATCTGAGTAATCAACTTTTCCATTATTCCAGTTTATTCCATGTAAATTCTTTGTGTTCCACTTTGCTTGAAATGTTGGCTTGTAGTCATTCGGTGGGAGGAATGTATATCCTAACACAATTCCGTCCTTGAAAATTCCCAGCTCCTTGACAACTGTTCCCTCCAAGCACTCAATATCAAACACAACGAGAGTCATCCTCTTTTTAGCTGAGATAATTGACAAATGATTAACAATCTAGTATTTTAAAAATATGAGGATGACAAACTTTAATGCAGAGACAAAAGAATAATCCAGTTATATGACCTAGAAGACAGGAGCTGGGTAATTGCGGCAGCATGTAACAATAACCTGGTCCTTCGTCTGTTGTTGTTTTCACAGCTCCAGCAGAATCATGTAAAATTGCATGTAGACGAAAAATTTTTGATCTAGCTAAGAAAAAGTCCAAAAGAGAGTTTCCATATCCAATTCTTCCTCCGTGAGGAAACTTTTGATCAATTTCGTCCAAATCGACATTTCGGTCCCAAATTTTACACGCTGCGAGAAAACAGTTTTTACGTTTTTCGTTCGTAGGGAACATTGAAAGTATGCTTCCGTAACAATTGAAAATGTTTACCAGAGTAACAATATTCATTAACTCTGAGTTGTTTCGTCCAAAATAATGCAAGTCTTTTTGTAATTTTCTATATAGGAAAGAAGTGTTGGTAGATGATCTACTAGATTTTTATACTCCTCTTTTTTCAAATCAATCTTTGTAAGAAAACTCCACTGATATCCGTTCCAGCGATGTTGAGAAATGGAAATTTCTTGTTTGTCAGAACGATATGTTAGAGTTGTTCTGCGCAGCCCATTATGAATAACCCACTTGAATTCAGAAATTTGGGACTCTACGTCTAAATTATCCAAATTGGGAAAATTTTGCGCTTCAAGAACTGTATATGAATACCTTTTAAGATCGTGATGTAACCTGACGTGAAAAACTTTTGATTTATCTCTGAGACTTAAGAAAATGTTTCTAGAGCATCCAATTTCCCAACTCATTTTAAGAAGAAAAAATTTTCAAATGAAAAAAATGTTTGCTGAAAGTCTAATACATATAATCACCAAGTATTCATCATTCAATATAAAAAACATCATAATATTGCGCAGCAGTAGTTATTGAAATGTACATTGTTCAATATTAGAAAAGTCTTTAAGATTTTCAATAAGTTCCTTGAATTCTTCCATTTTATAGCTGACGTAAGTCACTTGCTTGAACTCATTGCTCTCTTTGCGACAAAATAGTCGGATCTGGACATAAACTGAAGCTGGATTGTCCTGAACGTACTGTATAAAGGTAACGTAGAGGCTTCGATTTTTTCCAATGCTGATCTCTCTTGCTTTGTGACATTGTTGCAGCACGTCTTCCATTTTTGGGTTCCTCTCAAATTGAGCTGGATTTTCTCGAATTTCCCAGTCCCCATTCAGCAGATCGTTCTTCAGAAGACAAAATTTCTTGAATTCGTAATCTCCAATTCTCAGTTGTTGGTACTTTTCAAATGTTCCACATTTATCTTTTTTAAAGACTTGAAAAGTTGGTTCCGAGTAATTTTGTCCATTTCTAAATATTTGGGACACAGTAAATCTCCCAAATCTGTTTGGATGAGAACCAAAGTCAATATAAAATGGGACGGAATCAGTACCCAATTTAGGTTGTGAATCTGTAAACATTGATGGAGCGCTCGAGTAACAAGGAGATACTTTGGAGAGAGACATTTACGTAACTTGAGTAAGCTGCGAGAAGTTGATTAAATGATTTGCTTAAAAAATTAAGGGCCTCTACAACGCAGAATTTCCTTTTATGCTAATGACATCATTGTTTTCGCACAATTTCCTAAAAAGGAAGAGAAAAATTTGTCTATTTAGAATTCTTCCTTAAAAGGATTTCTAATCAGAAATTTTCAATAAAGAAAACTTTTGAATCATTATAGAAAAAGAGTCTTTGTGTTTAGCACGTCTGTGTTGCATTAGAGAGAAGTAGTGACGAAAATATTTTGAACAAGTAAAACATCGAAATTTATTAATCCGCTGTTTCTTGAATTGATTCATAGTTCAAATGACATTTTAAATTGCACATAACAATTTCATTGGTTTCCTTATTTGGAATTTGAATTTCTTTATAATTTATAAGTTGATTTCCTTATTTGGAATTTGGTTTTATTTATAATAAATAAATTAGTTTCCTTATTTGGAATTTAAGTTCAAATAAGGAAATCAATTTCTTTAGAACTAAATAATATTACAGAATGGCAGCAGTTATGTGTCAGGTTTTACCACACTTTTACAAAAAATTCTGTGAAAAGGCGTTGTTTATATCTGTATCTGTCAAAGATTATAGACCATATATTCTTACAAGTGAATATGTTGTTGCTTCACACAACAGTTTCTGTCCCCTGAAAACCTGTCGATATCACATTGTTCTCATTTCTTTCTCCATCGGAGACTTGCTTCAAAAACTGGAAGATCTCTCCTATTTATATCAGACAGTTGATTGTTTATATACATTATATAAACATCAATTTTTTGGCAATATTTTGGAAGAATCGGGACTTGTCTTTACTCAGTTAGACAGAGCAGTACAACACAATTATGAGAACAAATATGTTGAGAAGTTACCTAGTGTGTCTAAAAAAAGATTGAGTAGAAAGAAGTTCAAGAGACATCTACTGCGCGCTGAACAAAGAAATGTAAGCACACAAACAATGGGATCTTCTTTTCTGGACAGAATTCAATCTCTTAAAAACTCAAAATATGAGGGTGAATTGATAAAAATTGTTGACTGTTTGTTAGACGGTCATGGCTTAATTGATAATTCTCTGTTATATCTTGAAATTAGAAAGTAATAAACTTGTAATTGCATCACAATTATTTACATAGTATCAGTTTTATGTTTGGTTTAAAAATCAAGAAAATTCAATTTCTCTTTTTTTACAATCTTTTCCTTAAATGTTTAAATTGATACCTCTAATCTGTTAAATGTCAAGTTTTGTAACAAATTATTCTTTTAAAAGTCGAGTTTTCTCACAAAAATTTTTGTTAACTGTTGGGTTTTGGAACAATTTATTTTAATAAAAGTCGAGTTTTCTCAACGAAATTTTTGTTAAATGTCGAGTTTTCATTCAATCTTTTTGTTTAAATATCAAAAAACAGTTTCCAATTGGATACAATAAAGCGCAAATTTTTTCCTGATTTTCACCAGTTTACGGTATAATTTAACGCAAAAAAGGAAGAGATTTTTAATTTGTAAAATGACAAGTTTTCTTTTTCTATAACAACTTATAAATCGAGTTTTCATACAGGTTTTTTTCTTAGAAATCAAATTTCTGCTCAGTTTTTTTTCTTAAATTTCAAATTTTTGATCAAAAACTTTTGTTAAATGTCGAGTTTTGATAATGCTATTTCCGTTAAATATCAAGTTTTGTAACGAAGTTTCAAAATTCAAAATTTTGTTTGATTATATCCTTGTGAACTGGTTTAGAAAAGAAAGCTCACATGAGAAAAATTATATTATAAAGAATGTTTAAATACATCACCAGGAAAATGTATAAATCAACATACAACTTTTCCGTTAAGAACGATTACAAATGAAGCTGCAAAATTGTACCAACTCGAATCTATTCAAACAGAGTTCTCACAACATACTCTGGTAAGTTTTGAATCTCATTCCCAAAAGGTCTAGAACGTTCAAATATTACTGGAGGATCAGTTGGTTGAACGCTGATTGAAGTTGTTGAATTTTCATCAGTCAGCAAAATTGGATTGTGCGCCGTTCCATCCTCTATGGAAGGTGTTGTCATTGATGGAGTAGTCGACATATCAGTAGAACCATAGTACTGTGCCGGATCAAAGTTCTGCTGTTCATTTGCTGTCCAAGTGCTAGTATCAACACTTAGCTCGCTCCCATCAAAGCTTGACACAGTTTGAAGCAAATTCCCTGACTCCTCCACTGAACTCAAAACTTGATTTACATCCGGGCTAGAGAACCAAGAGTTGGGAATTTGCCCTTCTTCCCAAGGGAAAGTATATTGAATGTTGCCAGCGACGTAGGTAGGTGGAAATTCTGTCCCAGCAACGTGGGGATAGTGGTGCCCACTAATAACAGCAACCTCGTGTCCCATCGCTTGAGTTCCAAGCTGATTCTCCGTAATTGGAACCTGACCCTGATGATAGGTGTCGAACTGTTGTCGCTGGTGTTCAATAATATGCCACACAGTGATGGGTAAAGTCATTACAGTCTCATATAATCCGTTTGATAAGTCTTTAATACTTATCCGAGCAGTCTCCTCAGTGAAGGAAAATGAGTACAGAAGACTGTTGTTTTGCACAATAAACTCCATTTTGTTGAGATGAGTTGATAGAAGTGGATTTTTTAGAAACAAAAGCAGTTTGTAAATGAACGTATTGAAAACTGTCAAGTAGAGAGTAAGTTAGAAAACAAATTTCACTTTATAGTAGGACAAAAAGAATATCTAAGTTAGAAACAGATAAACGTTACAACTGAAGTAAGATCTGTAGATAAGAAGAATGTGAATGTAGGAACTCAATTGTATAAAGTTTTGAAGAATAGTTAGCAGGACGATGAGGAACAGAGGTGAAATTAATTTTGAGGAAATGAAAGAGAATGATGAAGTCTAACTTTGTCGCTCCTATTTATAGTGAATTCCGTCCAATAAGAACAAAGTAACCAAAGAAGGAAATATTTTGTAGAAAAACTGACGTTAGTAACCGAAACAGGAAATGGAAATCATTTAATGTATCCAAATATGGAAGAAGTTGTTATAAAATGATGCTCGTATACGAAGCAGGAACATCAATGCGTGAATAGAAACCAAATATGGTTTTTGAATAATACATGTATCACATGATACGACTACTTGTTTCCTAAATAAGGATAGCTCATTGGGAACGAAGTGACATAATTTACCAAAAATGTTAAGCTCTGATAAATTTGTTCAACTTCGTTAAATTTTAAATCAATCTCGGAAAGTATTCCATTTTTGGAACAGAACTTTTGTATATATATATTTGGGAGCCGAATTCCAAATCGAATTTTTACTCCTTCAGAATTGTAATCTGTATAATAATGAAAAAACAACGCGCTTTGTACAGATGAAGTGATTGCTATGGGGTCAGGAATTGGAATACAGTTCGCTTGTGCTAGATTTCTGTACTGTTCTAAAATTTCGGGAACAGAATTCAAAATAAATAAAATTTCGTACTTGTTAATGTGTAGCTCTGACGATAAATCAAATGATTGTTTCGTTATATAATCATCATATTTGAATTTTCTAATGGAAAATGTTGCATATTCGAATCCTTTACTAAATCGGATTATTCTATCCTTCTGAACGCAAATGTCCAAGAAATTGTAGAAAAAATAGGAATCAACATCAATCTCAACAACTTTGTAAGCATCGGCAATTCCTTCTTTCCTCTTATATATTTTTTCCAACAACTGTAAATGATTTTTGATTAACATTTTTCGCAAATGAGCAAAATTTCACGCAATACTCTGTTTATGTAAAAGAAAATTAAAATTAAGAAACAATTACACAAAATAAAATCGTTAATCTTCAGAATAATTTCTTTAACACGGGATTTCGATTGGTTGAGAGGTTCCAAGACAATAACGTTAAGTTGTAAAGTAAATATTTGTTCGTGAAGTATGGATGAATATTTGTTTTCGACATCTTTAACATTGTTGTAAAAGCACATTCATGTGCTAATTTCAATTTTCAATAGGACTAGATTTGTTTGCAAGCACCGAATTCTGTCAATTGCGGATAGACACAAATTTGAATCACAGATTTTGTTAAGATTGGAACAATTTGTTTGAATTTGTTGTGAGTCTGTTTTTGGATTATGGCTGGATGAAATATGAAAACTTATGTAAAATGTAAAAGAAATGATTAAGAAGATATATAAGAATGATTTGCTATTTTTGAGTTTACTCCAAGGAATGAATTCACATATTTAAAAAGAGTGTTCTTAATTATTAAAGGTATTTGTAAATGGAAGAATCTGATTGGTTTATTCATTATGTTCTAGAATGTTCGGTTATGACAACAAGCTTCTTAAAATGGAAATGATAACTTTCCATATATGGAGTGATGCGTCATAGCTGCGTTCCCTAAATGTACAAAAATAATTTCTTTCATTCTCACTTTGTTATTGTCACAATTAGTTGCTCGTCACAATACCCGAATTTGTTTCATCTTGTACCAAAACAATGCCTTCTCTCGATAGAAATCTCCCAGTGAAATGCACAAAGTGCAACAAAATGGTGGTGAAGAAGAATATGGCAAGACACAAGCAGTCTTGTGATAGTGGGACTCTATTTTGTCCCAAATGTCCACATTTCAGTACAAAGAAGAAAGAAGACATGAATTACCACATTGCTAAGCATCACGCTCCTAAGGATACAAAGCTAAGCACTATGTGTACTGTATGCTTGGAGGAGTTTCCGAGTTTCTATTCTCTTCAACAACACAAGAGGAGAAAGCATGGAACTTCAACAAAAGTTGGAACAAAATCGAGTGAAAAGCTTAAAGAAGTTCTAGAATCAGAGGAGCTGGAAAAGGACAACGAGCAGCTACAACAAGAACTTAGTGCTTGCCAGCACTTTTTTGACGATACTGAGATGGAAAATGGAAGACATCAAGTGTTCAACTTCAAGTTGTCCAAGCTCGATCCTCATGAAACTAATAAAAAGTTGAAAGAAGTATTCGAAAAACTCAACTGTGCAGCCAAAGTCAACTTAGCTCTAGGATTTATATTAAGAAATGTGGATACGGACGAGTATCGATACTTCTACGCTCACGAGAACAACACTTTGTTCGAGAAATCTCATCTACTCTGTTCCAAAGGAGACTTAGTCTCTCTTCAGGACAGGATTGAAAAGATGGATTTAGTGGAGACGTGTGCTCAGGAGCGGGAGAATACAAAATGGCGATTTGCTCTGACTACAAATGTAACAATATTTTGCGCTCTCCTAAAATCCATTCCAATGGGATGTATCGATGCTGTTCTTCCTGAACAGTTACTCAGACGACCAGATGTGAATTGTCTCGTATCGAATGGCTATGGTGAGACTTACAAAGATTATCTTTGCTTATTCCGAGCTATAGCTGTTCACTTATATGGATCATCGGAGCTTGAGATCAATGCAAAAAATTTGTTTAGTGCATTCCTCCACGAATCTGGACAAGACGCAATCAATTTCAGAGGGGTATCGATCGATCATCTTGTATTTGTTGAAAATGCGATAAAGCACAACATATTTATTTACGATATTGACATTGTAGATGGAGATTTTGTTGGTGAACTTGCGAGGAGAAGTATTGAAATGTATGAGAAAAATATTAATTTATTACGTTACAACAACCACATATGCTATGTAGATGATATCAACACATTCTTTAAACGATTCCGTTGTCCCAGTTGCGATACGTTCATTCAGAAAGCGGGAAATTTCAACCGCCATGTTAAAACGTGTAAAGATAGAGTACAGCATATTTACCCAAAGAGTGTGTATACATTGCGCGAGACCTTATTTGATAAGCTTGACGGATTTGGAATTTCCTACAACGAAGATCAAAAATTGTTCAAGAACTTGGCTATATTTGACTTTGAATCGATATGTGTACCCTCCGACCAATTAAAAGATACAAACACAACCACTTGGATTGAAAAGCATGAACCAATCTCTGTCTCTATTTCCTCCAATTTAATTGATGAACCTGTCTTCCTATGCGATAAAGATCCGAAAGCTCTCATTATATCTTTTGTTGAAGCTATTGAAGACTTAGCAAACAAAAGTAAAACTGAAATGCGGACAAAGTTTTCCTCTATTGAAGCAGTAATCAGAGCACGAGTTAACGCTATTGGCGAAAATTTAATTAAAAGAAAGGATCAAAACGCTTCAACATTTGAGTGTGAAGATGAACGTACCGAAGAAGATGATGAAGCTGATATGTCTACGCAATTTCTCCAAATGCAGAAAAACCAGCTTTTGGACTTACAGCAGCACTTTGAGCGTTATGTGAACACTTTACCTGTGTTCGGATTCAATAGTGGAAAATATGATTTAAATCTCATTAAGTCCTATCTCCTACCCTATCTTATTCATGAGCGCGACATTCAACCTACTGTTATTAAAAAAGCAAATCACTTTGTTTCTCTTAAGTTTGGTGATGTACAATTTCTCGATATCCTCAACTTTCTCGGTGGAGCTACATCACTTGATTCTTTCCATAAAGCATACAAGACAAATGAGACCAAAGGATTCTTCCCCTATGAGTGGTTTGACTCTCCCGAAAAGCTCGATGCAACTTTTCTCCCTCCTTACGACCGTTTCTTTAGCAAACTGAGAAACTATAATCCACTGGAGAAGGAATTTACTGATTTCACTAAATTGCTTAACAGTGGATTTTCTCAACAAGAGTCATTAAAAAAGTTGAGGTTGAAAAATGTTCCTCCATCTGGAATTGACAATTACAATTACCTGAAAGGGGTCTGGGAGCACGAAAAAATGGCTACATTCAGAGATTTTGTCAAGTGGTACAACAACAAGGATGTTGTTCCAACACTGGAGGCAATGCAAAAAATGATGGAGTTTTATCACAACAAGGGTATCGATATGTTAAAACTCGGATGTACACTTCCGAACTTGGCTAATATCTGTCTTCACAAGTCAACAAACCACAAGTTTTTTCCATTTGTTGAAGCTGACAAAGATTTACATGACAAAATACGTGAGGATATGACTGGTGGTCCATCTATTGTTTTTACTAGAAAAGCAGTAGTTGATCAGACCTTCATACGAAACTCTGAAAACCTTTGCAAGTCTATCGTAGGTATTGACGCTAGCCAACTCTATCCCTTTTCAATGTGTCAAGAAATGCCCACTGGACTTTACACTCGATGGGAATTTGATACAGATTCTCAAAAATTCAGGGCTCGAACAAACAGATCTCGAACATTTGAGAACATGGTTATGTCATATCTTCAATCACAACGTTCCGAATGTAAAATTGAGAGCTACTACACAACCGGAAAACAGAAGAAGATTGATTGTTTTAGCGTAGACGGATTTTGCACACATTGTAATACGGTGTTTGAAGCCATGGGTTGTTACTTTCATTTCTGTCCTTGTCAGGAAGCTAAAGCAAGTCTCTCGGAAGAGGAAACACAGAGAGGGATTAGAAAAAGAGAACATGATGAATTGAGAAGAGATTACTTAAAAAGTAAAGGATATAAGATTGTTGAAATCTGGGAGTGTAAATGGTGGGAAAGTGTTAAAGAAGAAGAAAATGTCAGAAATCACGTGAGAAAGAACTTTCCTTTCAAATTACCTTTGAAGCAAGAGTCTTTACTAGCTAAAATAAGAGATGGGGAGATGTTTGGATACGTACAATGTGATTTGGAAGTTCCCACAGGTTTGAAGTACAAGTTTTCGAATTTCCCGCCTATTTTTAAAAATTTCAACGTTAGTCGAGCTGATATTGGGGATTATATGAGAGATTACGCTGTCGAAAACAACTTACTGAAGCAACCTCAGCGAATGCTAATTTCAAGTTTCAATCTGGAAAATGGAACAATTATTACTCCCCTACTAAATTTCTACATCAGCCTCGGTCTGAAATGTACAAGAATTTATAGATTTGTACAGTACACGCCGCGCAAATGTTTCAACACCTTTGTACAGTCAGTGGTAGACGCTAGAAGAGGTGGAGATGAAAATCCTGATTCCAGCGTTGTTGCTGAGACTATGAAATTATTGGGTAATAGCTCTTACGGTTATCAGATTATGGACAGAAGCAAAGATACAGAAACCAAATATTTGAAGGATGAGAAGACGCACAAAGCAATCAATGGGAAAATGTTTAAGCGGTTGAACAATGTCTCAAAAGAGCTTTACGAAGTTGAGCTAGCAAAATCAAAAATTGAACACCGCGAACCTATAATAGTTGGATTCTTCATACTTCAGTACGCTAAATTACGTATGTTGGAGCTCTACTATAACTTCTTTGACAGATTTTGCGACGTGGATAAATTCGAGGAGTTAGAGATGGATACAGATTCCCTCTATTTAGCCTTAGCTCATGAGAATTTGTATGATTGTATTCGACCTGCTAAAAAACAAGAATGGGAAGCATTGAGAAAGCAGGATTGTAACGACTCTTTCCAAGCAGATGCTATTCAAAATTTCTTCCCTAGAACATGTTGTTCTAAGCATAAGAAGCATGATAAACGGGAACCAGGACTTTTCAAGGAAGAATTCAGATGTACGGAAATGATTTGTCTTTGTAGCAAAACTTATTGTTGCTACGATGCACAGTCTGACAAATACAAGTTCAGCAGTAAAGGTCTCAATAAAAGAACACTAAAAGAGAATGGAGATGGACCGATGGAGAAATATCGACGTGTGATGGATGAAATTATCAATCTTACTTCAACAAATAGAGGGTTCAGAACAATAAACCATTGTGTTGCTACGTATGAGCAGACAAAGAAGGGACTGTCCTATTTCTACCCTAAGCGCATTGTTCAGTCTGACGGTATTCATACAGCACCACTCAACATATAACTTAAATGCTTTTCTTATAGCACAATTCTTTAGTATTCTCTATTACATTTATACTGTGTCTGTAATTTTATACAATTTTAATTCATTTTTTTTCTATCACTGAATTTTTTCCAATTAATGAGCGCGCAAAAGACATTTGTTACACAATTGATTCAAACAATTAGGGGAACAATCTTTGCAATTGACCTAAAATTTGTAAACAAAAATTCAACATGTCACATAATTACCCCTCAGATAACTAGGGTAATTGAAAACCCCCACCAATTAATTTCACAATTTAATAACATAAAATTTGTAAACAAAATTCAACCTGTCACATAATTACCCCTCAAATAATTACAGCAATTAATTACCCACGCCAATTCTATTGTTCTCACGTAATCACTTAATAACTACACAAACATTGATATTTTCCCCTCAAAATTTCAGCCTATCAGGAGCGTCTCCGAACCTACCCCCCACATTTGCACCGACTATACTACTAGAAAATGTACATGCACAAATACATACACAAAACCTATACCCTATCTTAATACATGGCGGCACCTAATCAATACATGTCCGCGGCTATAACTAATCTCAATACATGTCGGCGGCTATTACTAATCTTAATACATGTCGGCACATATAACTAATCTTAATACATGTCGCCGGCTATAACTAATCTTAATACATGGCGGCGGCTATTACTAATCTTAATACATGTCGGCGGCTATTACTAATCTTAATACATGTCGCCGGCTATAACTAATCTTAATACATGGCGGCTATACCCTATCTTAATACATTAACGCCGCTATACCTAATCTTAATACATGCTAATTCATTCCCTATCTTAATACGTTAGGGAGGTCCCAAATCCCGAAAAATACGCTATACCCTATCTTAATACATGGGGGACCTCACCCCCCCCCCCCCCCCCCGGGGAGTGTAGCTCACTATATTACTACTCTCAAAGTTATAGAAAAGCATTTGATTTTTTTCTCCATTTGTTTGTCAGCGGCTTTAAATTCTTCTACTTTTCATTTTCTATTTAATTTCCTTAAACGCTCCTGAAGTACCTTGACCACAACGAACATGTTGTCGAACTTGCAATGGATCTACAAATCAAGCCTTCTAGACAAAATTTCTGTCATTGAAGCATCACTTTCACTCATGGATATTACGAGAAGTAAATGCGGCGTTATCATTGTGCAAATCATAGCTCGTTCAGTCTGAGGCCGGTCTTTTTCGTTTTATTGAGGCTGATGTTGATAACATTGGCAATTTTGTATTGTAATTTTTCCGCAGATTTTCTATTTGTTTGACCTGAAAAAATTTCGAGGTTCGCATGGTTCCGGTTGTGCCTCGATTCAGGGTTTCCGGCTTTTTTTAGCGGTTTTGTGAGGGTCAATTTTTGCATATTCACTGCAGTACCTGCAAATGAAATTTGGATGGTGATCGTTTTTAGCTGACGAGCCGCTGCATTCGATATGCATATATATGTGCCGCAACAGTAGCTCCAAATTCCACCTCCTCGGAGATGAATACAACCCTTAGATTAATGGATTTTTAGTACCTGAACTTGTCAGGGGGAGGCTGTTCTTCGAGTGCACGCTATTGATAAAGATGAATATAACTATGCTTAAAATTCATTGCAAAAGTATATCACACTGTGCAGCTACAAGGTAAACAAATGGTTACCGTAGAAAGAGAAATGAATACCATCTCGAGAAAGAACCTCTTGCTGAAATATAATGAAATTATTAAAGGAACTGTATAAAACTGACGAAAATGGTGCAGAGTCAAGCGCATGTAGTATATTAAGCGGTTAGCAAATTTATTTTTTGAAATGCCAGTTATTTTACGTGAGACGACCGTGACCGGTCAATTGGTTGACATACAATTAGCCGACACACCTTTTAGCCGACACTTAAGCAGATATAACTACTCGAAAACCACAGTTCACGATAATTACCCGCGCATTAAGCGGTAACTGTAGCGTCCCTTAGTTGTAAAACAAACATTAATTGGCTATTACTGCTGGCTAATTTGGCCATGCCTCAGCGGCCCGTGGGACTTGATATGAATCTATCTCAACCGAACAAATTATTACGGCCGAACATAATTAAGTGGACGCTTCTAATAACAGTACTTTAATTATACAGTTCCGATTTCGGTCATTTTCACGTCGTCTTGATGAAATCTGTCGGCCAATTGGCGTGTCTTCTAATTTGTGTGTCGGCTAACACCCCTAGCCCCGAGACGACAAGTGGTTGCAATTTATAACATCTGATATCCAACAGAATTCAGTAGCATTCAATGAAGTGAGAACAGGTGTATTGGTCATCATTGAATCCTGCGACAATGCAAACTGATCTCCAATTGAGGGGTGGATTCTGGTTGACTTCATTGAAGAGGTCGATTAGGTTAGCTCCGCGAAATGAGAGGATGGTTACTCCGACTGCGCTGTCTTTGATATATTTTGTCTTGGATGTACCAATTACTAAATCTTGTGCATTCCTGGGCAGTATCTGTGCAGCAAATTGTCTCATCACCTGCAAAAATATGAAGCAGATTGAACCTTTGTCTAAACCCGGGAGAAAATCCCTTCAGCAATAGCTGAGAATTCAAATAACCACCAGGTTATACTGTTCCTACACATGCGTATTTTATTCTTGTTTATACAGTGTATGTAAATATATCTATGTGTAGGCTGTGTGTCTGTTAGTGTGCTCCTGTTTGCGCGGTAAATGTGTGTGAGGGCATCGCAATGCTTTTTTGCAGGATTTAATGTAATTGCACGCTAATGGCTGCATCGCCATTCCAGAAGCCTGGACGACGACACAACAGGCTTAGGACTGAAGCGATTCCATCGAAAGACCCGAAAGCCATTCCACTTTTTCTCTCCATTTTCAATTTCGTAAGCCGTTTTGGTAACTTCATTAGAAATCCAGTATCTTTTCCGTTTGCTCCTCCCTCAATGCATTATACACCCGCAATTACAGAGAAGGTTTCATTAGCCGATATTCATTGTACCAATATTACACGTGCGCTTGGGTTTGAAATTTCTATACATCCACTAAGATGCGGGGCACTAAGAGAAAGAAGGTTGAAATATTAACATTTTCCACATTAAGAAGTCTGAAATAATGCCTTTTCTTTTGCAGGACAGTTCTAGTGCCGAGCCCTTCGAGGGTTTTACCGATGACGACATCGCCCAGGTTGAAATCAATTTGCCCAAATTTTTCGGTTTGGAAAGCAATTCCATCGCGCCGTCAACCATACAATATCCTAGTTTGCCTAGTAACTCTCAGGTTGGATTTTGATTTCTAAAATGAGCCTTCAGAAGATATACTGTTTAAAAATGTTTTGTGTTTTCAGCTAATCGAGCCATCGGCAGAGTTGACTGTGGAATCGTATTCGTTTTTGGATAAAGAAATTGTTGCGACTGATCAGCATAGCCTAAATAAATCTATTGATATTGAGGAAAATGAATCTACCGGACCGTCTACAAGAACGCGTGTTGTCAAAGCTTCAAAGAAGCTACGAGAAGCAACTGAAAGTGATCTGATATTTGCACAATCAGTGGGCAACCGAAAGGTTTCCAAGTCAATTTCGGCTATTCTCAATGCCTCGTCGGGGTCTCGTGATAGCTTGAATAGCTCGCGTGAATCAATAAATGAATCGGCAACTACGCCAAGTTCTCTTTCAAGACACGATCAAGAACTTCTTCGAAGCGGTGAAGCTATTGATATCAGCCAAACTGGAAGTGCGACCAAAACTTGCGACACTTCCGAGAACAATGATGACAAAAGTGAGATCTCGTCTCCCAAACCACCACGATCCAACTTCAAGCGTGCCAAAGCTGTCAAATCGATAGCGGATACTACCACCAGCGATGTACCGCTTCCAAATGATGGAGCCGAGATCTCTCAAGGAGCCGTTTTGGAAGAAAAACACGACCTTTCAGAGAATGTTATAAGCTCGACATCCAATGATATCACAACCGCCTTAACATCAATTCCCAAGGAGCATAAAAGTGCTCTAACTGATACCGAAAACGAAGCCGCTGTCAGCAGTTCAAATCTGCCTGATGATGCTCACGTTGAAAGCAGTGTAACTCCTTCTGAAAGTGAAGCTGAACCAAGTGCTGAAACGCCTATGGTATCCGTTGATACAAAACGTGTTAGAGCTGAAATTGACTTGGAACTGAAAAGGCTCGTCGTTGGCGAATCAGACTTCATTAAAACTATATTGAAAGACCATTCACATACAACATTTGTAGATCTTCTTGGTAAGCCTAGAAACTTTAACCTTTGTTCTGAAGAAGCGAGAAGACATTACGTTGAAATGGCTATGTGGCTCACTAAGGAGGAATCCAAGAAAATGTCACCATTCAAACCCAAGTCTCCAGCTGTAACCTTCAGCCAAAGAATGACATCCAAAAAAGCTTTTCAGAAGTATAGAAATGCGCAAAGAAAGCGTGTTCTGACTGGCAATGAGTCAACAAGTATGGCAACTCAGTGGACCAAAGAGCAACCGAAGCGTGTGTTGGATTTCAATGCTGTAAAAGTTGAAGCTGAACAAGAGGAAGCTCCTGAGATAGAAGGCTCGAATGAAAGTTCCAAGCGAATAACAAGAGCTAGGCTGTTCAGTTCTCCTGCGAAAGCGGCAGAGGAGAGAAAGTGTTTGCATATGAACGAGCTGTACCGTGAAGAGCGAAAAAAGAAGCTGTCTGATTGCGTTCCTAGCACCTCAGCTATTCTAGGAGAGAAACTAGCAAAAACTATCAAGAGAAAAGTGATAAAGGTCGAAAAAGTGTCCCCTGCTAAGATTGAACCTGCGAGTTATGAGAAAAGTCCGAAAGGAACGGCTCAAAAAGAGCCCAGCTTGAAGATAGGCACTCAACCAGGCATTGTTGAAAAAAGTGCTGAATTAGATGATCAGAAAAAGTGGCCAATCAATACTGCAGAAAGTCTGGACTGCTATCTGTCAACATCGCCGGTCTGCAGTAGTTCTGGTGCTTCTCAGTATGGTTCTGACGGAACTTCAGACCCAAAACATGAATTGACCGAAGAGTCGAGACTGAAATCAATTGTGGGTCGAACTAAAAACGTTAGTCGGAACGATGCATTATTACTGGCGCCTGAAATGTTGAGAGTTCCTAAGCTGCGACTGAGCGCCATAGAAGATAAGTCGTTGTTAACCATCAAAGAGGAGCTACCAAGTGATGAAAATGAAGAATTTGTACCCGGTAATAAGGCGATGAAGATAAACAATAATATCCCGAACGCCTCAGTTAACAGTGGTAAAGCAGTTAATGAAACTGACGTTACAGATGATGAATCTACAAACAAAAGAAAGCGCCCTTCGAAAACTCAAATTGAGCCTGAGAAACCTGCAAAAATGCCACTTAGCTGTAAAACCGAAAAAGTTGATGTCGCCGAAAAATCAAAAAGACGCTCTGATCCGGATAATCTGAAGCTAACAAATGCTGGCAATAAACCTAATGTTGACTTAAGACTGGCTGATGACGATATAATGCAATGGGTGTCGAGAATTACGATAGGAGGTATTGGAAACATGATTGACAATTTGGGAATAACTGATGAAGAGATGCGTTATGCCAACTCATCTATGGCCTTGGAGTCCATGATAGAGGGATGTGGATTGTGTGATTGTTGTGCTATGGATTTGCAATGTCGTGAGTGTGCACAATGTGTGAATGGACGCGGAGATGGAATTCCGCCTTGTCCTTTGAAACAATGTTTACTCCATATCATGTTAAAGTACCTCAGAGGGTAAGTTCTTTTCTGTTGTATAATATGTTCAATGTATATTAAAACTGCCACGAGGTACAGAACTGGTTTGGCTTAATTTTAGAAATAATTTTGGAATTAAGTTTTTATGATCAGGCAAAATACGCTGTACCCTACTGCAGTCAGAGAAAAGCAACAGTGGACAATTTTTCTAATCTAAGCCGAGATATAATTCTTTCAAATTTCTACAGTCTCATTATCATCCAAATACGAAATTTAAGAAAACTCTGCTGACGAAACACGGGTTTGTCTTGCTGAAATGGGTTGAAATTTTCATGAGGCTGTTCTTGTCACCAACAGAATATTGTCTGTGAATTTTATATACAGCTGAAATGTGCATTCAGCTGAATAAATTTCAATACTTGCAAAGTTTTTTCATTTTGAAAAGTAATTGGTGATCTGAAACGGAGCTCTCAGTTGGTTATATACCATTGTTGAAGCAAAAAATGTTTTAAATTTCATCAAAGTTTGGTCCACTGGACATTTAATATTGCTCATGCATACATTTAATATAACTTCTCATCTGGAAAATTAAATTTTCCCAAACCAGTTCGTATAATATCAAAGATTCTGATTAATAATAACTCCGAATTGTGAATCATATTAAATCCCTTATTCACGCATGCTGAAATGGCTTCAAACTCTATTGGTTTTTCTGTTTTACTGGAGAAAATGAGCACATTGACCATTTTTCCTCAAATCTAATTTTTTAAAACTTGGATTTTTTCTTAAATTTATTCTGAAAATGGAGCAACAAAGAAAATCAGTGATTGAAATGGGTCATTACAAATGTGATATTTGGAGTTTGAAATTGAAAAAAACACCCTTGTTATTTTGAATGAGTTTTTACGCATACTTTTTAGAAGTGATCTTTTTTGCTGTCTAGGGATAATGACCTGAAATCAAAGTTGAGGGAGCTGTCAAAAATATGGATAGTCACTCGGAAGACGGAGCAACTGGTCACGAATATCTTATTTCTCCGGAAGTGTATCACATCTTTATCTGACTGTCTACCTACCGACCAACCAGTCGCCTTTGAAGCCTCCAAAGATGTGTCACTTGAACCTTCTGTTTCCGATGAAAAGATAGGAAAGATTAAATCGTCCTCCAGATCAAAGGGAAATAAATCGACAGCTTCTTCGAAGTCATCCAAAAACCAGGCTGCCGCTAGTGGGAACATATTCGCGCTACTGGGTCAAAAGCTGGCCAGCTCAAGGAAAAGACCAAATTCGAACAGCAGTGCTGCAAAGTCTAATAGCAGAGAACCAACAGAAAAGCAAGAAATAAAAGCTGCGCCTCATAGTAAAATCCGTTCTTCAATGGAAGCAAATGAGGTTGTTCTGGAAAAAGTCAAGACGGAGTCGATGTGCGAGGTTCCACCACCGAAAGTTCTGGTCCTGGAAGCAAATTCATCAGTTGATAAAACGAAACTAGTGGACGAGCCAAATGTGTACATAATTGAACCTCCTAAAAAGGTGAAGCCATTATTTGAGGCATTGCTGGACTTCGATCGTCTATCAGAATCAACTGCTTCTTCATCCATGTCAGCTGATGACCAGGTGCTAGATTGGGTTACAGTTGAAGTGGCTGAAATTGAAGTCAGAGCGTTTGCCGAAGAACTCATCTCCCGCCACAATAAGGACCCCTTCATTCCTCAGCGTCTTCTACAGCAAGGTGTGTAAAGAGTCTAGATGCACATACATGTCGCAATAGCAGAAGACTTGATTTGCCGGTGGCGTTGTATACTTACAGTTCTCCAAAAAATTAAGCGAATTTGACCAAATTGCTCTGTTTCTTCCTTAGCTCTTCAACTGATTAATAGCCGCCCTCATCTTCTCAGCCGGCTATTATAGCGCTCCTTTTACAATTCAAAGAATTTGAATTTATTGGGGCGCTGTCTTTTTTCAAGAGCTGTTCACACATTTTCATGATTTTTGAAGTCAAATGGGAGTAGTGATTTTGGTCACGCCGAAACAGGAAGTGGAGCGAAAGTTTAAAGTAGAATGAGAAAACGCTGTTTGAACAAAAATTCGCTTTCTCGCTAGTGGTTTTTTTGTTCACATGAGGCAATTTCACTTTGATTTTTTACTGTTATTACGATTTTTTGGATCGGATTTTTTTCTAATTGGTTTTCCCATTCCATTCATAGTCAGTTATAGGTCTAGTATTCTGTTTAGTCAATGAAAATTCTTTGAATTGTACGTCAGGACTTGCCCTGCTATGTTTTTTTTTACTTCGTCGATCTTTTTTTCGCGTTACCCATTTTGCCGCTTTTTCGACACTTTGCGTGAAATCTTTTTGACTTTTCTAGGCTGATTTCACTCTTCTGTCATTGCGCTCAAAGTCCTTTTAAACAGCAGCTGCTCAGCAAAGCAATTCAAAATGAAGAGAATCAGTATAAAAGAATGAAAGTCAGAAATAGAAACGGGATAAACCCATAAAGCCCATTTTTAGATGCCCGGTACTTTGTTCTCATAAGTTTTCGTAACTATCTATAATGCTTATTGGTATTGATACTAGACCCTTTAGCCTCTCACTGAGAGACCGGAGCAGGTTCAATTACGAAATGACATCAAGATAAATCGCACTTAAAAATGTTATTATACAAAAATCAATTTTTGTTGATATTTTCTTTTCTTTCAATCCCAATAGAATTATGGAATTCAACGGCGGCTATTTTCCGGCAATCTGCCGGGTATGTTTGCCTGTATTGCCTCTCCACTTTTTTCTTTATCATTTATTTTGTGCATTTTTACTAAACAAAGCAGTAAGTTTTCGAATGGAAAACAATTCTCTGCGCTGGCTACTGAACAAAATTGAATACGAGAAGAGTGCTTGTAGTTTGCAAAACGGAGTTTGTAGCATATATTAGAGCTGTGGTCTTTTCACGACTCGAAGAGTAGTATTTTATTCTGCAGGTTTTTTACGACTCAAAGAGTATTGATATTCTCTCTTCATTTTTAGCTGAAGGAAGTTGGCTCATGACTTGAACTTTTACTTGTTTCTTTTTGAACATTGACTTCAGTTTTCCAACTTTGACTGTAGCAGTAGCTAAGGTGCTTGTACATAGAGCTGCTGGTAATATTCAAGGTCATTTTGAGAGATTTTGATCCCATATCAGTCCCTCCTCCCTGTGCACACCCCACCCACCTTCCACCCCTGCCTAACAAACCCCCACTACCCCCACCTACCTTTCCCGATAAGCTATCTCCCCCAACCGCACCTACTCATAGCCCCAATTAAACACTATAGTTTTCTTAGGCAATTAAATTTTGGTTTTTTGTATTTCCACTTCTTCCTTGATAGTACTGAATTGAATAAGCTTTTTAAAGTTTCTATATAGCATGGCTCTCTACCGGTTTTTGTAATTGCTCTCGAATGAGAAGCAATTATTGTAAACGTGTGTCTTTTTTACGCAGCGTTTTCGCGTGAACGTTTTTGCGCTTTTCTAGAATAATTTTTGATTACTCAGGTGACTTTTTACGCTCTTGATTTTTCGAGTGACTTCAATTGCTCTCACTCCGAAATAATATTTTTTGTTCAGAAACAAGTTTGTTCATGGCTTGAACTTTTACTTTTGTATTCGAATTTTAACTTCTGTTTTAGAACGTTAGGTTCTATTTTCGAACATTAGCTTTAGCAGTAGCTTAGATGCCTGTACATAGTTATTAGGAACTGCTAGTAACATTCAAGGTCAATGGTTCATTTTGAGAAGTTCAAATAACATTGCTTCTCCCTAACCAAACTAATGATAACCCCTACGTATCCCCAACCTTCCTGCATCACCCCCCGTCTAAATAACCGCACTTATCCTCCAACCACCTACCCACAGCACCTATCCGCTTCCCCAACCTACCTACCCCAGCTTAAGTATCTGCCAAACCTACCTATCCTCCTACCTACAAACGCCAGGCAGGCTGCCCCCTCCTCACACTCTCGCACATACCTGCAAAGATGTGTCTATTTATTATATTTTATTAGGCGCATAAATTATTTTGTATCTTTTTTATTTTACGAGAAGGATTGCACGAGTCTTCGTTTCGCTTTCGCTATGCTAGCGGCAAAAGTTTTTGTGCTATTATTCGCTTGGCAATTTTTCGATTTTTCTGACCCTTTTGACTTTGCGTCCATCAAAACAGGTAAACACCAGAGGCATTAAGTTCTCTCAGAGTCTTAGGACTCGCTAGTCTCCAAGTATGCGGTCCACCGAAGCAGTTTAAGAGACATAAAATTATGATGCGTTGTTCTCAGAGCTTGACCCTTCTGCAATTCCCCATTCCACCACCCCCGCTCTACATTATTCCATCCATAACTCCGAACACTCGACCCTCCACCTGTGATCACACTTGTGTATTTTGTAGCAATTATATCAGTTTTGTTGGTCGTTGTTAAATTTCTCATACTTTATTTTTTCTAACCAATACTTTCTATTTTTTCTTTGTCACTTTTTGTCAAGAGGAATGTTTTAAACTGGTAAAGCGCGAGGGCGTTGATTTGCTGAGCAGCTCTTTTTGAGCTTTACCAAGCAGGCAATTTCATGGTGTGAAGGGCGCTCTTCTCACCCTCCACTTTTATCGCGTGCTAAAATTTCAAAGCATTATAGCTTGGTCTTTGGAGTAGGTTTGACTTATTGTTCCGACCCCACTTGTAGGGGAAGGATCTATATACTCAAATGGTTTTTTTTGTTTAGTCAATTTTGGCCGATCGATATATTCTCGTAGAGAAATGCGAGTGGTATCATTAAAAAGCTCGTCCAGCCTAGAATTTGAAATAAAAAAAGATTTTTTTGAATTTCGTATTTTTCGAGGAGTTATCGAGGATTGAAGTTTTGTGTGAACACGTGATATTTGGTATGATTTCGTTCACTTTTAGTGTAATTTTTCTTCAAATTCTGATCTTTTCTTTAAAAATTTTTCATTCAAAATTACATTTCACACCACAAGAGGAATCAATTTCGTAATCCTAATACACGAAAGGTGATAAAAAGGTGATAAATAGTTCTGGACTCATAAGGAAGTTTACTAAAAAAAAATTCGAATTCTATTTGAGAGCTGTTTTTTTTAGAAAATTTCATATTTTTTTAGGTCACCTAGAGACTGATCACATTTCATATCGATGTTTGGTTAATGGTAAACTTGATTTACAGTAAAATGACGCCTAGTGAACAAAAAACACGTTTTCGAGGAATCGCACATGTTTTTTATGGCTTCGACTCTGAGCTTTTGTAATTTTTAATGAAATTTTGATTTTCTTTTTGAGGTTTAACTGAATTTTTGGATCGCTATGGCATAGAAAGTGTAATGGGTTTCGTAATGAACATTAGTGAAGCTATTCAGTGCGTTGATTGGACAGCTAATGGCTGTTAAGACTTTATATATAATTTTTCTAATTTTTTTTTAAGCATTAACCGATCATAAACTTATTTCTGTTCACTGTAAGTCAGCCTCAGTACTGACAGGATCCCCATCCTTTCTACTACAACCAAAACTAATCTGTTTTATCTTCTAACTATTGGCTTAATTACTTCGATGCCACAAGATTTCAAAAACATTTTTAAAGTTTTTGGATTTTTTTCGTATTGAGTACTTTTGAAATTTTATCACGTTATTCTAATTTGGATAGTTCCCGTTGGTTTAGAGAAGACGTTCAATGGATCATAGATAAAGTTTTCAGAGGAAAGCTCTTGGTTTAAATGGCTTTGACATTTTCTTCTCGCACTTCTCTACTGATTTTTTGGTTTTTGCCTGTATTTGTTGTTGTTGTCATAGTCATAAGACAAATTGTGATATCTTATTGATAACACAAGCATGACAAACATCTTTGTCCCTCTATCGAGTCATGACTGATCTTATTTATTGACTTCTGTTCAAAGCTATTGAATTTATTGTCTATTAAGACTTTAAAAATAATTTTTCAAATAATTTTTTTGAACATTAACCAATTTTAAACTTATTTTCATGATTTGTAAGAAGTTCTCAGTAATGACCAGAACCCTTTCCTTTCTTTCTAAAGCAATCTAAAATATTTTCTTTGCCGTTTTTTCTAACTCCTGGTTTTATGGCTTCGATGCCACAAGATTTCAAAAAAATTTGAATTTTTGGATTTTTTTGTATATTTGGTTCCTGTTGAAATCATCACATTATTCTAATATTGATAGCTCCCATTGGTGTTGAGAAGACGTTAACTGGAGCATAGATAAAGTTTGATATTGAAAGATATTGTTTAAATGGCTCCGACACATTCTTCTCGCACTTTTCTAATGAATTATTGGTTTCTGTATTTGTTTTTGTTCTCATAGTCATCAGACTTATTGTGATATCTTATTGATTACCAATGCATGACAAACATCTTTCTCCTTCTATCGAGTCATGACTGATCTTATTTATTGACTTCTGTTCAAAGCTATTGAATTTATTGTCTATTAAAACTTTTAAAATAATTTTTCAAAAATTTTTTTTGAGCATTAACCAATTTTAAACCTATTTTCATGATTTGTAAGAAGTTCTCAGTAATGACCAGAACCCTTTCCTTTCTTTCTACAGCAATCTAAAATATTTCCTTTACCGTTTTTTCTAACTCCTGGTTTTATGGCTTCGATGCCACAAGATTTCAAAAAAATTTGAATTTTTGGATTTTTTTGTATATTTGGTTGCTGTTGAAATCATCACAGTATTCTAATATTGATAGCTCCCATTGGTGTTGAGAAGACGTTAACTGGAGCATAGATAAATTTTGATATTGAAAGATATTGTTTAAATGGCTCCGACACATTCTTCTCGCACTTTTCTAATGAATTATTGGTTTCTGTATTTGTTTTTGTTCTCATAGTCATCAGACTTATTGTGATATCTTATTGATTACCAATGCATGACAAACATCTTTCTCCTTCTATCGAGTCATGACTGAGCATATTTGTTGACTTCTGTTGAAAGGTATTGAATTTAATGGCTGTTAAGACTTCAAAAATAATTTTTCGAAACAAATTTTTGAATATTAACCAATCGTCAACTTATCTTCGTGAACTGTACGAACGTCTAACTAATTACCGGAACTCCTTCTATCCTACTTCAAAAACAATAACCTAATTTGCGGCTTTATCTTTTAATTATTGGTTTGATAAAAATCGATGCGCGAGTTTTCATAAACTTTTTCGACATTTGGAAAAATTTTAGACTTGTTTTTGGTTCTTCTGAAATCTCATCACGTTATCCTTTTACTGTTAGTTTTAAGTGGCTCAGAAAGTACGTTCAATGGATCATAGATAAGGTTTTCAAAGAAAGCTTATGGTTTAAATGGCTTCGACAATTTCGCACTTTTCTACTGAATTTTTTTGTTTTGCCTGTTTTTGTTCTTGTTTTCTTGTAATGACTTATTGTAATGTCTTATCGTATTGATGACTTGTCAATGAAAAATTTCTTTGTCGTTCAATCGAGGCATAACTCTTATGCTCTCATCGAGCGCTTCTATTGCCTTTCGCTGAATGCAATTGAGTTTATTGGCGTTGATACTAACGGTTTTCTCAGAAATTTCGTGGTTTTAATGTAGTTGTTCATATTTATTGATATTTTGAATTCATATTGAAGAAAAGAATCTCAAGTTGTTTAAATTAGTGGATTATAGAAAAGTCATTAACGAAAAATTATTTTTTAAAGGCTTCGACACTTTTCTCGCTCAATTTTTTTAATTAGCTTTTTTTTGCCTATTTTTAAATATTTAGGTAGGCGTAAAATGCTGACCGGTCTCAAAAGCTTGTAATTGAGTATTCAAGGATTGTTGTTACCCGATTCGGTTATTTTATAGCGAATAGTCTCAAAGTTTATGATATTATACATTTTCAATGATTTTTTTAAACTTTTCAGTTTTTGTTGTTTTTTTTTCGTCAACTTGTAGCTTATTCTCATCATTGAGAGGTCTCATTCAATTTCTTGTATTCGAAAATGTTAAATGTCTAGTGGTATCATGTCGTAACTGATGTTTTGTTTGTGGACAATATGCGTTTAAATAAAAGTTTTAGGGGTGTACTTGTGTTTCTTTTTCTCTTCTTTTAGCACGTTCGCGTAATAACAGATCCCAATGATTTTCAAATGTGGCCCAAATGCACATATTTAATCTTTCAGTTTATTTTTAGTTGCATTAGTTTGAATGAAATTGGAAGGAAGAATACATAGTATTCAGTTAATAGCTATTGATTTTATTGGCTTCAAAAATTTGTGTTTTCGCAAATTGTTTAATTTTTTGAGTTTTTCTGCTTCTGTAGTGCGTTCCTATGGCTTAATCTAACCAACGACAGGTCCTATTGTTTTCCTAATGCATGTTTAGTAATTTTTTCAAGAATTGTTTTGTTAAAAGCTAATGATATTTAAGACTTGGTTTAAAAAAAGTTGATTGATTTTTCATTTTCGCCTTATTATTTCCTTTTGTCGACTTTGTTACCTAGTCTCATTAAGGAAAATTGTCATCTGCTGTATAGTATGGACAGAGTAATTTTGTGCAGTTAAGTTTTTATACGATTGCATTTTGGCGTTGTTACTAGGTGCGTTCAAATTTAGATGCTTAGTTTTTGCCGTGAAATTTTTGTTTTTGCTTCTTTTGTTGTTTGTTTTTTTTCCTGTAGTTTTTTCAATGAAAGATCTCGTCAGCGCTGTAATGAGGCATGGCATTATGTAACTCAATAGGTAGTTGGGTTTTTAAACGTTTTTTAAAACTCAAACATCTCTTTTTATTATCTCTTCTTTTGGTTTACAATTAAGTCAAAAGTGTAGATGAGCTCGGGTCGGAACATCATGTGCAAAAGCACTTTAACGAGCATCCTTGTTTAAACAATTATCAGTCTTTTACATGCAATTTTTGGCTGTTAATTGCAGTTCCGAGGTTTTTAACCCTTTTCAGTTGTTATTTTCTTCGTTTACTTTGTGATCCTGGGGTATTTTATTGCGTGAACTCAGTCTATATCATGTTGCATACGACACCTATTGATGTGATTGATATCAATTTAGGTTGTTTTTGTGAGGACCTTTGGTTAAGTAAACCAAATTTTGCCTAATTTTATCTAATTTTATTTTGGAATAAAAAAATAACTGATAATTTTTTCAAGTGAGCGAAAAATTTGAAAATTAAACAAAATAACGCCAAGTTTGGTTAGTTTAAGCAAATTTCTTGTACAAACAAACCAACCTATATTCAAAAATTCACAATATCATGGCAAACCAAATTTCCTATGCAAAACAACACTTTGATACAATTAAATGCAATCGGTTACATGCAACATGAAAAACCAAGATCATGAAAACGCCTGTCCAGAAGAGTGGAGGTTGTTGCCACAGATGAAAGTTTGTTTGCCCTTCAGTTTTCAAGACAAAGAATTTTTCTGCAATTTGCCGTTCTTTTTTGTATATTTTCTCAGTGTAATATTTTTCGGGGCTCTTTCTGCTCTTAGTTGTTCATTGAGTGAACAGACAGTAGATCATAAGGCTTGCTGATAATTAGATTATTTGGAATCGTATCTTGTTGACAGTTTTGAATTTAAAGAATTTGGCAATTTTTGTTTTTCGGTTATTTAGGAGCGTGAATGCAAATTGAAATATTGCATCATAAAAGCTTTTCTTCGTTTAAAACATTTTTAAAACGGTGTTCAATAAAACGATAAGACAATGTTTTTCAAATAAGTGTTTAATGTGCATACTGATTGTTTCGAATTTTTAAATCAGCTTTTATGCAATCATATTTTGCTTTTTTAAATTGCTCTCCTATAGTTTGAAATGATTATTTGGAATTGTATATCTTTTTATATGCAAAATTTCCCCTTGACCATTTGCGCTTTTGTGCTAGAACATTCTTTGATTTCTCAAGCTAATTTTTCACGCTTCTCTTCATCATCTTTGAGTGATCTTAATTGCGTTCACTCCTAAGTACAATTTGTTGGTAAAGTAAAAGTGACAATACAGGGACTTTTAGACCACTGGTGAAGGCTATAAGGATAGGACTCCGGAGGGCGCGGGATCGTATCCCACCATGGATGGATGTTTTTGCACCAATAAACAAATTTATCCTAAAATTGTCCCGCCTATCTTTTGAGAGCACTTTGTCCGAGGGTAGTCGGTTTACGTTTACGACTTGTTAGTGGGGTCAGTTTTGAATCGTATCGGAGCGCGTTTTTTCTGCAGTAAATAATTTTTGGTGACATGACTCATGACTTATCTGAATCTCAAAATAACTTTCCTGACTCTACCATTGACTTTAATTACTTTAATTTCTTGATTAAGGGTCAAATGATGATGCCTCGAGCTTTTTCAAGGTTATTTTGGGGCCAGCTTCCAAAAATGAGATCTGAAAACATAATTTTGATAGTAGCTTCTCATAGTCTAAAGCAATTTGGGACAGCATGCTTTTTGTTTTTTTTGTGTATTTTTTCGCTGTCATTTTGAGACTACATGTCTATGTACAAAGCTATTGCAGTTTTTGACTATGTGCAAAGCTATCGGGCGGTTTTTTTTTCGGGCGGTCTGCTAGCTACGCAGTTCACTGCTTGATTTGGTTCATTTAGTTTTCAACAGAACGAGTCAAGATTTGTTTCCGGTGTGTGTTGGCTCTTTTTTTCGTGCTTTAATTTTCACTTAAGTTTTTATAGCTGTGAAGCTATATATTGCGGTACTCTTGGTTTTTGTTCGGCGCTCTTTTTTCGTTTTACTTTTTGCCCAAAGTAAAGCTGAAGAATTTTTTTTCTCAATGGCTTCTTCCTCTCACTAACGGCATTTGCGCTCGACGTCATTTCTCTCTCTCTCTCTCTCTCTCTCTCTCTCTTTAGACAAAGTTTTTAGGTCTTTGTGTGATTTGATTTTGAGCATAGTTGACTTGCTCTTTGAAACTTAAGTTAGTTAAATGTCAAAGGAGCTTATTGGTGTACTAAAGGTCTTTAATGAAAAGGCTTCTGTGGAATGAATTTTTACAAGCTTTATTAGTTTATCGCTGAATGTTTTTGGATAGCTTTTTAAGCAGTGTTGATAACTTTTTGCAACTTAAATATGTATCTATTTCTATCTATATTATATAACACGCAAGTCTATTTCTTTCGCTGCCATTCCGCAATCTGCCGGCTATTTTTTTGCTTTACAATGTTACATTTTTTATTTTTGAATGCCTGCTTGTCTCTCTATAACTGTTTCAACTTTTAGTTTACTGAATGGAGTGATACAATAAATTTTGCTTTGGTAAATTGTGCTGAATCCAATGAAATGAGATTAACCAAAGTTTTCATGTCATCAACACAAATTGCATCAGGTTATTGGCGTTCTTTCACTGGTATTGGTTCCTAAAAGCAGCTCAATTTAGAAGTCGTGTTCAGTATAAATTTCCAGTCTGATACACGCTAAGTGAGACCAGTGGTTGTGAAAAATTGAGCTGTCATTGGCTTTCTTACGACTCGAAGATGGGTACTGGCTGTCTTGTGTTTTTTAACGGAGGCATTATTTTTTCAGACTGCGTTTTGACCTAAAGGCGAAAGTGGGTAAAACTGTCGCGTGAAGTTTTTTTTTTGAGCGAGAGAAGCTTTTACGCGCTGCTTTGAATTGATGACTTTTCGACTTCAAAAAGTGCTTTTGAGAATGGTGCTTATAGACAACGTTTTTCCTCAATGTGGCTTTTTGCTAGTAGTTGGCTTTTTTTCGTTAAAATAGTTTTGATCGTCATCGATATAACCCTTTGAAATTGATATTAAAATGTTTTTGAGAGCCTTATAATACGCTTCCGGCTTAAAGTCGGCTAATATTTCTAAAGTTCTAGTTAATATTTGGCTTTTCTTCAGTAATGTCGTTATTTTTGTATCTTTGAGTGGACTTTTTCTTAATTCATATATATGACAACGTCCATGAAAGTTCATACCTTGAATCTGTTTTTCACGGTGATGTTATTTATCAAATTTCACGCCTACTTGAGGCAAATAATAATTGTTCATCTGTTCATTGGTTTATCTGCAATCACGGCTTTGTTGGGAGGGTTCGACGCTCTGAGTCGCTTCCTACATTGTTCTGGCTTTATTTTTAATTTCATTTTTGTTACGACCATTAAATCACGCGCTAAGAAGTCAAACTAAAACTGAATTTGTTTGCGTGACGTCTATTGTTACTGGTTTCCGGATTCTTTTTAAGGTCAAGGGTGTGACAAAATTTTCATCATATGAGTTCTTCACTCGCCTATTAAATCTAAATTTAGAATGTGAACTCTATTGAATAAAGGTCACCCAATCTTGAATACCATTAGGCTATATTAGTTGAAAGACATCAGCGCCTGAAATTTAATTTGATTTTTTTTAATAGCTGCGAAGCTGTAAGCTGAGCGTAGCTATATTGCGGTGCTCTTGGTTTTTTTACAACTCAAAGAATTTGAATTGTATTGGGGCGCTGTCTTTTTTTTAAGATCTGTTCACACATTTTCATGATTTTTGAAGTCAAATTGGAGTAGTGATTTTGGTCACGCCGAAACAGGAAATGGAGCGAAAAGCGAGTGGTTTTGCGGCTTGAAATTTTTTCGCTCTAATTTTTAAGTAGAGTAAGAAAACGGTGTTTGAACAAAAATTCGCTTTTTCGCTAGTGGTTTTTTGTTCACATGCGGCAATTTTGGTTTTTACTGTTTTTTCAATTTTTTTGATCGGATTTTTTTCTAAATGGTTTTTCCAATTCATGCATAGTTCATTCTGGGCCTAATTTTTTATTAGAATCAAATTTACATTTCTCGTTAGTGATTTTTTGTTCTCGCTAGCGGCTTTTTGACATTGATTTTCTGTTTTTTTTTGTTATCTGATTTTTTAAGAAATGGTTTTCACAATTCACTCATAGTCCGTTTTAGGTCTAGTTTTTTGTTAAGTCAATGAAAATTCTTTGAATTGTACGTCAGGACTTGTCCTGCTATGTTTTTTTTTACTTCGTCGATCTTTTTTTCGCGTTACCCATTTTGCCGCTTTTTCGACACTTTGCGTGAAATCTTTTTGACTTTTCTAGGCTGATTTCACTCTTCTGTCATTGCGCTCAAAGTCCTTTTAAACAGCAGCTGCTCAGCAAAGCAATTCAAAATGAAGAGAATCAGTATAAAAGAATGAAAGTCAGAAATAGAAACGGGATAAACCTATAAAGCCCATTTTTAGATGCCCGGTACTTTGTTCTCATAAGTATTGCGGTGCTCTTGGTTTTTTTGTTTTGTCGTCTGACGCTATTTTTTCGTTTTACATTTGTTCACACAGCAAAGCTGAAAAGACAAATTTTCTGAATGACTTCTTCCTCTCACTAACGGCATTTTCGCGCGTGACGCCATTTCTCACTCGCTTTAGCAAAAATTTTTAGGTTATTTGCGTGATTAGATTTTGATCATACGTGACTTACCTCACTCAATAAAATGGCTTTTGCACTTTAAAACTTAAGTTTAATTTGAATTTGTTTAAGGTCAAAGGAACTCCTGTGTGCAGTAAAGGACCCCAATAAGAGGCTTCTGTGGAATGAATATTAACAAGCTTTTATTAATTTATCGCTGAAAGTTTTTGTAGCCTAGTTTTTTGAGCGGCGTCGAATTTTTTTTCAATTTAGATCTGTATCTGTTTCTATCTCTAGTATATGGCACGCAGGTCTATTCTTTCGCAGCTATTCCGGCAATCTGCCGGCTATGTTTTGAAATCTGAGTCTTATTTTCAACGCGATTTTGTTTTTTGTCTTCGTGATTTCGTTAACTAAAGGGCTTCAACAACCTTTTTCGCGGGTACTGTCCGGCCATGTTCCGGCTATATTTACATTTCAAGTCCAATATAATTCAATGGTGCCCATCCCTGCTGTTTTCTAGAAATCTAACCGCTGCCATTTGTACCTGAGCAAGCAATATGATATCAACGAATCATAGTGTAGATGTGTTACTATTTTAGGTTCCACAAAATACTGCGGTAACCCTGGTCATTCGAATAGTGGAAACAGTAGCGGACAATCAAATAGCGGAATGACACTTCGGTCTTCGTCAGATTCGATTCTGCAGTTAGGGTATCATGGATACGATGCCTCATCTGGGTCGTCCTCATCACCGGGCAGGTGAGAATAATGAAGTCCAATGTAATTGAGGTTCAAACATGGTTTCGTTATTGTATCACTTAATCTGCTCTGACTTCTTGCATAATGCTATAATCTTTTAATCTGACGCGGCAAGTGTATGGGATCTTGAAATTATTACAGTGGCATGAACAAAGCTACCCAGAAAGGAGTCAAGATTCCATTGGATCAGGCGAGAACAACAAATAGAATATGAGTTTGATTATATGACTTTTCTCATATGACTTTGATTAGATTTAACTGAAGAGAAAGAACGCTGTCAAAATTTATTTACACCTCTTTGATTATCTCCAAAGTAACTGAAAAATGCTTGAAAATGAAATGATGACGTTTTGATGCCTAGGTCCCCAGGTGATGGGATTCCACCAGACTCTCCAGATGAGAAGTACTGGAGCTTTGCGGCAGCTGCTGCAGCCTCCAACAATGACGAGAAAGGAGACGATGGAGACCTGAGAGTGTCAGTCGAGATACCAGATTATCACTATAATGATAGGATGTATCTCCACAAACATGGGCTCCCTATCATTGGCAAGTCAATTGCATAACTTGTTTTATTTTCAAAAGTTAAATACTTACTGGGGCAGTTTTTAATTACTCTCAAAGAAAGTTGTTGCAGAAATTTTACACCTGTTGGTCTTTTTTTCCTGTCAAAGAACCAAGAACCAATCATTAAAATTTTAATTCATTCAAATGCGTCATTGCCATTTTCAGTCAGATATTTTAGACATTAATTCCACCTAAAAATTTGATTGCAAAAATTTTAGACCTGTTGGTCAATTTTTCCTGATAAATTTGACTTTTCGAGATCTTTGTACATGCTTGACTTCTTGAATTATGTTGCGAATGGTGGCGTTATACTGTTAAAATTCAAATCAAAAGTGCGGAGAAAAGGATTTTGTTTCAAGTTAAATCTTTTTGGTGGTGTAAAGTAAGCTCTTATACCAAGAAACTGGGTTAGTCTTGAGAGCAATTCTTTCGAAGTCAGTCGATTGTTTCCAATAACAGTTTGAATGGGCCATGATAGCGTTATGCATTAAATACAGGGACGACAGTAGATTTAAAGATTGGATTTTAAGTTTTGATTATCGGCCCCGGTCAGAAGTTATACCCTATCTTTAAACTTAGTTATACCCTATCTTTAAACGTAGTACCCCGCTCCCCGTGTATTTAATGCTCAACGAAATCATGTACTACTACGAAGCAGAATTGTCTCTGATGAAAAAGGAGTAATTTGATAGAGAAACACAATTGTCCGAATATTTTACAGTGAGACTGATTTATGCGGAAAAAGTGCGGGGGTGTTTTGATGAAGGTAAATGTTTCATCTGTTGCAGGTACTTGTGATCTGCCCGTGGCATCTGTGTGTCTTATCTGCTCAAGTGGGGGTGTTGAGCCCATGCTCTACTGCTCTGTTTGCTGTGATCCTTTTCACGTATTTTGCATAGACAGAAAATATCGACCGGTTAGTTTTTTTTTGCTTTATTAAGGGAACAAATCCAGAGTTTCCACCTCGGATCTAATCTGTTTCCTCCCCCCCCCGCCCCAGCTTAGTGGGAATATATTTTTTCTGACCCCCAGGAGCACGTGCTATTTTTTTACCTAGTAACGTGCTATATAACAACATATAATTTGTAACTGGGGTCATAAAAAACACTGGGGGCTGAAACAGAATAGATCCTCCACCTCTTAAGTAAATTCAGACGGAAGAGTTATTTAGAGAAGACTAGAGGAACAAAAATTTAAGGGTTCTTTCGTTCCTACAAAACATGGAAATTATGCGTATAACTGTTAATATGGGGGGGATTAAAAATATTTTTGAGAAATATAACGCAAATTAAGTTCCCCAATGGAATTGCAATCAAAGAACCAATCATTAAAATTGTAATTAATTCAAATTAATCTTTGCCATTTTCAATCAGATATTTTAGACAGTAATTCAACCTAAAAATTTGAATTTGATAGATTCTATCGCTGTTGAAGACATTTCTTTACTTGGCATCAGTTTGGATCAATATTTTTCTCCAGACCTTTCCCCCCCCCCCCTCAGTACGTTATGCACCCCTCCCCCGTACGTTATGACCACCTCCCAGTACGTTATGCCCCCCCCCCCCCGCAGACACACACACACACACACTTGCCTTCATAGAAAATCGTAAAATATGGCACGTGCGTCTGGGGGTCGCAAATATTATTCTCTCTCCTAACGGTCGTATCAATCTTTTTCATTGTACTTTGGTGTTTTATTAAAATATTTTACACCAGATTTCCTTGGATCGTGCTTGGTCGTGGGTATGTCGAAGCTGTTTCTCGTGCCGCGTGTGTGGACAAGGGAGCCAACTGGTGGAGTGTTTTGTGTGCCAGACACATTACCACTTGTCATGTATATCCTCCGACTACTACACAGGAGGAGGCAATGAAGCTAAGTGTGTGGGTGGAAATGACCTCAGACGCAAAGTCACGTCTAATTGGAAATGTCCACAGTAAGTTCAGCAGATTGGCAATTTTAGTCGAATCCTTTTTTAAAAATATATCTCAACGGCGATATTGACCGGAAAATGGTGATAGAGAACTTTTGGATCTTTTCCGTTTGTGCCCCCGCCCCACCCAGTACGTTATGCAACACCCTTACAGACCACGTGCTAGTAAAAATATAGCATGTGCATCTGGGGGGGTGCAAATAATATGCGCCCACTAAGCTGGGGGGGGGGGAACAAATGGAAAAGATTCAAATTTTTCGTTAAAAAATTTCTGGTGTAAGAAATTGCTGAAACGTATGTTTATAAAATAAAGTAATGGTATTCACATCGTGGAGACAAATGTCGATTTTGAAGTTGATGTTCATGTGCATAAAATTGACAAAATGACCAGATTACACGTTGAATTTTGATCCTGGAATATAAATTTAGGGACTTGAACGAGCTGTCATTAGAGCGTATGTGCTTCATGAGTCCTGATATTTGTTTACAGGTGTTCAAAGTGTGAGTCTTGTTTTGGTGTGCCTCAGACCCAGATTGAGATGAATGGTGTCACGCATTCCCTGTGCAAAACGTGCTTTAAGAAGATACAGCAGGGCCAGTATTGTCACTTATGCCTGCAAGTGTTCACACAACCACTTTTCACTTGCATGACCGAGTTAGTGACATATGAAATTCCAAATTCGCCATCTTTCTGGTCGATTTTCTATTCATTTTTATGAGCGTGGATAGCTGAGCGGAGCTGTTATTGACCGAGGTTTTCTTTTCGTCCTTTTTCTCGGTGTTCCATTTTTGATTTATTTGTAGCCGCCCTCATCTCAGCTGAGCTATTATTGTTTTCTTATTATAAATTGCCGGAAAGCGATAGCCGAGGCTATTATTGGCTCTCTTGGTTTTTTTTATACAATTCAAAGAATTTGAATTGTATTGGGGCGCTGTCTTTTTTAAGATCTGCTCACACATTTTCATGGTGAGAAGTTTTTTTGCTCTGATTTCAAAAGCTTGAGAAAACACAGTGTTTGAACAAAAATCCGCGTTCTCGCTCAAATTGTTTTGCCAATCCATTCATAGTCCGTTCTAGGTCTAGTTTTCTTAGTCAATGAAAAATCTTGGAATTGTGCAGGACTTGTCCTTTTCACACATTTTCAAATTGGGTTAGTGATTTTGGTCACGCCGAAACAGGAAATGGAGCGAGAAAGCGAGTGGTTTTGCGGCCTGAAGTTTTTTCGCTCTAAATTTAAAATAGAGTGAGACGGTGTTTGAACAAAAAGTCGCCTTCTCGCTAGGGGTTTTTTTGTTCACATGTGGCAATTTCACTTTTATTTTTTGGATTTTTTGGATCAGAATTTTTTCTAAATCGTTTCCCAATCCATTCATAGTTCATATTAGGCATAGTTTTTTGTTTGAACCAGATTTCCGATTCTCGCAAGTGGTTTTCTGTTGGCATGTGGCATTTGGACATTGATTTTCTGTTTTTCTTTATTTTTTGTCTGATTTTTCTGGAAATGGTTTTCACAATTCACTCATAGTGCGTTATAGGTCTAGTTCTTTGTTTAGTCAATGAAATTTCTCTGAATTGTACTTCTGGACTTGTCCTGCTATATCTTTTTTAATTCGCTTGATCACGTTTTTCGTTTTTCATAAGTCACGACCGTTTTTCAACCGAATGGATTTTAAATTCTTTCAGGCAATCAATTACGCAATGTGAATACTGTCAAAGTCAAACGATCAAAATCAAAAGATACGGGATAAACCGATAAAGCCCGGTCATTAGTTCATTGAGAATTAGGTTATGAAAGTTCATTAGAGTGTTGAGTATTTGCTAGCTAACATTGGTAATAAGCTTATTAGCTTTTAGCTTAGAAGCCTCGATTTAAATATAGTTTGAGAATCTAACTGAAACTGCATGCCACTTTAGAACACTTTTTGACACTGAAAAAAAATTTCGGTCATTTTGTCTGTTTTTTTTCTGTTTGAAGCCCGATGTGCGTCATGCAATTTCAACTGAATTGCGTGCGCGACGTCATTTTGCACTCTTAGTGGAGCGAGTTACATTCATTGTCGTGATTAATTTTTTGGTGACACGGGACTTACCTCTTCTCGAAAATGGCTTCCGCTCTCTGAAATTGACTTCTCTTTAATTCAAAGGGGATAATCTCAAGTACTTGTGTGTCAATCTAATTGAACGTTATTTGAGAGCAGCTAATAGAAGCTGCAGCAATAAGTTTATTTATCAAAATCTAACATCTCAGCATTTGATGAAAAGAATTTTCTTTTTGATCTGTGTTTTTACTATTTGGTCAACTTTACTTCGAGCGAACTCCGGAGTCTACCGGCCACGTTTTTTAAAAGGAAAATCGGTGTTAGCAGGGTGTAAAGTTCATTTGCGGCACGTGAAAACAAGTGTTAAGGCCGACCTTTAGAACAAAAGTTGAAAGAAGAGGAAAAGATGTGGTTTTTGTTCATACATCGTTTTTAAAAAGGAGTGAGAATAGTAGATATGTATAATTTTTGCTAAGCAAGCAAATTTTTTCGTTAACGTGCGTTTTTTAAGCAGTTTTTCAGTGACTGTGACAGCGATAGATTGTAATTTTGTCAAGCTTTTTGTCAGAACCATATAACGTCACGCTGACTTCAAATCTGCTTTGTTCATTCGTTAAATTTTTGGTCCTGCGTGATTTACTCACTCTCAAAAAAATGACTTTCCCCAGCTAAGTTTTTAGTTTAAGCGCGTTATTTTCTATCTTTGTTTAACCATTTCCTGTTTTGCACTTTTGGCAATTGTTTTGTTAACCTTAGTTTTTCTTATGGTGTGGTTACTAAGAGTGGATGCTTGAATGTTGGATTGGACAGTTTTTAGAAAAATCTTAAATAATTTTTGTGTACTTCTTTTTTTGTCTTCTTTTGTTCTGTACTTGTATGCTGAACTTGTAGCGGTTCACTGAAAAATTATTAAAGAATATTTGCTTAAGAACTTGTGACATTTGGACACAGGCACAACAGTTGTTAAGGGCACAGTCACAATAAGGAAGCTTAGTGTCAATGTTAATATAAAGTGTGGTTTTTATTAGCCGCGAAGCGATAGCTGGGGCTATTATTGGGCTTCTCTTGGCTTTTACAATTCAAAAAATTTTAATTGTATTGAGGCACTGTCCTTTATGAGCTTTTCACACATTTTCATGATTTTGGAAGTCTAATTGAAGTGATGATTTTGGTCACACGGAGACAGGAAGTGAAGCAAAAAACAAGTAGTTTTGCGGCGTAAAAGTTTTTCTCTCTAATTTCAAAAGAGTGAGAAAACGGCGTTTGAGCTAAAATTCGCTTTCTCAATGTGGTTTCTTGTTCACGTGCGGCATTTTGACATTGGTTTTTATTTTTGCGGGATCTGATTTTTTTCTAAATGTTTCCTAATCCGTTCATAGTCCATTACAGGTCTGTTTTTTTGTGCAGTCGATAAAAATTTCAATTTTCAATTTTGACTTGTCCTGCTGTTTTTTTATTTTATCGTCAGGATTTTTTTTCTTCCGTATGATCTCACAATCACTTCAAATCTGCTTTTTGTTCAGTTCTTTTGCGTGATTAAGTTTTTGGTCGCACATGACTCACTGCACTCTCAAAAATGACTTCCTCAATCTGAAATGAACTTTTCTTTCTTTCTCACCTTTTAATCAAAACTATTTAAACTGTTTTCTTTTCTAAAGTTTTTGTTGAAAGAAATAAGCTCAAGTGTGTGCGTGTCACTCTAATTGATGGTTATTCGAAAGCAGCTATTAGAAGCAGCAATAAGTTAAAAAGAGACTTCATCAAAATGTAGCTCAGCATTTGATAAGAATTTTTTGTCTTTTTACTTTTTTTGAGACTGCAGATCTACGGAGCTATCGTGCCTATATTCTGGCAATCTGTCAGCTATGTTTATTGGTTTTTGAATTAAAACTAATTCCGGGAAAGAGAAAATTGTAATTGTTTGAAATATTTTAATCGTTTTTGTTTATTTTAGCGCTTGTAGGATCGTATGCTTTGTGAACTATCGTAATTCGATAATGCTTCTGATGTTACTTTTTGGTTATCAAAAGTATTATTGCCGAAGTCAGGTATCAAACAAGATTTTGTCAATTATGAAACGAGAGGATATATAGTATCATGCGTTTTTTATCGAACTTTTTATATATTTTGTTGTTTTTAATAGCCGGGAAGCGATAGCGGCTTTTATTGGGGACATCAAGTTTAGATTGTATTGGTGCTTTGTCTTTTTTGTAAGATGTTTTCACCCCTTTTTTTGACTTTATGCTTTCACAACGGTATAAACAGGTCAAGCTTAGCGGGCATCAAGGTTCATTAGAGGTCCTTAGCCTCGTTTAGTAGTCCTTCAAGTAGATTGAGTGGTGAAGCTACTGGGAAGGCCGTAAACCACGGTTAAAAGGTCATTTTTAGTTTTTGGGCCCAAAAGTTTGCAGTTTTTCGCATTTTTTTTGTCATTTTTCGATTTTTTTGTTGGGCCAGTCTAAAATTGAGGTTTGTGTAAGTTGATCTTTTGCACCTTTTTTTTATGACTTTAAGCTTTCACAACGGTATAAACAGGTCAAGCTTAGCGGGCATCAAGGTTCATTAGAGGTCCTTAGCCTCGTTTAGTAGTCCTTCAAGTAGATTGAGTGGTGAAGCTACTGGGAAGGCCGTAATCCACGGTTAAAAGGCCATTTTTAGTTTTTGAGCCCAAAAGTTTGCAGTTTTTCGCATTTTTTTGTCATTTTTCGATTTATTTGTTGGGCCAGTCTAAAATTGAGGTTTGTGTAAGTTGATCTTTTGCAGGACGTAATTAATTTTTATGGCCATATATGTTTCGGTACTCCAAACAAACACGTAAGTTAATACTAATTTTTACATTTTTTTCAATTTTTGCTTTTGTGAGGTTTTTCAGCCCTCGCAAGAAAACGCCTCCTGCGTCTAATAATAGGTTATTTCATAGTTTCTAAAGGTAATGGAATGGCTTTCAACTTTTTAACATCACGAATTCTTGCAATCTTTTGATAAAACTGGGAATTTTGTTCCATTTTGCGGAAATATTGTCATTATTTGAGTTTTTCAACCCTTTGGGCCAAGAAACCTCATCTGGGGTTGATTACTTAAAATATGTTGTCGGTAGTTTGTCGATCAATCCTACCACTAAATTTTTGTTAAGCATCAATTTTTTTTGAACTAATAGCTCAGAAAGGAGGTGTTTTTGTTTCAAATAAAATGAATTTTGTAATTAAGCCTAGGATCCTTGAGCAATAATGATTTTTTTATTTATCAAAACATTTGCTGTTTGATCAGTATAAAGATTGGTGAACCTTGATTTTTTAAATCGAGATTTCTACAAAAGACTATACACAGCTCTTAAAATTAAAAAAATATATTTTTTAAAACAGATTCCACTATTTCAAGGAGTTTTCTATATAATGGTTTTCAATTTTTAATTATCACTAATTTTAGCAATTTTTTAAAGTAAAACATGCATTTTTTCAAGATTTTTTGAAACTGTTTGAAGTGTTCTTGCACCAGGCGCCCACGAACCTGCTCCAGGGCAGAGTTTGATAATAAAATACTGAGTAGTTGCTAGAGGTAATGCAATAGTCATCCATATTTTAGTAACACAAGTGTTAGCAAGTTTTTGTATAAATTTTAGATTTTACGAATTTTCTGAAAAGTATTGTTCCAAGTTTATGGTTCCTGTGAGCCAATGAAGTTTATATAAGGCTTGAAATAGGTATACTAGATAGTCTATGGAGAATATAATATGTTTTGAGAATAACACGAATTGGATCAAGATTTTAAAATTTTTGATTTTTTTTTGCATTTTGTAATTTTTCAGCCCTCGGTACCACGAAAACTCCTTCTGCGTCTAATAGTAGATTATATAATAGTTTTAGTGGTAATAGAATGATTTCCCACTTTTAAATATCACGAATTTTAACAATCTTCTGATAGAACTTGCAATTTTTTCAAATTTTCGGACATGTATTGTCATTATTTAAGTTTTCCAACCCCAGGGGCCAATAAACCTCAGCTAGGGTTTAATAATAGGTTACTGAAAATTTTTTTTATGTCCATAGAATGGTTTTAACATTTTAATGCCACAAATTTTGGCAATTTTTTTGATAAATTTTGCAAATTTATTTCAATTTTTACAAGGATTTTTTAGGTTAATAAATTTTTTAAATCGTTTTTTTAGGTTTTTCTAACCTCAATGGCCGAGAAAATTTTTCTAGATTTTGATAAGAGGTTACTGCATTGTTTCTTGTAATGGGGAATGTGCTTCGAGATTTTAATTTTATGAATTACAGCAATTTTAAAAGAAAATTTTGAAAGTTTATTTTTCCTCAGTGGCCAGGGAACCTCTTATAGGGTTTGCTAGTATGTTAGTGCATAGTTTCTAGATGTAACGGAACGATTTTCATGATTTTAGTATTACGAATTAAAGCTTTAAAGTTTGATAAAAGTTTGTAAAGTTAACGAATTAAAGTTTGCTTTTTTTCAAGTTTTTTGTATATTTCTGAAATTTTTTTTATTTTTTTTGGCAACAGGGAACTCCTCCGAGTTTTGATAAGTTGTTGCCAGTTTCTAGAGTTTCAATTTTTAAATATCACAAATTTTAGCAATTTTTCAAAGTAAAACTTGCATTTTTTCAAGATTTTTTGAAACAGTTTGAAGTGTTCGTGCACCAGGGGCCGAGGAACCTGCTCCAGGGCAGAGTTTGATAATAAACTACTGAGTAGTTGCTAGAGGTAATGGATTAGTCATCATTATTTTAATAACACAATTTTAGAAAGTTTGATTAAGTTTAAGATTTTTCTGAAAATTATTGTTCCACGTTTATGGTTCCTGTCAGCCAATGAAATTAATTCAAGGCTTCAAATAGAGATACTGGATAGTCTATGGAGAAAATGAAATGGTTCTGAAGATAACACGAATTCTTGAAAGATTTGTTAAAATTTCTATTAAAATTTGAATTGATTTTTAGCGGTTTTTAAAAAAAATGCATCTTTTTTTTAATTTCTGAAAAATTATTTTTTTTCAGTGGCCAGGGAATCTCTTATAGGGTTTGCTAGTATGTTACTGCATAGTTTCTGGATGTAATGGAACGTTTTTCAAGATTTGAATATCACGAGTTTAAGCATTTCAAGAAAAGTATTTGCACTTTTTCGAGTTTTTTTTTGAATACTAATTTTTTTAAAATTTTTTTGCACCAGGGATCTCCGAGGTTTGATAATAAGCTGCTGCCTCGTTCCTAGAGTTAATGGAATGGTTATCTTTATTTTAATGACTCGAGTTCCAGCAATATTTTGTTTTAATTTAAGTTTTTTTCAAACTTCTTGAAAATTTATTTTGTTCCAAGTTTATTGATCTTGGAAAATTATTATATTCCAAGTTATTATGTTCCAGCAATGTTTTGATTTAATTTAAGTTTTTTTCAATTTTCTGAAAATTTATTATGTTCCAAGTTGATAGATCTTTGCGCCATTGAAACTATTTAAGGCTTGAAATAGGGATACTGGGTAGTGTCTTAAGACAATGAATTGATTCTGAAGATTTGAATATCATGAATTTTAGCAAGATTTTGTTAATAATTGAATTTTTCTGTCCTTTTGTGAGTTATACGATCATTACTGGCCAATGAAAAGTTTCAAGTCTTGCAGGTGGGATACTTGACAGAACTCCAGAGACCAAAAATGATTTTGAACAGTTTGCCCATCGAAATTAACAATCTTGATATAAATTTTGCACTGCACAGTTGTGAAGCATTTGTTATATTTCTCGAGTTTATCTACCGTTTGTGGCAAGTTAGTCTCTTTCAAAGGCTTGTGCGTGAGTTAATGATATTATTGAACAGTGCCATATATGGCCTTCAGTTTAAAAGCTTCAAAACTTTTAGCAATTATTTGTTTAGTTTTTTTATTCTTTGTTTCTGAACTTTTGAGATTTGATCTTTTTGGCTGGGAATGTTCAATTGATCTGCTGGTCAGGTACATTAGTTCTGTTCATTGAATTCTTTGGATTGTATATCAGGACTTGTCCTCTGTTATGTTTTTTTTAATTCGTTGTCTCCATCGATGATTCTTGCGACCTTTGATATTTTCAATTTCAGTGACTTCTACTGCGTTGGAGTTTAAATGTGTGCGTGACATCATTTGTTCTGCTTTTAGGTCAATGTTGTTACTTTCCTCTCTCATAACTTCTGCACTCACTTAATGATTTTTAATTTTTATGAACATTTAGTAGTTAAAGATCAATACTGTGCATCTAAGGAGTGCCAAACATATGCCCTCATTCTTGAATAGAGTCTTGAGTTTTTGATTTCGATTGTTAATTTTGAAAAAGCTCTATTAGGGCTTTCTCCTTCTAGAGCGTATGTGTCTCGTAAAATTGACACTACGAGTCTAACCCAAAAATATAATGGCCTATTAATGGACTGGTGGTCAATCGGTCTATCATATTTCTTTAGTTGTTTCAATTCCATGGAAGGCCACAAACGTCTATCGTGGCTATTTTTCGGCAATATGCCGGCTATGTTTATCATTTTTTAAGTTATTAATTGCCGTTGAACAAAGTTCATAGCAATTACCTTAAACGTGTTGGTCTTTTTTATTCAAATTGTTTGACTTTTTGCGCTTTTCTTCTAGAACATTTTTTGACCTCATATGTGACTTTTTCATGCTTTCGTTCTTCATTTTTGAGTGATATCTATTGCTGAATCTATCTAGGTTAATGAAGTTTATTAATCGTCCATAGAATGGTTTTAACATTTTAAGGCCACAAATTTTTGCAGTTTTTTGATAAATTTTGAATAGGTTACTAAAAAATTTTTATTGTCCATAGAATGGTTTTAACATTTTAATGCCACAAATTTTGGCAATTTTTTTGATAAATTTTTCAAATTTCTTTCAAATTTTATAAGGATTTTTTAGGTTAGTAAATTTTTTTAATCGTTTCTTTAGGTTTTTCTAACCTCAATGGCCGAGAAAATTTTTCTAGATTTTGATAAGAGGTTACTGCATTGTTTCTTGTAATGGGGAATGTGCTTCGAGATTTTAATTTTATGAATTACAGCAATTTTAAAAGAAAATTTTGAAAGTTTATTTTTCCTCAGTGGCCAGGGAACCTCTTATAGGGTTTGCTAGTATGTTAGTGCATAGTTTCTAGATGTAACGGAACGATTTTCATGATTTGATTATCACGAATTTAAGCATTTTAAGAAAAGTATTTGCACTTTTTCGAGTTTTTTTTTGAATACTTATTTTTTTAAAAATTTTTTGCACCAGGGATCTCCGAGGTTTGATAATAAGCTGCTGCCTCGTTCCTAGAGTTAATGGAATGGTTATCTTTATTGTAATGACTCGATTTCCAGCAATATTTTGTTTTAATTTAATTTTTTTTCAAACTTCTTGAAAAATTATTTCGTTCCAAGTTTATTGATCTTGGAAAATTATTATGTTCCAAGTTATTATGTTCCAGCAATGTTTTGATTTAATTTAAGTTTTAGACCTCCTGTGTCTAATAATAGGTTATATTATAGTTTCTTGTGGTAATAGAATAATTTCGCACTTTTTAATATCACGAATTTTAACAATCTTTTGATAGAACTTGTAATTTCATGGAATGATCTTCAACATTTTAATACCATAAATTTTTTTGATGTTTTGCAAATTTTTTTCTAAGTCTTTGAAAATGTTTTTTTAGGTATTTCTATCCTGAATGGCCGAGGAATCTCCTCTAGGTTTTGATTATAGGTTACTGCATAATTTCTTGTGGTAATGGGGAGTGTGCTTCGAGATTTTAATATGAATTTAAGCGATTTTAAAAGAAAATTTTGAACGTTTTTTTTTCCTCAGTGACCAGGGAACATAGGGTTTGCTAGTATGTTAGTGCATAGTTTCTAGATGTAATGGAACGTTTTTCAAGATTTTAATATCACGAAATAGTGGTTATCATTGTTTTAATGACTCGAGTTCGAGCAATATTTTGATATAATTTAATTTTTTTTTTAATTTTCGAAAAATTTCGAAATTTTTCCAAATTTATGGATCTTTGAGCCATTGAAACTATTTAAGGCTTGAAATGGGGATACTGGGTAGTCTCCAAAGATGAAGTTAAACGATCATTATTGGCCATCGAAATGTTTCAAGTCTTGCAGATGGGTTACTTGGTAGAACTCCAGAGACAATAAATGCTTTTGAACATATTTCACTGTGAATTGCGGAAACTTTTCTGAAATTTGCACTTTCAATTTTTATATGATTTAATTACTAACGAGGCTGGAGAACTAGAAGTTGAAAATTCGAATCTCCTTATGGAAATTCCTAGATATATATCTCTCTCTCCCTCTCTCTGTGTCTGTCTGTCTGTCTCTCTCTCTCTCTCTCTCTCTCTCTCTGTAGGTTCGGGTTTCTTCCCTCTATTTCTAGTTCATGTTTTATCTCTCGCACACTATCTGTATCTTTCCTTAGCTCTTTTGCGGATGCCCCACTTCAGCTGCTGTTGTGGCGATATATCATTTATTACCCTCACCTCAAGCCCCTTCCAGTACACTAAAGGTAGCCTCACTAAACCGTGGCTAGCTACAGACGAAGTAAACCTCTCGCCGGTCATTTGAGGGGATTTCGGCGGACGTTAGTCGGTTATGTTTTGTACAATCCTACCAGTAATTTTTTGTTAAGCATCATTTTTTTGAACTAATAGCACAGAAAGGAGGTGTTTTTGTTTCAAATATTATGAATTTTGTAATTAAGCCTGTGATCTTTGAGCATTAATGATTTTTTGATTTATAATCAAAACATTTGCTGTTTGATCAGTATAAGATTTTGTAAACCTTAATTTTTTAAATCGAGATTTCTACAGAAGATTATACACCGCTCCTAAAACAAAGGAATTGGTTTTTTAAACAGATTCTACTATTTCAAGGAGTTTTCTATTTAATGGTTTTCAATTTTTAAATTTCAATAATTTTAGCGGATTTTTAAATCATTTATTACTTAAAACTTTTATTTTTTGGGTTTTTTGTAACAGTTTGAAGATTTTCTGCCCCAGGGGCCCAGGAATTTGCTCCAAGGCAGAGTTTGATAATAAAATACTGCATAGTTGCTAGAGGTAATAGAATGGTCATCATAATTTTAATAACACAAGTTTTAGAAAGTTTGATTAAATTTAAGGTTTTAGAATTTTCTGAAAATTATTGTTCCACGTTTATGGTTCCTGTGAGCCAATGAAGCTAATTCAAGGTTTCAAATAGAGATACTGGATAGTCTATGGAGACAATGAAATGGTTCTGAAGATAACACGAGTTCTTGCAAGATTTTGTTAAAATTTCTGATTTTCAAATTTTTTCAATTTTGTAATTTGTCAGCCCTCGGTGTCAAGAGAACTCCTCCTGTGTCTAATAATAGATTATATTATAGTTTCTATTGGTAATGGAATGGTTTCCTACTTTTTAATATCACGAATTTTAACAATCTTTTGATAGAACCTGCATTTTTAATTGCTCTCAAACGAAGTTTGTAGCAATTATATTAGTCCTGTTGATCTTTTTTTTTATGCGATTTTTCGCTTGACCGATTTTTCGTCTGACGCTTTTGACTTTTGGTCCTCAAAAACGGGATAAACACGTAGCGCCCAGTGGGCATTAAGTGCTCTTAGAGCCTTTCAGGTCTGTTTCAGCTCAAACTGTTACTTATACTTATGGTGTGAAGGGCGGTTCTGAGAGGTTGAGAACCCCCCCCCCCCCCCCCCGTTGACCCCCATCCCCACCGCGCTGTTGCCCCCCCCACCCAGTGCTGCCCCCATCAGCCCCCAGTGCACCCCCCCCCCCCCCCCCCGTGGCTAGCTACTGACGAAGCCAACCGCTCGCCGGTCGTTTGAGAGCAATTCGCCCGACGTTAGTCGGTTATGTTTTTCAAATTTTCGGACATTTATTGCCATTTAAGTTTTCCAACACTAGGGGCCAATGCACCTCGTCTAGGGTTTAGGAATAGGTTACTAAAAAATTTTTATTGTCCATAGAATGGTTTTAACATTTTAATGCCACAAATTTTGGCAATTTTTTTGATAAATTTTGCAAATTTATTTCAAATTTTATAAGGATTTTTTAGGTTAGTAAATTTTTTTAATCGTTTTTTTTAGGTTTTTCTAACCTCAATGGCCGAGGAATCTCCTCTAGGTTTTGATTGTAGCTTACTGCATAATTTCTTGTGGTAATGGGGAGTGTGCTTCGCGATTTTAATATGAATTTAAGCGATTTTAAAAGAAAATTTTGAAAGTTATTTTTTTTCCTCAGTGACCAGGGAACATAGGGTTTGCTAGTATGTTAGTGCATAGCTTCTAGATGTAATGGAATGTTTTTCAAGATTTTAATATCACGAAATAATGGTTATCATTGTTTTAATGACTCCAGTTCCAGCAATATTTTGATATAATTTAATTTTTTTTTAATTTTCGAAAATTTTCGAAATTTTTCCAAATTTATGGATCTTTGAGCCATTGAAACTATTTATGGCTTGAAATGGGGATACTGGGTAGTCTCTAAAGATGATGAAATGATACTGAAGATATTAATATGATGAATTTTAATAAGATTTTGGTAAAATTTGCAATTGTAAAATTTTTGAATTTCTGTCCTTTTCTGAGTTAAACGATCATTACTGGCCATCGAAACGTTTCAAGTCTTGCAGATGGGTTACTTGGTTGAACTCCAGGGACAATAAATGCTTTTGAACATTTTTCACTGAGAATTGCGGAAACTTTTGAAATTTGCACTTTCAGTTTTTATATGATTTAATTACTAACGAGGCTGGAAAACTAGAAGTTGCAGAGTCGAATCTCATTATGAAAATTCCTAGATATCTCTCTCTCTCTCTCTGTCGGTTCGGGTTTCTTCCCTCTCTCTCTGGTTCACGTTTTATCTCTCGCACACTATCTGTGTCTCTTTCCTTAGCTCTTTTGCTGATGCCCCACTTCAGCTGCTGTTGTGGCGTGATATCATCTATTACCCTCACCTCACGCCCCTTCCAGTAAGCTAAAGCTAGCCTCACTAAACCGTGGCTAGCTACAGACGAAGTCAACTTTTGGCCGGTCATTTGAGAGGATTTCGGCAGACGTTAGTCGGTTATGTTTTGGTATATTAGGCGAAACCGTTATGTGGAATCCTTAAAATATGTTGTGGGTAGTTTGTTCAATCCTACCAGTTAATTTTTGTTAAGCATCCATTTTTTTGAACTAATAGCTCAGAAAGGAGGTGTTTTTGTTTCAGATATTATGAATTTTGTAATTAAGCCTATGATCTTCAATAATTTTTTTATAATCAAAACATTTGCTGTTCGATCAGTATAAAATTTTGTAAACCTTAATTTTTTAAATCGAGATTTCTACAGAAGATTATACACCGCTCTTAAAATAAAAGAATTAATTTTTTAAAACAGATTCCACTGTTTTAAAGCGTTTTCTATATAATGGTTTTCAATGTTTAATTATCACTATTTTAGCGGATTTTTAAATCCTTTATATCTTAAAACTTTTACTTTTTTGTTTTCTTTGAAACAGTTTGAAGTTTTTCTGCTCCAGGGGCCCAGGAATTTGCTCCAAGGCAATGTTTGATAGTGAAATACTGCATAGTTGCTAGAATTAATGGAATGGTCATCAGTATTTTAATAACACAAGTTTTAGAAAGTTTGTTTAAATTTAAGATTTCAGATTTTTCAGAAAATTATTGTTCCACGTTTATGGTTCCTGTGGGCCAATGAAACTAATTCAAGGCTTCAAATACAGATACTGGATAGTCTATGGAGACAATGAAATGGCTCTGAAGATAACACGAGTTCTTGCAAGATTTTGTTAAAATTTCTGATTTTCAAGTTTTTTCAGTTTTGTAATTTGTCAGCCCTCGGTGTCAAGAGATTTCCTCCTGTGTCTAATAATAGGTTATATTATAGTTTCTTGTGGTAATAGAATAATTTCGCACTTTTTAATATCACGAATTTTAACAATCTTTTGATAGAACTTGTAATTTCATGGAATGATCTTCAACATTTTAATACCATACATTTTTTTTGATGTTTTGCAAATTTTTTTCTAAGTCTTTGAAAATGTTTTTTTTAGGTATTTCTATCCTGAATGGCCGAGGAATACCCTATAGGCTTTGATAATATGCTACTGCGTTTTTTCTAGTGGTAGTGGGGAATGTGCCTCGAGATTTTAATTTGAATTTAAGCGATTTTAAAAGAAAATTTTGAACGTTTTTTTTTCCTCAGTGACCAGGGAACATAGGGTTTGCTAGTATGTTAGTGCATAGTTTCTAGATGTAATGGAACATTTTTCAAGATTTGATTATCACGAATTTAAGCATTTTAAGAAAAGTATTTGCACTTTTTCGAGTTTTTTTTTGAATACTTATTTTTTTAAAAATTTTTTGCACCAGGGATCTCCGAGGTTTGATAATAAGCTGCTGCCTCGTTCCTAGAGTTAATGGAATGGTTATCTTTATTTTAATGACTCGATTTCCAGCAATATTTTGTTTTAATTTAATTTTTTTTCAAACTTCTTGAAAAATTATTTCGTTCCAAGTTTATTGATCTTGGAAAATTATTATATTCCAAGTTATTATGTTCCAGCAATGTTTTGATTTAATTTAAGTTTTTTTTTCAATTTTCTGAAAATTTATTATGTTCCAGGTTGATAGATCTTTGCGCCATTGAAACTAGTTAAGGCTTGAAATGGGGATACTGGGTAGTCTCTTAAGACAATGAATTGATTCTGAAGATTTGAATATCATGAATTTTAGCAAGATTTTGTTAATAATTGCAGTTTTTTATACTATTTTTGAATTTTTCTGTGCTTTTGTGAGTTATACGATCATTACTGGCTAACGAAAAGTTTCACGTCTTGCAGGTGGGATACTTGACAGAACTCCAGAGACCAAAAATTGTTTCAACATTTTTCCCAGCGAAATTAAGAATCTTGGTATGAATTTTGCACTTCGCAGTTTTGAAGCATTTTTCATATTTCTCGAGTTCATATACCGTTTGTGGCAAATTAGTCTCGTTCAAAGGCTTGTGTGTGAGTTAATGATTTTATTGAACAGTGTCATATATGGCCTTCAGTTTAAAAGCTTCAAAACTTTTAGCAATGATTTGTTTAGTTTTTTTATTCTTTTAGTTTCTCAACTTTTGAGATTTGATCTTTTTGGCTGGGAATGTTCAATTGATCTGCTGGTCAGGTACATTAGGTCTGTTCATTGAATTCTTTGGATTGTATATCAGGACTTGTCGTCTGTTATGTTTTTTTAATTCATTGTCTCCATCGATGATTCTTGCGACCATTGATATTTTCAATTTCAGTGACTTCTACTGCTTTGGAGTTTAAATGTGTGCGTGACATCATTTGTTCTGCTTTTAGGTCAATGTTGTTACTTTCCTCTCTCATAACTTCTGCACTCACTTAATGATTTTTAATTTTTATGAGCATTTTCCTAGCAATTGTTATAAACGTGTTGGTCTTTTTCATTCAAATTTTTTGTTTGAAATTTTGCACTTTTCTTCTAGAACATGCTTTGACCTCTCATGTGACTTTTTCACGCTTTCGTTTTTCATTTTTGAGTGATATCTATTGCTCTCACTATTGTTGCTAATATAAAGTTGGTTGCAGCATAGCAATAGTAAGGGCCAAATAGCACAGTCGGTAGTTCACATGGTTATTAAGCGGTTCAATGGTTCGAATCCCGGTGGGGGTCAAATGTTTTTGCACCCGCCTGTCGTTCGAGAGCAATTCTTCCGACAATAGTCGGTTTATGTTTTCAATGCCTTGGATTGTTATTCAGGACTTTTCCTCCCATGTTTTCTGTTTTTACCCATTGATGGGACCTGGGGCGACTAAGATTTATGTTCTAACATATTTAGAATTTATGCAACTTCGTCCTTCTTCCATACTTGACTTCTAATATTCTTTTGTTTCAAATGAATATTGTGTTGTTCTATAAAGGTGCGGGACAACCGATGACGAAGCAGATTCAAGTTCTGTAGTGACCTCAAAGAGTGGTATGTCCACTGCGAGTGGCGAGAGCAGCGATGATTGCAACAATGCTTGGATGTCAGCCAGCAGTCTGAACGAACAGCTCAATCCGAACTTTGAGTACATCAAGTGCAACTCCTGTAACAAGTTAGTACTAACTGCAGTATTAACTGTAACAAGTCAGTACTTGACTCAGAACGTGGATATTTTTATGCCAATTAATGAACGAGTTTAAATTGTTAGAGGACATTGGGTGAACGAATGAATTTTAATTGTGGGCAGACGTGAAAATGGCACTTAAATCAAAATGATTTCTATAAAAGTTTGACATATTTAGCAATCAGTGAAACAGTCACATCACGCACTCTGAAATCCAAGTACAAATTGTTTGAATGTTCAAATGGACATGTCATTAACACAAATGAAAATGTCATTTCTCGTGACTTTGACTACTGGTGAAAATTTCTATCAGAATGCTTATGCGTAGCCGCTGCTAGTAACTCGGTAAGTTTATAGACTGCTGCATTATTTGATCAAATATTTTTTCTCCAAGTTTTTCGGTTTTCTGACTACGGTAAACATTCTGGTTATAAAAACTAACGGAAAGAAAGGTCTCAAACCAGGTTTGGCCTATTAAGAAATGAGACGATATATGTAGCATCTTGTATTTTTTGATCAAGCATTTTATATTCGTTGGGGGTATAAAGCACGCTTTCTGTTCTAGATGGAGCCATAAACAGTGTGAGAAATTGACAGAGGAGCACTGTGATTTGATCAAACAAATGCTGACTAAAAGCCAACTGGTTCAACCCCCGAAGAGCGGCGGTGATGCTGCGTCAGCTGAAGTACGCGATGCTTCTGGTACTGCAGCTGATGTGAAGAATATTCGCTTCAATTTTCTCTGTTCTGGTTGTACAGCCGAACAGAATGAGACCTATGAAGGCGGAAGCAATTCATCGTGGATGGCAAAAGTGCAATTTTATCTCAAGGTACGACCCAAAATTACTTGCGTTATTTTGAACGCTTTTTCGCAATCGATATATTTGCATTGTCACCATCTTGTTTAATTGACTGCTAAATTTTGTTGAAGCGGTTAATGTATTGTCAATTATTAATAGCCGCTAAACGGTAGCTGGGGCTGTTATTGGCCTTCTTCTTTTGACCTAAAAGCGAAAGAAGGAAATTGCCGTGTGAACTATTTTTTTCCTTGAATGAAGCAGCGTGTTTGTATATGTACTTGTACTACATGAAAAGTTTTTTTTTTTACAGAATGCCGCATATAGATAACCATTTTTAGCCGTTTTCTCGTCCAATTGGCCCAGTTTTTTCGCTTATAATTTATTAGTTTTGCAGAAGTAATTGCTAATAGAAGCTGTATTAATATCTGAGCCCCTGAAATTGATGACAGTGTTTGAGACTCTAATAGTGCGTTTTAAATTCTGAATGAGCACATATTTCCCCATTTTTTAATTCATTTTTGGCTTTTCTTAAATTAATTTTGTTATATTTGTATCCTAAAGCGGATTTTTTCATTGATTGTTGCATATGGCAATTTACCTTTGATATTTCTGTTTTTGGTGTTTTTGTTTTTATAGAGCTTTAAACTTACTTGCCTAATTTTGGCAGTTTTTTGTCTAATTTTCAGTTTTTTGAAAACTAAATTACAAGAAAAAAGTCTTTTAATGCACTCTCTGGGATCCTACTTTTCTTTTACTATTAATTGAATGATTTTGTGGCGCTCAGCATTTAAAATTTTGCAGCTTTTTCCATAAGTGAAATTTTGAAAATTTTTTCAATTTTTTTGCAAAATATTTTGTGGTTTCCAATCTTTGAACTATGTTTCTACATTTTATTCTATAAAGGGGATAGCTATATAATTTATGCAAAATGAGGAAATGTAAATGTTTTTCTACTTCTTTTTTATTTGATTGTTATCTTTCGAAAATTCTGAACTAGTCTGTTTTTTCGTGTGCTCTTGTTTATGCCATTATTCTCCACTTTGTAGCATATATCAGTCTATCATTTGGTAGTTGAATTAAAGACTCATGCATGTAGGCTGTATTTACTATAAAGGATGCAAGATGTCTCTTTCCATGCAATTTTACAAAAAAAAGAATTTTTACAATTTTTTACTTTTCAAAAATAGATATTTGTGAGCTCAAGGCTTGGCTGTTATTTTTTTCCTGGAATGAAGCAGCGGATTTTGTTTGTATATGTACTTGTATTACATGAAAAGTTTTTTATGACAGAATGCCGCATATAGCTAACCATTTTTAGCCGTTTTCTTGTCCAATTGGCCCAGTTTTTTTGCTTAAAATTTATTAGTTTGGCAGAAGTAATTGCTAATAGAAGCTGTATTAATATCTGAACCCCTGAAAGTGATGACAAAGTGTTTGAGAGTCTAATAATGCGTTTTAAATTCTGAACGAGCACATATTTCCCCATTTTTTAATTCATTTTTGGCCTTTCTTAAATTAATATTTTGTTGTATTTGTATCCTTAAGCGGATTTTTTCATTGATCGTTGCATATGGCAATTTACCTTTGATATTTCTGTTTTTGGTGTTTTTGTTTTTATAGAGCTTTAAACTTACTTGCCTAATTTTGGCAGTTTTTTGTCTAATTTTCAGTTTTTTGAAAACTAAATTACAAGAAAAAAGTCTTTTAATGCACTGTCTGGGATCCTACTTTTCTTTTACTATTAACTGAGTCATTTTGTGGCGTTCAGCATTTGAAATTTTGCAACTATTTCCATAGGTGAAATTTTGAAAATTTTGTCAATTTTTTTGCAAAATATTTTGTGTTTTCCAATCTTTGAACTATGTTTCTACATTTTATTCTATAAAGGAGATAGCTATATAATTTATGCAAAATGAGGAAATGTTAATGTTTTTCTACTTATTTTTTATTTGATTGTTAACTTTCGAAAATTCTGAACTAGTCTGTTTTTTTCGTGTGCTCTTGCTTATGCCCTTATTCTCCACTTTGTAACATGTATCAGTCTATCATTTGGTAGTTGAATTAAAGACTCATGCATGTAGGCTGTATCTACTATAAAGGATGCAAGATGTTTCTTTCTATGCAATTTTACGAAAAAAAGAATTTTTACAATTTTTTACTTTTCAAAAATAGATATTTGTTAGCTCAAGGCTTGGCTGTTATTTTTTCCTTGAATGAAGCAGCGATTTTTGTTTGTATATTTACTTGTACTACATGAAAGGTTTTTTGACAGAATGCCGCATATAGATAACCATTTTTAGCCGTTTTCTCGTCCAATTGGCCCGGTTTTTTCGCTTATAATTTATTAGTTTGGCAGAAGTAATTGCTAATAGAAGCTGTATTAGTATCTGAACCCCTGAAATTGATGACAAATTGTTTGAGAGTCTAATAATGCGTTTTAAATTCTGAATGAGCACATATTTCCCCATTTTTTAATTCATTTTTGGCCTTTCTTAAATTAATTTTGTTATATTTGTATCCTAAAGCGGATTTTTTCATTGATTGTTGCATATGGCAATTTACCTTTGATATTTCTGTTTTTGGTGTTTTTGTTTTTACAGAGCTTTAAACTTACTTGCCTAATTTTGGCAGTTTTTTGTCTAATTTTCAGTTTTTTTAAAACTAAATTACAAGAAAAAAGTCTTTTAATGCACTCTCTGGGATCCTACATTTCTTTTACTATAAATTGAATGATTTTGTGGTGCTCAGCTTTTGAAATTTTGCAGCTTTTTCCATAAGTGAAAATTGAAAATTTTTTCAATTTTTTCTGCAAAATATTTTGTGGTTTCCAATCTTTGAACTATGTTTCTACATTTTTTTCTATAAAGGGGATAGCTATATAACTTATGCAAAATGAGGAAATGTAAATGTTTTTCTACTTATTTTTTATTTGATTGTTGTCTTCCGAAAATTCTGAACTAGTCTGTTTTTTCGTGTGCTCTTGTTTATGCTCTTGTTCTACACATTGTTGCCTGTATCAGTCTATCATTTGGTAGTTGAATTAAAGACTCATGCGTGTAGGCTGTATTTAACTATAAATGATGCAAGTTGTCTCTTTCGATGCAATTTTACAAAAAAAAATTGAAGTTTTAGAATTTTTTGTTTTTCTCCTTTTCAAAAATAGATATTTGTGAGCTCAAGGCTTGGCTGATTATTTTGTTTTCCTTGAATAAAGCAGCGGTTTTTCTCAAAAGTGCTCGCTCTCAAAAATGACTTCCTGACTCTGAAACTGACTATTCTCGACTTTGATTCAAAGAGCTAAGGTCAGGTGAATGTGTGTCACTCTAAATGAAATTCATTGGAGAGCAGCTAATAGAAGCAGCAATAACTTATACAGATTCCTAATCAAATTATTCCATCTCAGATGTCTATTTTGTCTGTTTCTGTTATTATCTTTTTGAGACTGCAGATCTACGAAGCTATTGCGGCTATTTTCTGGCAGTCTGCCAGCTATGTTTGTTGAGATTGTAGATCAAAAGTGACGCTTTATGCGGGAAATATCTTTCGGGAAAAAGAATAAGAGTTTTTGTCCATTTGCAGAATTTGTGACTATTGTTTGGGTAATCATGTTATTTGTTTTATTTAATTTTTGTGTGGTGTTCTTTCATTTAGAATTCTTGCTCTGGGAAAAAAGTTCAGATATTGTGAATAATAAGAAAATGAACTTGCCGATGTTGACCTGATGATTTGTTTGCGATTACGCAGAAACCATGTCATTACATATTTGTTCTATATCTTCATATAGCATTTCTTTTACTTACAATCGTTTTAGTCTGGCTTGAAAAGCATCATGGCGTCTCTCCTCCGCAACAAAAAATGTCATCATCTGGTGGTTGTGAAACCGGCTTCTGTTACCCAAGAAAACAACCTAACACTTAATAACGACAGAGCTAAATCAGTTCCAGTGGGTAGCAAAGAAATTGGGTTGAAAGCTCTAGTTCCAGCCACTAAAAATGGAGAATTCAAAACGCTTCTACAGTTTCATGAAGCCATTTTAGAAATTGTGAAATTTGGGGTTGAAGTACAACAAAGTAAGCATCTGTCATCAACTGAAGAGTTTGTCAAATCATATCACGCAGAGATGAAACGATCGTTTCCATTTGCCAATCTTCCGGTTATTGACGTTCAGAGAATACAACGGGAGCTTAAACAGAAGAAGCTGCTACTGGGAAACATCATGAATTCTATTGACAACACGAAGATTGCTGCTATCCAGATTGAGCACAGGTAATATATTTCCTTAAGTTTAATTGTTAATTGATCTCGAACGAACTTTGAGGCCATCATTGTAAGCGTGTTTTTTGACTAAGTTTTAGCTTGACCGCTTTTCTAGAACATTCTTCGACTTCGCAAGAGACTTCTTCACGCTTATCTTCTTTTTTGAGAGATCTCAATTGCTCTCACTCGGAAATAAAATTGTTGCTAAAATGGTTTGAATCCCCACCCACAAAGAAAAATTTATCGAAGCTACAACCTCTGAATTAACTTGCGCCGCCTGTCGTTCGAGAGCAATTTGTCCGACGTTAGTCGGTTTGTGTTCGTTTAATTTGTACAGTTAACATTGTTGCTTACAAAAAAGTATTTTTCAGCTATTGCTTGTCAGGTGCACGATGCTTCGATCCGATGGAAGTTGCGCAATCTTCAAAGTTAGTACAATTTTCCTACTCTTTGTTGCCCCTAAGTCCTTTGTATTTTCTGTGCTAGTTGATTGTAACCCGTTAGATTTTAAGCTTAAATACCATCGTGGAATTAGTTCACAGGGAAACCATTGAGTGCCTGGGTTGAGATTGTTTTCGTTTCGCTAAATTCTGAAATCTGCACCTTTCTGCATCAACTTCTTTTTAATCACCTGAGCTCTTTGTTGACATCTTAATGTTCAGGTAATAATTTGTCACATGCACTCGAAGTTTATTATATCGATCTCATGAAAACATCGATGTTTTCGCCTAACGATCTTTTTAACGAAATTCGTCATTGCTTTTTAGCCGACTTTTCAATATTTATTATGAAGAATATGGATTGCTCCCGAAAGAAAATAGCAATTATTTGGTCCATGCTGGTATTTTTAATCCATTTTTCAGTTGATTGATAGCCGCCGTCAGCCTCTCAACGGCTATTATTTAGGCGCTCTCATTTTTAAAATCCAAAGAAATTGGATTGTGTTGGTGCGCTGTGTTTTTTTGATGTTTTCATACATTTTTCAATGACTTTGATCTTTCATAACGGATAAACAGGTACAGCCCAGCGGGCATGAACTTTCATTAGAGACCCAAAGTGGGCTTTAATAGTCCTGCAAGCAAGAGCATAGAGTGGTGCAGCTTCTGGAATGGCCTAATTTAAGGTTAAAAGGTCATCTTTAGGAATTTTTAGCCTCAGAATGGTGCAATTTTTCATGTTGTTTTTGTGATTTTTGTTTTTATTAATAGCCCCGTCAGCAATTCCCGGAGGCTATTATTGCGCTCCTATTTTTTTTTCAAAATCGTCTAAAAGATTTTTAATTCGTCTTACCCGACTTCTTGGAATTGACTTTTTCAATGACTTCAGTGACTTCTACTGCTTTGCAGTTCGTGACGTCATTTCTACTTTTAGGTCAATTGCGTGACTTACCTCACTAAAAAAATGACTTCTGAGCTCACTTATGGAACTATAAATTTTATGAACACTTACTAATTAAAGGTCAATAGTGTGCATCTAAGTAGTGCCAAACTTATATGCCCTAATTCTTGTCTATTAGAGTCTGGTCAATCTGTATCTTATTTCTTTAGTTGTTTCAATTCATGGTAGGCGCAAGCGTCTATCGCGGCTATTTTCCGGCAATATGCTGGCTATGTTTAGTCTGAGGTAGACGTTTTCAAGTCTTTTGCTAGACAAAATTACTTATAGCCATTTTATGAGCTATACGTTTTGTTACTACAAACACGCAAAATGGTACTAGTTTTTTGAAAGTTTTTGTCATTTTTTTAAAGTTTTTCCAGCCTCAGGGGCCAGGGAATCTCTTTTAAGGTTGAATTTTGACATACACTTGAATTTTGACATACACTTGAATTTTGACTTCTTTCTTTTCGATTAACTGCTCTAGAATGTTGACTTCTCTTTTGAACAATGGACTTTAACAGTTGCTTAGTTTAATTTATGTCAATTAGGAAGTGCTGGCGAAATTTAAGGGCAATAGGTAATTTGGGGACGTTTTTCGCATAGCAGTGCACTCTCCCTATGCAAGCTACGGACACCTCCCCTGCTGCCTATCCACCACCTACTCACAATCTGAAACTAATAAATTGTATATGCATTATTCTAAAACCCTGTTTTTATTAAAAATAAACCTTTCCTTTTTTTCTTCAATTTTTCTGATTCAGGTAAAATTAGTGAAGTGTTTATATTGTACGACTCTTTGAGTCGATTCCTGTTTTCTTCTGGGCATATTTTTCATATGAAATTTATTGTACTGCCAACTTTTCTTTTTAGTGGTTTTTGTCTGGGCCATTTGACTTTTGTCCTCACTAACTGGATAAACCATTAAAGCCGGGAAAACATTAAGTGCTCTGAAAGCCTTACGACTCATTCTTCTCTAAGCATGCGATTCACCGAAACTGTTTAACAGACGTTTTATTCATTGGTTGAATGGTTACTCTTTGAACCTCTCTTACTTAACGCCGTCACTTAAACCCCCAATCCGCGCGTAACCTAGCACGCTCTCCTCAACCAAGCGCTCACCACTCACCCACCCCTTCCCACTTGCTCACCCTCGCCTCCTTAATAAGGTAAAGCTAGCCTCCCTAAGACGCAGCTAGCTACTGGCGAAGCCAACCGTTGACCAGTCGTTTCAGAGTAATTCGCGCAGCGTTAGTCGGTTATGTTTGCAGTTTTAAGTTCTCAATTGCTTCGAAATAAAGTTTTATTAATAGCCGCTTCCTCAATTCTAGGCGGTTATTATAGCGCTTCTAAATTTTTTTTACAATTCAAAGAATTTGAATTGTATTGGGGCGCTGTCTTTTTTTTAAGATTGTTCACACATTTTCATGATTTTTGAAGTCCCACTTGCTCACCCTCGCCTCCTTAATAAGGTAAAGCTAGCCTCCCTAAGACGCAGCTAGCTACTGGCGAAGCCAACCGTTGACCAGTCGTTTCAGAGTAATTCGCGCAGCGTTAGTCGGTTATGTTTGCAGTTTTAAGTTCTCAATTGCTTCGAAATAAAGTTTTATTAATAGCCGCTTCCTCAATTCTAGGCGGCTATTAAAGCGCTTCTAAATTTTTTTTACAATTCAAAGAATTTGAATTGTATTGGGGCGCTGTCTTTTTTTAAGATTGTTCACACATTTTCATGATTTTTGAAGTCAAATTGGAGTAGTGATTTTGGTCACGCCGAAACAGGAAGTGAAGCGAAAAAGCGAGTGGTTTTGCGGCGTGAAATTTTTTCGCTCTAAATTTTAACTATACTGAGAAAACGGTGTTTGAACAAAAATTCGCTTTCTGGCTAGTGGTTTGTTGTTCACATGCGGCAATTTCACTTTGATTTTTACTGTTTTTTTCGGTTTTTTGGATCGGAGTTTTCCCAATCCATTCATATTCCGTTCTAGGTCTAGTTTTTTGTTTAGTCAATGAAAGTTCTTTGAATTGTACGTCAGGACTTGTCCTGCTATGTTTTTTACCATTCAAAGAATTTGAATTGTATTGGGGCGCTGTCTTTTTTTAAAGATCTGTTCACACATTTTCATGATTTCTGAAGTCAAATTGGCGTAGTGATATTGGTCACGCCGAAACAGGAGGTGGAGCGAAAAAGCGAGTGGTTTTGCGGCGTGAAATTTTTTCGCTCTAAATTTTAACTATAGTGAGAAAACGGTGTTTGAACAAAAGTTCGCTTTCTCGCTAGTGGTTTTTTTGTTCACATGCGGCAATTTCACTTTGAGTTTTAGTGTTCGATTCTCTGGATTGTTTTTTTATCTAAATGGTTTTCCCAATCCATTCAGAGTTCGTTCTAGGTCTAGTTTTCTGTTTAGTCAATGAAAATTCTTTGAATTGTACGTCAGGACTTGTCCTGCTCTGTTTTTTACTTCGTCTAACAGATTTTTGTTTCGTCTTACCGTGACTTCTTGGAATTGACTTTTTCAATGACTTACCTCACTCAAAGAATGACTTCTGAGCTCATTTATAAAACTTTAAATTTTATGAACATTTTCTTAATAAAGGACAATAGTGTGCATCTAAGTAGTGCGAAACATATATGCCCTAATTCTTGATTATTAGTCTTGAGTTTTTGATTTCGAATATTAATTTTGGTATCTTTTCCCTTTGTGCCCCCCCCCCCAAAAAAATGCACGTGCATCGGGGGGGGGGGGGGGGTGCAAATAATATGCGACCACTAAGCTGAGGGGGCACAAACGCAAAAGATCATAATTTTAAAAGCCCTATTAGGGCTTTCTCCTTATAGTGCTTATGTGTCTCCAAAAAAATGACAGTCCGAAGCTAACCTAAAAAGTCTAGTGGTCTATTAAAGGACTGGTGGTCGATCTGTCTATTTTATATCCATAGTTGTTTCAATTCATGTAACGCCACAAGCGTCTATCGCGGCTATTTTCCGGCAATCTGCCGGCTATGTTTATAGCTGCGAAGCTGTAAGCTGAGCAGAGCTATATTGCGGTGCTCTTGGTTTTTTACAATTCAAAGACTTGTATCGGGGCTCTATCTTAAAGTTATGTTCACACATTTTTATGATTTTGAAGTCAAATTGGAGTAGTGATTTTGGTCACGCCGAAACAGGAAGTGAAGCGAGAAAGCGAGTGGTTTTGCGGCGTGGTTTCGCTCTAAATTTAAAGTAGAGTGAGAAAACGGTGGTTTTTAATGGTTTTCCCAATCCAGTCATAGTTCATTCTAGGCCTAGTTTTTTGTTTGAACCAAAATTTGCTTTCTCGCTAGTGGTTTTTTTGTTCACATGTGGCATTTTGGCTTTGTGTTTTTTTTAATCTGGTTTAATTTTTGTGATCTGGTTTTTCTGAAATGGTTTTCCCAATTCTCTCAAATTCCGTTTTTGGTGTAGTCTTTTGTTCAGTCAATAAAAATTCTTTTACTGTTTTTTGTTCACTTGTGGCAATTTCACTTTGATTTTTTCTTTTTTTCGATTTTTTGGATCGGAATTTTTTCTTAATGGTTTTCCCAATCCAGTCATAGTTCATTCTAGGCCTAGTTTTTTGTTTGAACCAAAATTTGCTTTCTCGCTAGTGGTTTTTTGTTCACATGCGGCATTTTGACTTTGTGTTTTGTTTTTTTTTTTGATCTGGTTTAATTTTTTTGATCTGGTTTTTCTGAAATGGTTTTCCCAATTCTCTCAAAGTCCGTTTTAGGTCTAGTCTTTTGTTCAGTCAATAAAAATTCTTTGAATTGTACGTCAGGCCTGGTCCTGTCATGTTTTTTTAATTCGCTCTACCTTTTTGATCACGTTCATTCTAGGCCTAGTTTTTTTGTTTGAATCAAAGTTCCCTTTCTCTCTAGTGGTTTTTGTTCTTATGCTGCATTTTGATTGTTTTTTTTTCTATTTTTTTAAAATGGTTTTCTCCAATCACACATAGTCCGTTCTAGGTCTGGTCTTTTGTTTAGTTAATGAAAATTCTTTGAATTGTACGTCAGGACTTGTCCTGCTATGTTTGTTTTGTCTCGTCGTCTGACGCTCTTTTTCGTTTTAGATTTGTTCGCACAGCAAAGCTGAAAATGTCAAATTTTTGGAATGACCTCTTACTAACGGCGTTTGCGCGCGTGACGCCTTTTTTCATTCTCTCTCTAGCAACGATTTTAAGATCATTTGCGTGATTACATTTTGATCATACGTGACTTACCTCACTCACTAAAATGACTTCTGCACTTTAAAACTAAGTTTAATTTGAAATAGTTTAAGGTCAAAGGAACTTTATGTGCAGTAAAGGTCTCTAATAAAAGGCTTCTGCGGAAGGAATGTTTACAAGCTTTATCAAATTATCGCTGAATGTTTTTGAGTGGTGAGTAGTAAAATTTGGGGTGGTCTACCGCACAGAAAATGTCTCCCTTCACCAATTAGTCTCGAACCCAATCATTTGGTGCTTTATATACCTTTTAGTTGTTTCTTATAGCTTTTTAGCCTAAACCACCGTACTACAGGAGCATCTTTTTGGCACATTTTTTGGCAAACATATACCAAACTTCATCGAGGTTAGTTCATACAAAGTTCGTTTATTAGCTCATTATTCACTGCTTTATCTTTGTGTTTGACATATTGCAAATTGACCAGTTTGCTTGATGTCCGTTGTGCTTCTTTGTCTTGTGTGCTCAATTTACCGAATCTTTATTTGGTGAAAATAAAAATGAATCCAAAACAATTCAACAGTAGACAAAAGAAGACAATAAAATTTTCATTGTCTGATTTTCATTCATCACATTTTGTGTTTTGGCCTCGTCAAATCAAACCAACTTTATCTAGAATTGTCTAATGAAATCAACCCGAAATCGATCGTCTTATGCTGAAGTACGAAATACAAAATTTGAACCAAAGATTTCAAATTTAGATGGAGTTGTTTTGCATTAATAAGAGAATTAAACAAAATATAGTACTACAACAGTATTAGTGTATACACTTTCCACAAAGTTACAAGTTTTCAATTTCTTGATTAAGTTTCTAAAGTTCTAATCTGATGATTCTCTGAAATTTATTAGAGGCAAATCATCCTCTGACGCCAAGTCAACAACCGCGGGTGGGTTGTTTTCGCTCTCACTCTTTACCCTTTTGGTTGGTTTTATTTCAGCAATAGGAATCATTCGTTTAGTGATTCTCTCTCGTTTCGCTCGATTGTACTGTCTGTGGTAGATCATTAGGGCTGTAAATTCTCGCAAATGCATTGCCGTATACCTAAGCTCCCACATATCTCCATTTAGGCAAAATTTCTTAAAGTAGAAGAAGACACTCAAGATGATGTCCTGGGGGTCAAAGTATTTGACCGCGAACCGGTAGTACGTGGTGTCGGAATCTAAATAGAAACAAAATTATCTAGACATTTATCTATCAATCCTATTGCTTACATCAAGCCAGCCATATACCGTTTTAAAACTTGTTACCCCCAACCTATAGCAGACTACAGCATAGATGAAACAAATTATTACCCTTTATATCGCGAATCACTTCGCAGTTCTTACTGTCAACCCGCATTCGCTCGCAAGCGTTGAAGTTAACCACAATTCTCCCCTCACTATTGAATTTCCCCTCACTGATAACTTTCAATATGTCCGAATCAAGGGTACACGAATCCATTACTTCTGTGAAGTGGTGCTCAGGCACCGAAACTGATTGGTTTAGATACCGTTCACTGTTCGCAAACTTGAACAGTGTGATCTCGATATTGCTCCCGTCCTCCGATTGATCTCGTGACACTCTAAGCAATCGCGTTGACGTTCGATATTCGAAGAAGTATCCCGCTGTACTTTCCATGCCTGACCAGTTTGATTCGTTTAGATTTTAACTTTGAGTGACGAGATGAATCGGTTGCTCGCTGGCCTCCTTTTATAGTGGTTATCTTTTTGCGATAATTCTAATTGTTTGCATAAAATAAAAATATCTTGGCATTTTAATAGCTGGGGGATCACAATATTCCGTATTCATACCTTGAGCACCCCATTGTGGCGTAAATATGATTACTTTAGTTAATTATATCTTTTGGCGTGAACAAATTCTCCTTTGATGACACGGAAATGCGAATATTTCAATTATCTTAATTCAACTTTCTTTAATAAATCAGGAACTCTTATCATTTGCGGTTGTCTGATTTCAATACCCGAGGCCAAGCTATACTCATAGGTTTTATTTCTCAACTGCTTAAACCTCTGAATAGTAACACTAATCTCTCTCTGACTTTCTCTCCTTCTACTGTGAAACAAAGATCGCAAAATATAATAGAATTCTACGAGGTGAGGGTTTTTGGTGTCAAAGACAAACTCTGTTAAAAGATGTTAGGTGTTTGGGATGTTAAAGAATTTCACAAAAAAAAATTATTGAAGGAATTGGGGTTTTAGGAACTTTATGCCAGGTGCTCCCGAAGAGCAAAGCTCTTCCTTTTTTTAACCAAGAAAGAAGAACGAAGTTCTTCCTTTGCGTCTGAGCTTATCTTTTTTTGCGTAAATAAATTATCAAGTGTATGGTCAGCACCATACTGATTTCGGATTGCAAACGTTTTTTATTTAAAATGAACCTGGAAGGAGTTCTTATTGGTATCATCATTTATCACAGCTCCTATCATTAATATTTTTGCCGTTCTTTTTAAATTTAGTATAGTATGATCCCGTCGTTTTTCTTTGCGTCGCGCTCTTCTCTTTAAAGCTGTTCTGCTTTAGTTGAATATGGATGGTGCTTGCAAATGCTCAAAGGTATCTTTAAATTTTAATTATGGAGCAAATACTCCTGTTTATATGATCAGACTGCCTCGCAAGCAGCAGGAACTTTATGCCAAGAGAATTCGAAGAGTTGTGCTCTTCCGTATTTTGAGAGAAAGACGGTTGGAATTGTCCTAAAATTGTACGCACTCATTAGTCGTCCTGGCCGTCACGGGACGGACCGTTTATGTCTTAGAAAAATATAAACTAAACAAGAGCTAAAAGAATGCATCAAATTTTTTGGAACATATCATTCACATCCTTTTAGCTCTTGTTTAGTTTACATATTTTTACTTGTAAAAGAGACTTAAGAGTTCAGTGTTCAGTTTTCTTGGTGTTGTGAAAGATCTGCTGGTTGCAAAAAGGACAGAATGAAATAATTTGATGATCAATGTTGATAATCAAATTATTTGGTTTTGTTCTTTTTGTTTCCTGCAGTTCTCTTATACCTCACCAAGGGTACTGAAACCTCCCTCTGGCTTTTGTCAGACCTGGCTACCTCTCGTCGAAGGGACCAGGCAGAAGTCGGGTGGAGGATAGTTAGGAAACAGACTTCGAAAAACTTCAGTTGTTCGGTGTCTGTTTCTAGACTATCCTCCACCCCCCTTCGGGACTAAAACTTACAAAAGATGCTTGGCTTCCCGGTTTTCAATAAACTGGACCCTCGCATCTTTTCTGGCGCTGTTCATAGAACAACGCCAGAGCTTTCCTTGTGGCCAAACTGCTACAAGGATTGCAGGATAATCGAACAAAAATTGTTCCTGATCCTCTAACTAATTTTAATCAGAATTTCTTTGGAAGGCGTGTCTTGCTAGTTAAAGCCTTGCCAGACTTAACTTAGGCATATTTTGTTAGTGACATCCGGATAAATCTCTATAATAAATTTTGGTTTAGGAATTATGGTGAAATGCGACTTTTGCAACGAAAACTTTTCGAAACGACAAGACCTTCTTACTCATAAACATCAAAAGCACTCCGAGCTTCCTGATACAACTTTTCGATGCGGTCATTGCCCAACAAATTTTACGCTTGCCAAAAATTTAGTACGTCATCTCAAGAATATTCATAAATATAATCGTTCGGTAAGATGCACCTCTTGTCAAACGTTCTTCGGTCTTGAAGAGGACTGGCAGAATCACTGCTCTGCCGAACATTCAGTTGTCGCTTCTACACGTAGAACTAATCCATCTGAAATACAGCAGAGCCATGAGTTTGTATTGGAGCGTGAGAGAAAAGCTGTGCGAGAACATTTTCAGTCTTTTCGATTGAAAATGACAAACGACTCTAGCTTCGACCCTTTTGAGTTCCTTGTGAATAACGAAACTGCCATTGAAGAATTTGTTAGCAAAAAGTTGGAGACTATGATTACAATTAAGTTTGGAATTTGCATTGAAGTAAGTTTCGTCAAGCCCTTAACAGACGATAGCACTGTCTGCTACTTCCACAGTCCAATGGAAAGTCTCTCAACAACTC
>NC_134475.1:6448922-6499842 GCF_964194025.1 Convolutriloba macropyga
TAACCAGTCGTTTCAGAGCGATTCGCGCAGCGTTAGTTGGTTATGTTTTCATTTCGAAGTTCTCAATTGCTTCGGAATAAAGTTTTTTTATAGCTGCAAAGCTGTAAGCTGAGTGGAGCTTTATTGCGGTGCTCTTGGTTTTTTACAATTCAAAAGCTTTGAATTGTATTGGGGCGCTGTCTTTTTATAAGCTATGTTCACACATTTTTATGATTTTGAGGTCAAATTGGAATAGTGATTTTGATCACGCCGAAACAGGAAGTGGAGCGAGAAAGCGAGTGCTGTTGAGACGTAAAATTTTTCCGCTGTAATTTTAATGAGTGAGAAAACGGTGTTTGAGCAAAAATTCGCTTTCTCGCTAGTGGTTTCTTTGTTCACATGCGGAAATTTCACTTTGATTTTTACTTTTTCTTCGATTTTTTGGATCGGATTTTTTAATGGTTTTCCCAATGCATTCTTAGTTCATTCTAGGCGTAGTTTTTTGTTTGAACCAAGTTTCCCTTTCTAGCTACTGTTTGTTCACCACTAGCGCTCTGAGAGCCTTGCGGCTCATTAGTCTAAGTATGCGATTGACCGAAACTGCTCACATGCGGCATTTTGACTTTGATTTTCTGTTTTTTTTTTAAAATTTTTTATCTGATTTTTCTGAACTAGTGTTCCCAATTCTCTGAAAGTCCGTTTTAGGTCTAGTCTTTTGTTCAGTCAATGAAAATTCTTTGAATTGTACGTCAGGCCTTGTCCTGCAATGTTTCTTTTTTTTAGTTCGCTTTACCTTTTGATCACGTTCATTCTAGGCTTAGTTTTTTTTTGTTTGAACCAAATTTACCTTTTTCGCTAATGATTTTTTATGCTGCACTTTGACTTTGATTATTATACGGCACCCGAGTCTGTTCTCTCGCAACTATTTCGGCAGTCTGCCGGCTATGTTATCTTTTCAATTTTTGATGTTTTTATCTAATGGTTTTATTCTGAGCGATTTGACATTTCGCCCAAAAACGAAATGAGATTATATTATATCATATTATATCATATTATATTATATTATATTATATTATATATTACATTATATCCCCACTCCTCTCGCACCCAGTGAGGCGAGCTTCAACTGTGCGTGAGCTTGATACTTTTAACTCTGCCGTCAGTCGTATTAGAGAAATTGGACCGAAGTTAATAAAATTATTGATTGCTTTTAAGTTTTCTGGACGAAGACAGGCGGCTTATATTAATGTCAGACGTTTCAAGCTCATCTAAATCCGAATCGAGTTCTGCGACTGGAGTTGGAAGTGAAAACATCTCAGGGAATAAACGTCTCAGTAATAGCAACAACCACAACTATCAAGACAGACGCAATTGTCAACTCTGTATGTGGAAAGGAGATCGACCGGAAAAGGTTTGCAACAATTTTAAATGTGACAAAATCGTCTTTTAAAGATTTAAAGGTTGTTTAATAGCCGCCTCAGCTTCTCAGCTAGCTATTATAGCGCTTCTAATTTTGAGACTCGAAGAGGCTTTATGGTTTTCTGTTTTTTTTAAAATAAGTGAGCGAGTAAGAAAGCCGGAAGTTCAGGGTTAGAAAAAGTTGTTTCAGTGAACAAATTCGAAGAGCGGAGAAAAGAGCGTGCTTCTTTTGTTCATTCCTTCTTTGAATCAGAGCGAGAAATGCAGGTGTGCGAAAATTTTTGCTAAGCGAGCAAAATTGTTTGGTCACGTGCGTCTTTTTCGATGCAGTTTTTTTTTATTTTCAGGTCAATGATTTTTCGGGTGAAGAGGTTTTTCTAAAACACATTAAGAAGAAGCTGAACGTTCGGAAGCGTTTGTGACCATCTCTGTCATATACTAGAGTTTTACATGCAATCTTGAGCTATTTTTAATAGCCGCGAAGCGATAGCGGCTATTATTGGGGACATCGTAGTTTTTTACAATTCAAAGAATTTGAATTGTATTGGGGCACTGTCTTTTTTTAAGATGTGTCCACACATTTTCATGATTTTTGAAGTCAAATTGGAGTAGCGATTTTGGTCTCGCCCAAACAGGAAGTGGAGCGAAAAAGCAGGTGGTTTTGCGGCGTCAAATTTTTTTGCATTAATTTTAAAAGTAGAGTGAGAAAACGGTGTTTGAAATAAATTTCCCTTTCCCGCTAGTGATTTTTTTCACATGCGGCAATTTCACTTTGATATTCAGTTTTTTTTTGATTTTTTGGATCGGTTTTTTAATAGTGTTCCCAGTCAATTCATAGTTCATTCTAGGCCTAGTTTTTTTTTGCGTTTGAACCAAATTTCCCTTTCTCGCTAGTGGTTTTTTGTTCACATGCAGCATTTTAACTTTGATTTTTTGTTTGTTGATCTGATTTTTTGGAAATGGTTTCCCCACTCGTAGTCCGTTCTAGGTCTAGTTTTTTGTTTAATAAATGAAAATTCTTTGAATTGTACGTCAGAACTTGTCCTGTTATGTTTTTTATTCGTCCTCTCCATCGATGATTCTTGCGACCTGACTTCTCGAAAGTGACTTTTGCAAGTTCAGTGATTTCTACTTCTTTGCAGTTAAAATTTGTGTGCTCGACGTAATTTGTTCTGCTTTTAGGTCAATAGCGTGACTTACCTCACTGAAAAAAAGACACCTGAACTCGCTTAATGAACTTTAAATTTTATGAACATTTACTAGTTAAAGGTCAATAGTGTGCGTCTAAGTAGTGCCAAACCTATATGCCCTAGTTCTTTAGTATTAGAGTCTTGAGTTTTTGATTTGGAATATTAACCAATCTTGTTTGGAATCAATGGCGGCTATTTTCCGGCATTCTGCTGGGTATGTTTTTGTATTAATAATCTCGGAACTTCTGATGCTCATGCGTATTTTGATTTTTTTGTATAACATTGTACAACTTTTTGTATAAAAACTAATTCAAGGTTACAAAGGTTTTCGCCTTGAGAATCTTTTTTCATGAATTAACATAATCAGATTTTGAGAAGTTGTCCCTGCGAATAGGCAGGCCCTAAAATTACTTAAAGGAAAGATTTTTTCCGATTGTTTTTTGGCTTGGACTAGTGCATTTTTAAATTGCGTTTCAATGCCGTATTGCAGAAAGGTTTTGTTATCCGTTTGTTATTATATCTCATGATAAAGTCAAATTGATCTATTTAAAAATTAAAGTAGACTTAATAGGGTAGACTACTACAAAGAGTTCTTACTTGTCCATTACTTGAAACGATCGGTACCTCTCTCGTTCTCTTGTAATAACCACTGGATCCAATTGACGTCTTGGTAGCATTGGGGCTCGATGACATTTTGGACGCAAAGACATTGTACAGACTTCGCAATGTACTAATTTGTAGACGTTGCTGTGAATGGGCTCCACGTTTAAAATACAAAAATTTAGTAAAGTTTAGTGAAAATAATTCCGAGATATATTGTTTATACCAATTTAAACTGTCGCATAGTTTCTAGAGTGACTAGAATGGTTATCAATATTTTATTGACTCCAGCTAGTTTTTTTTTTCAAATTTTTCGGAAAATTATCATGTTCCAATCTTATGAGCCAGTGAAACTATTTAAAGCTCGAAATAATGATAATAAGCTGTCGCGTAGTTTCTAGATTTAATGGAATGGTTATCAATATTTTAATGACTCCATCTTTAGCAATTTTTTGATATAATTTAATTTTTCAAATTTTCGGAAAATTATTATCATGTTCCAAGTTTATGGATTTTTATGAGACAGTAAAACTATTTAAAGCTTGAAATAGGGATACTGTATAGTCTCTTGAGACAATAAAATGGTTTTGAAGAATTGAATATTTTGAATTTTTTCCAAGATTTTAATAAAATTTGCGATGTTTTTCAAAATTTTTGATTTTTTTTCCTTTTCCGAGTTTAACGATCATTACTAGCCAACGAAGCTTTTGTCTTGCAGATGGGTTACTTGAGATAACTCCAGAGACAAAAAAATAGTTTTTAACATTTTCAGTGCGAAATCTGGAAGCTTTTCTGTTAAGTTTTGCAATATTTTGCAAATTTTTAAAATATCAGGTTTTTTTGTTTTTTTTTATTAACAAGGCTAGAAAACTAAAAGTTGCAGAATCGAATCAAGCTAAAGCTAGCCTCACTAAACTGTGGCTAGATACTGGCGAAGCCAACCGATCGCCGGTCATTTGAGAGCAATTCGCCCGACGTTAGCCGGTCATGTTGTTGCTTTTAGTTAGAGGGTCGTCTGCTCTACTGTGCGCAAGATGAATGGGTGCATGTGAATTGTGCAGTGTGGTCTAGCGAAGTGGAGGACGAATGTGAAAGAGGAACTGCCAGTCTCAAGCATGTATTCAATGCCATACATAGAGGTTATTCAAACTGTTCTTGTCATGAAAACATATCTTGCATACTTTTGCGTATGTTTGTACTTTCGACACTCGCTCGTCGTGTGAAAGTTATTAATCGATTCCATTCGTAAATTAGATTGACTGAAAACCAATGCCGCGCGAAAGCTTAGTAGATTAGGTTGATCAGAAGCAAGTTGGCTCTTTTTTGTTATCACCGAGCCATCAAATAATTCAATGTGCCTTATTTTATTTTCAAATGGAGGAGGCAAGAGTGAACTTGTTATGATAAAACAATTATTCGCAAAATTATTTCAGGGAAGTCCTCGAGGTGTGATTTGTGCAAGGAGCACGGGGCTACCATAGGATGCGGGGTCAAGCAATGTACTGCACAATGTCATTTCACATGTGCCAGACAAACCAACTTCCTTTTCCTCCTCCCACTACCTCCGTCAAGGAACTCCGCGTCATCTCATGGGCAGCAACATGCTAAGACTTTCTGTTCCCAGCACAGACACTTAGCCTCTCCCAATCTGGAAGTTGTCAGAGACTTCAGGTCTGACTCCTTCAAAACCTCCTGGACTATTAAAACTGAGTTTTTAGCATTTTGGATCCATGTTTTTTTTTGCGCAGACGTCCATTTTTCGATTACCTTCTGTGAATTATTGCCCTAAAATGAATTATTGCCCTAAAATGAATTATTGCCTTAAAATTATCAAATTTCTCGTGTCAAAATTTTGTTGCAATCATTTGTGTCATGTTAATGTAATGGACCTATTTGACATAAGTGACCATTTTGCTTGATTTCTTGATTTTGTTATTAATAGCCGCCGTCAGCCTCTCAACGGCTATCATTTAGGCGCTCTCATTTTTACGATTCAGAGAGGAGTATTGAAATTCTACGGGTTTTTTCTCTCGAATGAGAAGCAATTATTGTAAGCATGTCTTCTCGATTTCAAGGCCCTGATAGCGCTCGCACCTATAAAGAAACATTTATGTAAGCTACCGCCCCTGAATTAAATTGCGCCGCCTGTCATTTGAGAGCAACTTTTCCGACGTTAGTCGGTTTGTTTTTTTTAGCTGACGCAAGTTTGTTCATGGCTTGAACTTTGACTTTTTTGTTCCGAAAATTTACGTTTTTGATTGTTGTTCTGTTTTCGAACTTTGGACTTTAACAGTAGCTTAGTTCGTAATGTATAGTTATTAGGAACTGTTGGTAGTATTCAACGTGAAGAGGTCATTTTGAGATTTTTTGATCCAAATAAGTCAACCCTACTTACTGAATTGCAGACCCCCACCTAGTCCCCCCGCACCTACTCCCCCCAACTACCCCAGCATTACCCACCTCCCCAACCTATCTACCCATCCACCCACCTACGTACCCCTCCACCACCTACCTACCTACCCCGCACCTATTTACGCTACGCACCCTCCCACCGACCCACATTCCTGACTAAAAATTGGTTGTTTTCAACTTTATATTGCAATGTTTGTATTTCTTGCAAAGGTAGGATCTCCAAAAAAGGTAGGATTAATGGAAAGAGTTCTTGTTGCGCGACTCTTCGAGTCGTTTCCGGTGTTCTATCGGAGGCGTTTTTAGTTCGTTTTATTGCGTTTTTTGATCACGTTTTTCGTTTTACATAAGTCACGATTTTCTCGCAAGACTTCTGACTTACCTCACTCACTGTTTCAACTGAACGGATTCTAAATTCTTTCACACACATTGGGTTACGCAATGTAGTGAATACGGTCACTGTCAAAAGAGCAAATTAAAATGAAACGGGATAAACCCATGATGCCCTGTCATTAAGTCATAGTGCATTAGGTTATAAAAGTTTTGTAGAGCGATTGCTAGCTGATATTAGTATTCAGCTTAAAACTCTTCAATTTAGAAGCTGAAGTAAGTATAGGTTTAGAACCTAATTGAAACTGTACACTGAATTTGAACATTTTTGGAAACTATTGTCTATTTGACTCTTTCTGTTTCAATCCCGATGTGCGTCAACGGCGGCTGTTTTCCGACAATCTGCCGGCTATGTTTTAATTTTGAAGATTTTTTTATAGTTGTTAAGCTGTAAGCGGAGCGGAGTTATATTGCGGCGCGCTTGGTTTTTTGTTGTGTCGTCTTGTTATTTTGACTCCTTTTTTCGGTTTTACATTTGGTCACAAATTTAAAAGCTGGAGTCTAATTTTCTGAATGATTTCTTCCTTCTTCGCAAAGCTGGAATTACTTCTTCCTCTCACTAACGGCATTTGCTCGCGTGACGTCATTCCTCTAGCCAAAATTTTTAGTTCCTTGTCATTAGATTTTGATCATACGTGACTTACCTCACTCAATGAAATGACTTTTGCACTTTAAAACTTAAGTTTAATGTGAATTAGTTTAAGGTCAAATGAGCTCATACGTGTAATAAAGGTCACTAATAATAAGGCTTCTGCGGAATGACTTTTAACAAGTTTTTTAGCTAATTTTGAATAACTTTTTGAGAAGCGTTGATTAACTTTTTCAACTTAAATATTTATTTGTATCTATATTATACTGCACGCAAGTCTGTTTCTTTGGCAGCTATTCCGGCAATCTGTCGGCTATGTTTTTGTTTTTAAATGTTACATTTTTTGATTGCTTGCTTGTCTCGATAACTGTTTCAAGTTTTAATTTACTGAATGGAGTCATACAACAAATTGTGCTTTAGTAAATTGCGCTGAATCCAATAAAACGAGATGAACCGAAGTTTTCATCTCATCACAACAAATTGCATCACGTTTTCGGCCTTCTTTAATTTTATTTTCGTTCCTAAAAGCAGCTCAATTTAGAAGCCGTGTTCAGCATAGATTTTGGTCTGATACACGCTAAATGAGACCAGTGTTTGTGAAAAATTACGCTGTCAATTTCTTTTTTATAACTTTCTCATCTTTTTTTACGACTCGAAGAGGAGTACTGGCTTTCTTGTGTTTTTTTAACGGAGGCGTTTTTTTCAGACTGCGTTTTGACCAAAAGGCGAAATTGAGTAAAATTGTATGAAGTTTTTTTTGAGCGAGAGAAGTTTTTACGCGCTGCTTTGAGTTGATGACTGTTCGACTTTAAAAAGTGCTTTTGAGAATGGTGCTTATAGATAACCGTTTTTCCTCCATGTGGCTTTTTGCTAGTAGTTGGCTTTTTTTCGTTAACATATTTATAAAGTTCTAGTTAATTTTCACTGTTTGCCCCCACCCCATTGTTGCCCCCACCCCTCCCTACCCCATCGGCGCCTCGGTGCACCCTCTCCCCTCCCCCCTCCGTGCCTACGTTCGAACAGCCGATCGCTAATAACACGCAATTTTCACAGTTTTTTCAAGCTTTCTGAAATTTTTTGTAATTTTTGTTTTTCAGCCTTAGTTGTCAAGGAACATCCTCTAGGGTTTTATAATAGGTAAATGCATAGTCTCTAGTGATAGTGGAATAGTTTCACCATTTTGACATCACGAATTTTAGCTTTTTTTTGAGAAAACGTGAAACTTTTGTCAATTTTTTCGCATTTTTCATTATTCACGTCTTTCCAGACACAGGGGCCAGAAAACTTCCCTAAGAGTTTGATCATAAGTTACTGAAAAAATTTTTTTGCCATGGAATAGCTTTCAATTTTTTGATAGGACCGATTTTTTTGATAAAACTTGCATCTTTTTTTCAATTTTTTGAAAGTTTGTCGGTTTTTAGGTTTAACGAGCCTCAAGTGCCGAGTAACCTCCTCTAGGGTTTGAGAATAGGTTACTGTATAGTTTCTAAATTTAATGGAATGCTTTTCACGATTTTAACTCAGCGAATTTTTGCTTTTTTTGACAAAAGTTGAATTTTTTTTACCTTTGGAGTCATTATTCTGGATTTTTCAGCTTCAGGGGTCAGAAATCCTCCTTAAGGTTTTAAAAAATAGTTAATAATATTTTTTTCTTGCCCAAGGATTAGTTTTCAACTTTTATTATCACAAATTTTAGCAGCTTTCTTTTGGAACTTGGGACAAATATTTAGTCGTTATTCTGGATTTTTCAGCTTCAGGGGTCAGAAATCCTCCTTAAGGTTTTAAAAAATAGTTAATAATATTTTTTTCTTGCCCAAGGATTAGTTTTCAACTTTTATTATCACAAATTTTAGCAGCTTTCTTTTGGAACTTGAAATTTTTTTTAAGTTTTTTCGAATTTTTTGTCATTTTTTAGGTTTCCCCAGCCTGCACAGGCACATAACTCCTCTAGGGTCTGATTATAAATTTTTGCATAGCTTCTAGAGGTAATGGAATGTTTTTCAAGATTTTAATAACATCAATTTCAGAAAATGTTTGCAATTTTTTTCAGGCTTTTTTAGTCTTTTGATTTTTTAAATCATTTTCGGCAACAGGGTTCTAGAAACCTCCTCCAAGGTTCGATGATATGCTGTCGCATAGTTTCTAGAATGAATGAAATGTTAATGGAATATTTGTCAATATTTTAATGACTCTAACTCTAGCAATTTTTTGATAATCTTAATTTTTTTCAAATTTTCGGAGAATTATCATGTTCAAAGTTTATGAACCAGTGAACCAGTTTATCTTTATGAGTCAGTGAAACTATTTAACGCTTGAATAATGTATACTGGATATACCGTGGCTAATGACGAAGCCAACCGCTCGCGGGTCGTTTGAGACCAATTCGCCCGACGTGAGTCGGTTATGTTTGCTAGTTGTTGTTGTTGTAGCTGTCGCAGAGAGCTGCAATTCGCGGGTAATTTTGGCGGAATACAGGCGCTTATTGCCGTTTTAACTGGTAGATTTGTATCGTAATAATAATGGGTATATTAGTAGTAGTGTGTGACTGCCTATCCACAACTTGCTTGATTTTTGCGTGATTTGACTCAGTATATAATGGATGTGCAATTTTTAATGCAATCAAATGCAATAGTCCTGCTCTTTTAGGGTAAGGCGACGAGTTCAAGTGGATTTGGAAGAGATCAAATGGAAGAAACAAGGCGGAATCAATTCCGCCGAAAACCTATCCTCAAACAACGGCATCAACACCAACTCAGGGCAAAATATTACTTTCAATCATAACACAGTAGCTCCAAACACTACTGTAAACTATATGAGTGAAGAAGTGATCTCAAAAAGTATTGCGAAAAGAGATTCGTCAAGTTTGCTCGGTTCTGGCAACAGTCACAGCTCTGGTTGTCAAGCCTCGCTGGACTTAAACCATAGACAGTCGCACGTACCAGTTACAGATGCGAATGAGGGCTCAGCTGGTAATGATGGCTTCGGTTTCTCTAACGCACATTTGAGACTAGCTGATGTGAGGTTGCAAGTTGGCTCATTGAGAGTTGAGAGCATCTATGGCTCTAGCAAAGGCAATCGTACTGTAGGGAGTAAAAGCAGCTGTATGCTGTCAAACCCTCCTCTCTCATCGTTGTCAGACACGAAGAGTGCTATCATCCCTATTGCTTACCGGGCCACTAGGTAGGAATATTTTTAAATTAAATATTCAGCGCTGTTTCAATTGTGGGGATCTGTTCCGTTTGTGACTTGTGACACCCAGTACATTTTGAGACACCCAGCTTCTAGTTGTGAGATCCCCCCCCCCCCCCCCGTTTATAGGTCAGATAAGCATCTATCACAGTAAACATACCATAATGGGGAGGGGCTATAATTTCGGGGGGGGGGGGCTATAAGTGGAGAGACGCCGTTGCGTACAACCTGTTAAATATTGCGTGGCTTTTTATGTAGCAAATATTTGTATCATGTTACGCCTCAGTTACAAATATGGGGTCTTTCCCATTATAGCCCCCCCCCCCCCCCCACCCATGAAATTAAACCCCCCATGAAATTATACCCCCCCCCCCCCCCATTATGATATTTTACCATGATTGGGGGGGGGGGGGGGTTACCATGATCTGACCACTAAGCTTGGGGTGGGGGGGGGGGGGGGGGGGGCTACAATGGGAAAGACCCCAAATATGAACCCTCTAAGTTTGTGGTCACAGACGGAAAAGATTTCATTTGTTTATGGTTTGTGAAGCATTAGATTGAATCTTAGTATACTGCAGAAAGGGCTGAACTAGTAGGCATATATATAGTTGCGCAAATCTGCGCTGAGTTATTTTATGGGAGCAAAAATATCTGACAGGAGTGGGATTCGAACCCACGCATCCGAAGATACTGCGGCCTTAACGCAGCGCCTTAGACCGCTCGGCCATCCTGCCTGATCATCAGCTAATTCGTCGTTGATCCAAATCAATGCCTGTATACCTCTGAATACTTTAATGCAATCTTCAATTTTAGACTTTTCTGGAGTACACGAGACCCAACAACTCGCACATTGTACCATCTGTCGGTGTCAGAGTCAACAACCAGATCACCCACAATGGACAGTAAAGCAGAAAATATCACTGAAAAAGCCGAACGACCAGAAACAAATGCTTTAAATGGCAATCGGAATCCTTTAGATTCAACGATTCCTGTGCGACTAGTTGTTAAATCAAGACGACGTTCACAATCTGTTAATCTTGGCGACCATCAAAACGGCGTTGAGTTAAATGAAAGCAAATCATTCGCGCCAAGGAAGTCAAAATTATGCCTCGAAGTTTTGAAAACATCGGTACAAAACATGCCAGATTTGGATACAAGTACCTTTGATACGGAAAAATGTTCCCCGAACAAAATTAAAGAAGACATCTTTGATCCTGAATGCTTTAAAACGTATTTGCGAAACAACTCTCTCGAAAAGTTTGCGTATAGAAACTTCATTTCCACAAAAATCTCTATATGGAGCAAGAAAGAGACGCTTTTCTGCAAGCTGTGTGGCCAGACCTTAACTAAGCTACAATTCCAAGATCATTACGTCGCCTGCAGGAAAATATCCGAGAAGTTTGGAAGTTTGTTTCCGAAAACTGCACTTAGTGAGTGGATTGCTTTTTAATTGCTCTGAAACAAAGTTTGTAGCAATTATATTGGTCCTGCTGGTCGTTTTCATGCAATTTTTTGTACTATCGGCTTGTTTTGTTTGGCTCTGACCATTTTACTTGTAAAAAACGAGGAAAACAGGTAAAGCCCTTAGGGCATTAAGATTTGTGCGTGATGTAAATCGCTCTCATTCATATTTTAAGCCGCTAACTTACTTTCCTTCTGTTTACTACTATGTATTTAATAGCCGCGTCAGCAATTCCAGGCATTTATTATTGCGTCTAATTTTATCGTCTAACAGATTTTTGTTTCGTCTTACCCTGACTTCTTGGAATTGACTTTTTCAATGACTTCAGTGACTTCTACTGCTTTGCAGTTAAACTTTCTGTTCGTGACGTCATTTCTGCTTTTAGGTCAATTGCGTGACTTACCTCACTCAAAAATGATTTCTGAACTTACTTATGGAACTTAATTTTATGAACATTTACTAATTAAAGGTCAATAGTGTGCATCTAAGTAGTGCCAAACTTATATGCCCTAATTCCAGTTTTAATTCCGAATATTAATTTTGAAAAAGCTCGATTAGGGCTTTTTCCTTGTAGAGCAAATGTGTCTCACAAAAATGTGTCCGAATCTAACCCAAAAAGTCTAGTGTTCTATTAAAAAGCTGGTGGTCGAACTGTCAATCTTATTTCTTAAGTTGTTTCATTTCATGGTAGGCCACAAGCGTCTATCGGGGCTATTTTCCGGCAATCTGCCGGCTATGTTTAAAAGTGCTGTTAAATTGGTTTCAATTCTCACTACTCTCGAAGGAAATGTGATGCGATTATTGTAAACATCAGGTTGTTCTTTTTAACGCAAATTTTTTGCATGACTGTTTTTGCACTTTTGTTCCAGAACATTCTTTGCACTGTTCTGAGGAGACAAATTGCGATGTGCAGGTCTGTTCTTATTATTTAAATTTTGACCCCCCCCCCGCTGACCGGTACCCAAATTTATTTATTTATTTATTACAGCTGTGAAGCTGTAAGCTGAGTGGAGCTATATTGCGGTGCTCTTGTTTTTTTTTGTTTCGTCGTCTGACGCTCTTTTTTCGTTTTACATTTGTTCACACATCCAAGCTGAAAATTCAGATTTTCTGAATGACTTCTTCCTCTCACTAACGGCATTTTCGCGCGTGACGCCATTTCTCACTCGCTTTAGCGAAAATTTTTTAGGTTATTTGCGTGATTAGATTTTGATCATACGTGACTTACCTCACTCAATAAAATGACTTTTGCACTTTAAAACTTAAGTTTAATTTGAGTTTGTTTAAGGTCAAAGGAACTCATATGTGCTGTAAAGGTCCCTAATAAGAGGCTTCTGTGGAATGAATTTTAACCAGCTGTATTAATTTATCGCAGAATGTTTTTTAGCCTAGTTTTTTGAGCGGCGTCGATTTTTTTCAATTTAGATCTTTATCTGTTTCTATCTCTATTATATGGCACGCAGGTCTATTTCGCAGCTATTCCGGCAATCTGCCGGCTATGTTTTTATTTACATTTGTATTTGCTGGGGAGCCGAATAATGCGTATTAGTTGCTTATCTGGTTGGATTCTTCCTTCATTAAAAATGATTAAGTAATATATTGGGCGTTCAGAGCCTTAAAACAGACTTTGCGGGCTTATAGAAGACAGAGTTTTCAATATAAGAGTTAAAAATTAGTTAAAATGAGTTAAAAATCGCGAGTCAATGCGATTGTTGGCTGTCAATTAATTTTTGCGTCAACAATTTGGTTAATTAATTTTGATTTTTTTTGCGCCGTTTTCATCGGACGCAGCAACTTTTTTTTGATAATTTTTAAGTGATAAAATAGGTTTTTGTTTGTTGAAGAGTTTTCTTGTTAATGTGGCAGCAATTTCATTTCTGTTCTGTTCATTTCTGTCATCGCTTATCACTGTTCGAAAGAGAATTCATATATTTGTTGAGAAAATTTTGTTCATCTTAAAGACCGCTCAAGATATTACACTGTTGGTTTTGTTTAGGAATGTATGATGTAAAAGCTAGTGACAAAAACAGAAATAATAGCAGTGTTCTTTTGGACAAATACCTCAAGTATGTGGGTGACAATTTTGGAACAGATGCCCCGGACAATTTTGTCTTGGAAATCCTGAAGGAAGCGCTTCTTCGTAGCAGAGGTGTAAGGGCTCCGAAGCTGCTCTTCTCTATCAGAAGCGACGATGGATTTGAGATGCAATCACATTCCCTTCAAGGTACGCAACTTTCCATTGGTGTTGAAATTGAAGCATGGAAGTGATGAAACTTTACTAGTTATGCTAGGTTACAATCGTTGAAACTTTTTGATTATCATAACAATAGAGCGTTGCATGTTCGATTGATTTTTAAATTATAACTGCCCGACGATTCTAGTACTGACAGTGTAATTTCAGAAATTTGGTGCGCTATATTTGAGCAAGTATGGCTCAGACGAATTGACCGTGGAATCCTCCAGAAGCAAGTTACGTCACCAGCTGTAGGGGATACTCTGGGCTCAAACTGGCGATTCTTCTCAAAAATGGACAATATGAATTGTTTGAAGCTGTCTGGTCTGAGTTTGGACAGTCTGGCTTTCTTGCTGGAACAGATCCCAAGTGCCAAGTTTTGCAGCAAATACAAGTTCCGATTCTTCAACTTGAAAGTGCAGCCACTGCACATTAATGAGTCAGGATGTGCACGTTGCGAGGTGAGAATTTTCATAAAAAATATTCCATTCGCCAAACTTGTTTTCTGTTACAGGAATGTCAGTTGTTATTTGCTCTCGATCGAAGTTTGAAGAAGTTTTAGTCGTGTGTGTCATGTGAAATTTTTAACGTGACCCCTCTGACTTTTGCTCAAGACTAATTAATCGATTTGGTTCGCTTTTTAAATGTTACAAAAAAGCGTGAAACAAGATCATTTCCGTCTACATACTAAGTTTGCTTCATTTTTAATAGCCGCCCTCATCTTCTCAGCCGGCTATTATAGCGCTACCATTTTTTTTACTATTCAAAGAATTTGAATTGTATTGGGGCGCTGTCTTTTTTACGACTCGAAGAGGAGTGTTGGTTTTGTTAAGGTTTTTTTCCCAGAAGTACTTGTTCAGACCATGTTTTGACCTAAAAGCGAAAGCGAGTAAAATTGCAGTGTGAACTAATTTTTTCTGAGCGAGAGAAGTTTTTTGATCATGCGCTGCGTTTAGGGAATGACTTTTTGACTTTGAAAAGTTGTTTTTGACTGAATGGCACATCGTCTAAGTGGTTTTTTTCGTCTAAGTGGCCTAGTTTTTTTGCTTGTAATCTGGTTTTTTGTAGAAATAATTTTTCGATGCTCTATTGAAATTTAAGCCTCGGAAATTGATATCACAGTGCTTTGCATAGCCTGAAAATGCATTTGAGTTCAAAATTGGCACATTTCCTGATTTTTTAGTTAATTTTTGGCTTTTTTTTCTATTAATTTCTTTATTTTTGAAACTTTCAGTCGTCTTTTTGTCAAAAACCAGTTAATATGGCAAATACCTTTGGTATTTCATTTGTTCAGCACCTCGTTCTACCTCGATGTAATTTTGTTTTATGAAATTGTACATAGGCTAATCCGCTTTTCGTAGTTTTTTTTCCAATTTTTACCAGATTTTTGTATTTTGAAGTTAATAACTAGAAGTCTTTTCTGCAACATCTGAGACTTCAGTTTCGTTTCAATGAAATTTAAATTCTTTTTTGGCGTTAAGTTTTTGAAAAAGAGTTAAAGTTTTCATAAATGCAGTCTTATAAATTTTTTGACCATTTTTTTGGACAATGTTTCGGACGTTTGAATTTTGTTTTTACTTTTTTTGTTCTGTTCTGCAGGATAGTTTTTTTGTCTCGGATGACTCATTGTCGTTTCTATGCCTCGAATGCTGAACAATGAAATGTCTTTGTTTCTCTTGATGTTTTAATTTGATTTTTAACTTTCAAAGTTAGTCTTTCAAGAGTTAGTCTTTTTGTTACGGTGTTTTTTACTTTGTATCCATATTCCTCACATTTTAGTTTGTATCGGTCTAGCTTTGTCCTGGTACCTACATTTATATTCGATATATTGGTTTTTTCAGTTGTTAATAAAAATGAATTTTTTCAGCTTTTTCTTAGATTTTCGACATTTCTTTGGTTTGCAATCAATTTCATTCAACATGAAGTGGTTTTTTGTTCACATGAATTTCACTTTGATTTTCTGTTTTTTTCAATTTTTTGGATCCGATTTTTTTCTAAATGGTTTTCCCATTCCATTCATAGTTCATTCTAGGCCTAGTTTTATGTTTCAATCAAATTTCCATCCTTGCTATTGGTTTTTTGTTCACATGTGGCATTTTAATGTTTTTATTTTTTTAGAAATGGTTTTCCCAATTCACCGCATAGTCAGTTCTAGATCTAGTTGTCTGTGTATTCAATGAAAATTCTGTGAATTGTACTTCAGGACTTGTCCTGCTGTTTTTTGTAGCTGCGATGCTGTAAGCTGAGAGAAGCTATATTGCGGTGCTCTAGGCTTTTTTTCGTCGTCTGACACTTTTTTTCGTTTTACATTTGATCACCCAGCAAAGCTGAAAAGGTCAAATTTTCTTAATGACTTCCTCCTCTCACTCATTTGCGTGATTAGATTTTGATCATACGTGACTTACCTCACTCAATAAAATGACTTTAAAACTTTAAAACTTAAGTTTAAATTGAATTAATTTAACGTCAAAGGAACTCATATATGCAGTGAAGGTCCCTAATAAAAGGCTTTTGCGGAATGAGTTTTAACAAGCTTTATTAATTTATCGCTGAAGGTTTTTTAACTAGATTTTTGATCGGCGTCGATTTTTTTTTCAATTTAGATCTGTGTCTGTTTCTATCTCTACTATACGGCAGGCAAGTCTATTCTTTCGCAGCTATTCCAGCAATCTGCCGGCTATGTTTTTACTTCGTCGAACAAAAAAATGTTTCGCTTTACCTCATTTTGCTGCTAGGCTAGTTTGACTTCTCTAGGCTAGTTTCTCTCTTGTCTCATTCTGCTAAAAGTGATTTTGAACATCAGTTGCTCAGCAAAACAATTCAAAATGAAGAGAGTAAGTATAAAATATTGAAGTCAGAAATAGAAACGGGATAAACCCATAAAGCCCAATTTTAGATGCCCGCTATTTGAACGTCTTTCTTATAAGTCTTAGTTACCATCTCTAATGCTTATTGTTATTGATAGTAGCCCCCTGTAGCCTCTCTTTAAGAAACAGAAGTATATTCAACTACGAAATGCCATCAAAATGGACTTAAAAATGTTTTTGTTCAAAAATCTTTTTTTAATAGCCGCACAGCGATAGCTGGGGCTATTATTGGCCTTCTCTTGGTTTTTTTTTTATTTCGTCGTCATGATTTTTGTTACGACCATATGACGTCACAGCCACTTTTGTTCATTCGTTCATGCAATTTCAACTGAATTGCATGTGTGACGTCATTTTTCGCTCCTAGTGGAGCGAGTTTTTTTGTTCATGCGCGTGATTAAGTTTTTGGTCACACTTGACTTACCTCACTCTCAAAAATGACTTCCTCACTTTGAAATTGACTTTTTTTTTACTTTAATTCAAAGAGATAAGGTCAAATGGGTGTGTGTCACTCTAAATGAAGGTTATTTGAGAGCAGCTATTAGAGGCAGCAAAAACTTATACAGATTTTTAATCAAAATATAACATATCAGCCTTCAATGAAAAGACGAATTTTTTTGGTCTGTCTTTTTTACTGTTTTTTTAGACTGCCGATCTACGAATCTATTGCGGCTATTTTCTGGCAATCTGCCAGCTATGTTTCTCAATATCTTCTATTCTTTCAATCCCAATCATGCTTATTGGAATCAACGGCGGCTATTTTCCGGCAATCTGCCGGGTATGTTTGTTAATTACCCGTACTGCAGTTTTAAACCCAAAAATCTGTTTATTGGAGGACGACCCATTGATTTCTTTTTCATTCTTAATGAGGGCTTGTCATTCTTGGCCAACTGCGTTGCAAATGTTTCATTCTGATGAGCAAGCTCTGAAAATTTTTGTTCCCAATAACCACTATTTTTATGTGAGCAACAGGCAGAAATATGAATGGCTTTTATTTCGTTTCAGCCGCGTGAAGACAACAGAATAGTGGCAGTGAGGAGGAGAGATATGTTCGGATGGTTGTCATCTCGACACAGACACAGACCACACTGTGACAACCAAGCAATAACAGATCTAGAGTACCATTTTTCAAACATGGACAAGTTAGTTGTCTATCCAATTATGTAAATGGCTTCTACCTCACGCATGTAATAGTTAACTGCAATTGATAATAATTGAAAATTAAAGATGATATCGATAGGACTATGTTTGATTTGGACTGCGTAGGGTCATTTCAGTGAGTAACGAGATCTGTTCAGGTTGCCACCCCGTACCCCCCCCCCCCCCCCCCCCACCATATCATGACATATTTTAACACAGCTGCACGTGCTCTCTAACGGGTGCATCGCGTACGGCGGGAGGGGGGGGGGGTGCGGGGCAGGCATGTAACTCTGTCAGACCACGTGTCATGTCAACGCATTCGGTTTCCTGTGACCTCAGTGCATTGTTAAACCTCAGGCAGTTTTTCAGGCATTTAATAAGATACGTTGGTTTTAAGTGAATGTCCCAACTCTGTTATGTTAAGCAACTTTGTGCATTTGCAGGAGAAAGACGACGAGTGAGTACCCGATCCAGATGCGATACCGGAGTCTGAAGAAGACGGCCAAGCAAGTGTGTGGGGTATTCCGCAGTGAAATCCACGGCAGAGGACTCTACTCTCTCCAGGCAATATTTCCTGATGAGATGGTGATCGAATACACTGGAGAGATCATCAGGGCTGTGCACACTGACAAGAGAGAAAAATACTACGAAAGCAAAGTCAGTACAGTTTAGACTATGTTGGTATATAAACTTTCGCAGGCGGAAAAAAGCATTTTTAACTCTTTTAAAAAAATAATTTAACAAAATGATTTACAGGGGAGATCCGATCAAGATTGTGATTTAGTTTTGTGAGATGGAAAAGGCTCAAAAACTGCCCGTATATATGCCCATTATCAATGAGAAAAATCAAGATAGAAATATAATCATAGCGCAATGATTTATAGTGGTCCTAAGTCTGACCTAATATGGTAACTGTAAGAATTTCTTTAAGTTTCGGTCTCTATTTCTAACAGACTACATTTTTTTCCAAGCAACCTTGCTGCTATTGATATCGAATGAATAAATTTCGTCTCGAATTTTGCCAAAGTTGATTTTAAATTCGTTCAGGCAATCGGATTCAGTTGGAGCTGTTGCTTTCTGGTCTACTGTGTCATCGGTTGCTTTTCGGGTTTTTATGCCCCTCCTTATGAAGTATTTGTTGTTTTATAGCACGTTACTAGTGAAAAATTAGCACGTGCGCCGTGGGGGGGGGGGGGTGATAACAGATATATGCCCCACTAAGATGGAGGGCGGAAAAAGATTATCCCCTTGTTCGTTTGGTTAAGAGAACGCCGCCTCCAAAATAAGAATTTGAATATGCTTTTTATCAATGCAATGAGAAAATTAACTGCAATTGAAATAACAACGGCGTCAACGCAAAATGAAAACGCAATAACGGATTAAAAAATGGTTGTGACTGATTTTAGGGCATTGGTTGCTACATGTTCCGCGTAGACGATAAGCACGTGATAGATGCGACAGTGAGTGGCAATGCGGCCAGGTTCATCAACCATTCTTGCCAGCCCAACTGCTATTCGAGAGTTCTGGTTGCAGAGAACAGGAAGCATATCGTCATTTTCGCCAGTAGACACATACTTAGAGGCGAGGAGCTGACTTACGACTACAAGTTTGACATTGAAGACGATGCGTCTAAGCTACATTGCCACTGCAAGTCAAGGAATTGTCGCAAATTCTTGAATTAAAAAAAATTGAATTCAGACGAAGATTGTGGATTCTTGAAGGAGTGCGTTCGCAATGATTGAAGTTAGATATTGAGAGTTTTTATGGATCAATTGTGACTTCAATACTACAGTGGATGATCTTCAGTTTTGACCATCAATTCGAACGATCACTACAATATCAGTATTGAAAAATAAAGAGAAACTGAAACCGAGTCTAAAAAATTGACAATTTGATTGTGAGTGATGAGATGAAAATTTGTTTGCTGCTGAATGACAGAAATGAGGCTTGATGAACATTAATTTGATTGGAGGTTCGCAATATTGAAATGAAATTTAACCAGTTCTAGAAAACTATGAAACCCACTGCGGCGAGTAATTCCAGCTGCTGTACAGTAGTTCATTATGAAATGTCGAGACAACCTTGTTTTCACGTGACATTATTTGTTTTAAATGCTCACCAAAACTTCTGATTAGACTAATTATTTTTGATTTGTTTTTATAGCTGCGAAGCTGTAAGCTGAGCGTAGCTATATTGCGGTGCTCTTGGTTTTTTTTACGACTCGAAGAGGAGTATTGGTTTTCTTAAGGTTTTTTTTTTTTTTTTACCGGAAGTACTATTCGTTCAGACGCTGTTTTGACCTAAAAGCGAAAGTGAGAAAAATTGCCGTGTGAACTAATTTTTTCTGAGCGAGAGAAGTTTTTAGATCATGCGCTGCGTGAATGACTTTTTGACTTTGAAAAGTAGTTTTTGACTGAATGTCACATATAGATATCCGTTTTTAGCCGTTTTTTTTGTCTAAGTGGCCCATTTTTTTGCTTGTAATTTGGTTTTTTTGTAGAAATGATTTTTATTCAATGCTGTATTGAAATGTAAACCTTGGAAATTAATAGTGCAGTGTTTTGGAGAACCTGAAAACGCGTTTCAAGTTCAAAATTGGCATAAATTTCTTGATTTTTTAATTAATTTTTGGCTTTTTTCCTATTATTTTCTTCATTTTTGGATCTTGTAGCCGTCTTTTTTGTCAAAAATCAGTCAATATGACAACTTCCCGTTGACAATTCATATACTCGATGCCTCTTTTTACCTCGATGTAATTTTGTTTTATAAAATTGTACATATGCTAATCCGATTTTGGTAGTTTTTTTCCTATTTTTCTCAGTTTTTTGTCTGTATTTTGGTTTTAATTACTAGAAATATTCTTTTTGTACAACATGAGTGGCTTTAATTTCGTTTCAATAAAAACGTCAATAATTTTTTAGCGTTAATTTTTTGAAAATTAGTTAAGTTTTTTTATAAATGCAGTCCTAAAAATTTATTGACCTTTTTTTTCAAAATGTTTCAATGTTTCGTATGTTTGATTTCTGCTTTCTTTTTTTTGATCTGTTCAGGAAGATAGATTTTGTCTCGGATGTATCATTGTATTTTCTATGTCTCGAATCATGAAAAATGAAATGGTGTTAGTTTTTCTTGTTTTTTTTTTAAATTTGATTTTTAAACTTTTAAACATTGATTTGAACATTCAAAAATCAAGAATTACTCTTTGTTACGGTGTTCCTTACATTGTGTCCATATTGTTTACATTCTAGCTTGTATCATTCTAGCTCTCTCCTGGCACCTACATTTATACTGGTTGTATTTTTTTTCAGTTATTAACAAATTGATTGATTTCGGCTTTTTCTTAGATGTTCGTCATTTCTTTGGGTTGCAATTGATTGCATTCAACATAAGGCAGTACTAAGATTTTACTAGAAAGCCTTTTCCAGAATTGCTACTTCTTAATTTTTATAGGAATTTTTTCCGATCTTGGTATTGTTCTTAAACATTTTTTTGCCTTTAAATATTACTCGATTGCTTTTCTATGATTATTTTAATTTTTGAATTAGTTTGAAATGATGTTGTCTAGCATATATACAAGAAGAAAAAAGTATATGTTGTCTTTGTCTTAATTGCAGTGATGAGAAATCTAACTGTGGTAGTTTTCTGATTCTTAACTTTGAGCATTATTTTTTGAAAAATTCAATTTAGTTTCTAAGTTATTATTGTCTGCCGTTTGCTTTAGCGATCTTTTTGAGACTAGAATCATGAATTATTTGAAGGCAGTTGATAGCCCTGTCAGCTTTTTGAGACTATCAGTGTTTTGACTATCCTAATTATTTTGCACTGATCCTTAACAAACGTTTTCAATAATAAATATTTTTGCGGCATTTTGTTTCTCTTGGTGACAGTGGTTTAAATTTCACCAATTTTTAGATCAGACCGGGGGGGGGGGGGGGGGTAATGGGTTTATGGTTTATTAAAAAAAGGTAATGGTTTCAGCTGCAATTAGGGTTTTTGTCAAGTATTTACGCTTCGAGTCGCTTCCGGAATTCTTCCGGCTATGTTTTTTGTTTCGTCGTCTGACGCTTTTTTTTTCGTTTTACATTTGTTCTAGAACATTCTGTCTCGTCACTGCTTAAATGGCTTTTTCGCGCTTGATTTCACGCTTTCTGCGTGACCTAAATTGCGGTTATTCAGAAACAGAATCTGTTCCTAAAACAAAGTTGATTGTAAGAAAACAGATTCTATGGTCCGACAGCCGAGTGGTTAAGGCGACTGGCTGTTAATCCGGAGATCGACGGTTCGAGACGCGACAGGGAAACTTTTTTTTGCACCCAAAAACAACCTCCTTTGAAATAAACTTGTAAGTTTTATAGGCGGCGGCGATAACTATTATCAACTCACTTCTCTATCTTTTTCCATCTGTATTTTACGGCACGCAAGTCTATTTCGCAGCTATTCCGGCAATCTGCCGGCTATGTTTGCTTAATTTATTTTTTAATGCGTGGCCTTAATTTTCGATGTATTTTTACATTTCATAGTTTTGATTTTTGCTATAATTTGACTATTTTCATTTCGGAATTAAATATTTTACGTCAATTGTTGCTCAAAAATAGTTGCATCTTTTATTTCGCTCAAATGGCTGAATCGCCTACCCACTTTATGTCAATAATGCTTTGCAAAACACGCTAACATTTACGTGTACTATGGCATTCATGGTCTGGCTCAAGATTTCGTTTTTATCCAATATCATTATCATAATAATTAAAAACTGATTTTATAAGCTTGAAGGGTTGTTTTGGACACACTGAAAATGGTCAGTGTCTTTTCAGAAGTTTGTGTACGTGTTTGTGACAGTGATGAGGAAGTTTTTGAACGCCCTTATGAAGTCTGCGGGTACAGGGGGAGGCAGTGGTGGGGGTGCGGGGGGTCTGCCTTTGGGAGTGGCTGCTCTGGGTGCTGCGTCGGTTGGGGGAGCTATCGGAGTTTACAAGTCGCTGTACCAAGTTGAAGGTGGATGCCGAGCAATCCTATTTCACCGAATTGGAGGTGTTGGCCGGGAGATCTTTACTGAAGGTCTTCATTTCCGAGTTCCATGGTTCCAGACCCCTATCATTTATGATGTACGAACTAAGCCCAACCAAATTGCGTCGCCAACTGGAAGCAAAGATTTGCAAACTGTCAATGTCACGCTTCGTGTGTTGTCCAGACCTGACGCCTCAATGTTGCCCAAAATTTACCAAACTTTAGGAACCGATTACAACGAGAGGGTTCTGCCATCGATTGTGAACGAAGTGTTGAAAAGCGTAGTTGCCAAGTTCAATGCTAGTCAACTGATTACACAGAGACCCCAGGTGTCTGCTATGATTCGGAAAGAGCTGACGGAACGCGCGAGAGATTTCAATATTATACTCGATGACGTGTCAATCACAGATTTGTCTTTCTCACCTGTTTACACGGCTGCAGTTGAGGCGAAGCAAGTTGCCCAACAAGAAGCTCAAAGAGCCCAATTTATTGTAGAAAGGGCTAAGCAGGAGCGACAGCAGAAGATTGTTAAAGCCGAGGGTGAATCGGAGGCGGCTGTTCTTATTGGAAACTCGATTGCTAAGAATCAAGGTTACCTCAAGCTGAGAAGAATTCAAGCTGCCCAGAATATTTCACGTGCTATGTCTACTAGCTCCAACCGACTGTTTTTGGACGCAAACTCACTGCTCCTCAATTTGGATAGTCGTGAATTTGACTTGGATCTGGAGAAAGCCTCAAAGAGGAAGCGCTAAGTTGGCATTATCTATTTGCATGAAGAAAATATGGAAACTTGCCTATGCTCTATTTGTTTTGAATCGCGGAACATGGTATTATGGATCAAATGTCAATATGATTTGAAATCAGCCTTTCGAAAACGAAATTTATTGTTCGCACCTTGATTTTTAAGCAGTCCTTCAAGTAGTTGAGTTGAGAACCGTGTTTTGATTTTTACTATTGTGCAGCAACAATAACTTCGTTCCGACTTGCTTATCAGTAAAAAAAATAGAAATCATGTCCTTTCGCTAATTTTTTATTCGAAGAGAAAAAACTTTTTTGATTGCTCTCGAACAAAGTTTGAAGCAGTTATTCTAGTCGTGTATGCCTTTAATTTTAGCGCAGAGCAATAAAAGGTGTCGGACAAAAATTCCCTTTTGTTTTTATAGCTGCGAAGCTGTAAGCTGAGCGTAGCTATATTGCGGTGCTCTTGGTTTTTACAATTCAAAGAATTTGAATTGTATTGGGGCGCTGTCTTTTTTTTTAAGATCTGTTCACACATTTTCATGATTTTTAAAGTCAAATTGGAGTAGTGATTTTGGTCACGCCGAAACAGGAAATGGAGCGAAAAAGCGAGTGGTTTTGCGGCGTGAAATTTTTTCGCTCTAAATTTAAAGTAGAGTGAGAAAACGGTGTTTGAACAAAAATTCGCTTTCTCGCTAGTGGTTTTTCGTTCATATGCGGCAATTTGACTTTGATTTTTACTGTTTTTTCGTTTTTTTGGATCGGATTTATTTCTTAATGGTTTTTCCAATCCATTCATAGTCCGTTTTAGGTCTAGTTTTTTTAGTCAATGAAAATTCTTTGAATTGTACGTCAGGACTTGTCCTGCTATGTTTTTTTGTTTCGTCGTCTGACGCTCTTTTTTCGTTTTACATTTGTTCACACAGCAAAGCTGAAAAAGTCAAATTTTCTGAATGATTTCTTCCTCTCACTAACGGCATTTGCGCGCGTGACGTCATTTCTCACTCGCTTTAGCGAAAGTTTTTAGGTTATTTGCGTGATTAGATTTTGATCATACGTGACTTACCTCACTCAATAAAATGACTTTTGCACTTTAAAACTTAGGTTTAATTTGAATTTGTTTAAGGTCAAAGGAACTCATATGTGCAGTAAAGGTCCCTAATAAGAGGCTTATGCGGAATGAATTTTAACAAGCTTTATTAATTTATCGCTGAATGTTTTTACCTAGTTTTTTTGAGCGGCGTCGATTTTTTTCAATTTAGATCTTTATCTGTTTCTATCTCTATTATATGGCACGCAGGTCTATTCTTTCGCAGCTATTCCGGCAATCTGCCGGCTATGTTTGTTCACACGCGGCAATTTGACTTGTTGTAGCACGCGGCAATTTGACTTGCAGCAGCAATTTGACACGGGGCAGTTTTACTGTTTATTAGCCGTGAAGCGATAGCGCTATTATTGGGGACATCGTGGTCTTTAATTGCTCTTGAACGTAATTCATAGCAATTATTGTAAACGTATGTGTCTTTTTGATGCAAAATTTTCGCTTGACAATTTTGAATTTTCGAGTGACTTTTTCGCCCTGACTTTTTGCATTTCGCGTGATCTAAAATTCCCTCTCAATCACAATTTCAAGCAGCTGAACTAAATTGGCGGCAATTTAATACTAAAAGTCAAATGAAAAGTGCGACGAAACTGGTGTCATTTTTTACTTTAAATCTTAATAGTGGTATATCTTAACCTCCAATGTGGTTATTTGAAGCCCACCATAGAACTTCTTAGTCCCATTTAGGCTCCCCCCCCCCCCGACTGAAGCCGGCTGCAATTGATTAGAGCTCTCACTAGTCGTTCAAGAGCAATTCTTCCGACATTTAGTCGGTTATGTTTAAGATCTGTTCACGCTTTTTTCGGCTTTATAATAATTATCTAATTTTTTAAGTTTTGCGAGTTTTTCTTTTCAACTTAGTCGTCCTAAATCTTAGTGTCCTTATTGACAGGTCTAAATGGTTGCCAAAAAGGCTTCAATTAAACCAAGTCTAAGAATTTTTAGTGATTTTTTTTAGAGTTTTGCTAGTATTTGTTGTACTTATTGCTGTCTTATCACTTAATCTCATTGATAACAGGTCTGAGCGGTGGTCCTTGAGTCCCAGTTGATATAATTGTATCTTTCAGTATCTTTTGCGTTCTGTGACGTTTTTGCTAAGTGTTTTCAAAAAGTTTCAGCGAGTTTTGCAATTTTTGGTTATTTTGTTTTATCATTTAAAAATTATTATTGAGGATTCATCGACATTTACTTTTTTAATTTCTCTTGCGCTTTTTAATGCAAATTTTCTGCTTGACAATTTTGTGCTTTTCTTGAACATTCTTTGACTTCTCAAGTGACTTTTTCACGCTTTCGTTCTTCGTTTTTGAGTGATCTCTATTGCTTCGAAGTAAAGCGTGTTGCTAATATAAAATCGGTTGCAGAATAGAAGAAATAAGTGATTTGTAGCGCAGTGGTTAGTGCGTGTGACTGTGGATCGGGAGGTCAGTGGTTCGAAACCCGGCGGGGGAAAAGTTTTTTGCACCCATAAAGAAAAATTGATCTGAATTAAATTGCCTCGCTTGTCGTTCAAGAGCAATACTTCCGACATTTGTCGGTTTACTTAATGTTGATCCTGTCTTTTTTTAAAAAAAAAGTTGAATTTTTAGTCTTGCTTGTTTTTATTGTTCCTGTGTTGTCTTACTGCTTAGTCTCATTACTAACAGCTCTCATTTGACTTTTTAAAGCGGAGTAAAAGATTGTCAGGTCATAAGTTAATTCAATTCTTTGAATTGTATTTCAGGACTTTCCCGCTCTCTTTTTTAATCTGTTCACACATTTTCATGAGTTTTGAAGTCAAATTGAAGTAGTGATTTTGGTCACGCCGAAACAGGAAATGGAGCGAAAAAGCGAGTGGTTTTGCGGCGTGAAATTTTTTCGCTCTAAATTTAAAGTAGAGTGAGAAAACGGTGTTTGAACAAAAATTCGCTTTCTCGCTAGTGGTTTTTCGTTCATATGCGGCAATTTGACTTTGATTTTTACTGTTTTTTCGTTTTTTTGGATCGGATTTATTTCTTAATGGTTTTTCCAATCCATTCATAGTCCGTTTTAGGTCTAGTTTTTTTAGTCAATGAAAATTCTTTGAATTGTACGTCAGGACTTGTCCTGCTATGTTTTTTTGTTTCGTCGTCTGACGCTCTTTTTTCGTTTTACATTTGTTCACACAGCAAAGCTGAAAAAGTCAAATTTTCTGAATGATTTCTTCCTCTCACTAACGGCATTTGCGCGCGTGACGTCATTTCTCACTGGCTTTAGCGAAAGTTTTTAGGTTATTTGCGTGATTAGATTTTGATCATACGTGACTTACCTCACTCAATAAAATGACTTTTGCACTTTAAAACTTAGGTTTAATTTGAATTTGTTTAAGGTCAAAGGAACTCATATGTGCAGTAAAGGTCCCTAATAAGAGGCTTATGCGGAATGAATTTTAACAAGCTTTATTAATTTATCGCTGAATGTTTTTACCTAGTTTTTTTGAGCGGCGTCGATTTTTTTCAATTTAGATCTTTATCTGTTTCTATCTCTATTATATGGCACGCAGGTCTATTCTTTCGCAGCTGTTCCGGCAATCTGCCGGCTATGTTTGTTCACACGCGGCAATTTGACTTGTTGTAGCACGCGGCAATTTGACTTGCAGCAGCAATTTGACACGGGGCAGTTTTACTGTTTATTAGCCGTGAAGCGATAGCGCTATTATTGGGGACATCGTGGTTTTTAATTGCTCTTGAACGTAATTCATAGCAATTATTGTAAACGTATGTGTCTTTTTTATGCAAAATTTTCGCTTGACAATTTTGAATTTTCGAGTGACTTTTTCGCCCTGACTTTTTGCATTTCGCGTGATCTAAAATTCCCTCTCAATCACAATTTCAAGCAGCTGAACTAAATTGGCGGCAATTTAATACTAAAAGTCAAATGAAAAGTGCGACGAAACTGGTGTCATTTTTTACTTTAAATCTTAATAGTGGTATATCTTAACCTCCAATGTGGTTATTTGAAGCCCACCATAGAACTTCTTAGTCCCATTTAGGCTCCCCCCCCGACTGAAGCCGGCTGCAATTGATTAGAGCTCTCACTAGTCGTTCAAGAGCAATTCTTCCGACATTTAGTTGGTTATGTTTAAGATCTGTTCACGCTTTTTTCGGCTTTATAATAATTATCTAATTTTTTAAGTTTTGCGAGTTTTTCTTTTCAACTTAGTCGTCCTAAATCTTAGTGTCCTTATTGACAGGTCTAATTGGTTGCCAAAAAGGCTTCAATTAAACCAAGTCAACTCAGTTCACAGCTATTGCCTTTTGCGATTTATACGCTTGTTCGTTTTTTCAAGAATTTTTAGTGATTTTTTTTAGAGTTTTGCTAGTATTTGTTGTACTTATTGCTGTCTTATCACTTAATCTCATTGATAACAGGTCTGAGCGGTGGTCCTTGAGTCCCAGTTGATATAATTGTATCTTTCAGTATCTTTTGCGTTCTGTGACGTTTTTGCTAAGTGTTTTCAAAAAGTTTCAGCGAGTTTTGCAATTTTTGGTTATTTTGTTTTATCATTTAAAAATTATTATTGAGGATTCATCGACATTTACTTTTTTAATTTCTCTTGCGCTTTTTAATGCAAATTTTCTGCTTGACAATTTTGTGCTTTTCTTGAACATTCTTTGACTTCTCAAGTGACTTTTTCACGCTTTCGTTCTTCGTTTTTGAGTGATCTCTATTGCTTCGAAGTAAAGCGTGTTGCTAATATAAAATCGGTTGCAGAATAGAAGAAATAAGTGATTTGTAGCGCAGTGGTTAGTGCGTGTGACTGTGGATCGGGAGGTCAGTGGTTCGAAACCCGGCGGGGGAAAAGTTTTTTGCACCCATAAAGAAAAATTGATCTGAATTAAATTGCCTCGCCTGTCGTTCAAGAGCAATACTTCCGACATTTGTCGGTTTACTTAATGTTGATCCTGTCTTTTTTTTTAAAAAAAGTTGAATTTTTAGTCTTGCTTGTTTTTATTGTTCCTGTGTTGTCTTACTGCTTAGTCTCATTACTAACAGCTCTCATTTGACTTTTTAAAGCAGAGTAAAAGATTGTCAGGTCATAAATTAATTCAATTCTTTGAATTGTATTTCAGGACTTTCCCGCTCTCTTTTTTAATCTGTTCACACATTTTCATGAGTTTTGAAGTCAAATTGAAGTAGTGATTTTGGTCACGCAGAAAGAGGAAGTGGAGCGACAAAGCGAGTGGTTTTGCGGCGTGAAATTGTTTCACTCGGATTTGTTTGAATCGGATTGTTTTCCCAGTCTATTCATAGTTCATTCTAGGCGTAGTTTTTTGTTAAAACCAAATTTCCATTTCTCGGTAGTTGTTTTTTGTTAACATGCGGCATTTTAACTTTGATTTTTTCTGTTTTGTTTTCATTTCTTTGATATGATTTTTTGAAAGGGTTTTCCCAATTCACTCAGTCCGTTCTAGGTCTAGTTTTTCATTTAATTAATGAAAATTCTTTGAATTGTACGTCAGGACTTGTCCTGCTATGTTTTTTAACTCCTCGTCTGCATCGATGATTCGTACGACCTGAATTCTTGGAATTCGACTTTTTCAGTGACTTCTACCACTTAGCAGTTAGAATTTGTGAGCGTGACGTCATTTCTGCTTTTAGGTCAATTGCCTGACTTATCTCACTAAAAAATGACTTCCGAACTCACGCATGGAGTTTTAATTTTTTAAAATATTTACTAGTTAAAGATCAATTATGTGCATCTTAGTAGTGCCAAACTTATATGCCTTAATTCTGGAGTATTTGAGTTTTTGATTTCGAATATCAATTTTGAAAAAAACTTAGGGCTTTCTCTTTATAGGCCGTATGTGTCATAAAATTGACAGTCCTAATTTAATCCAAAAAGTCTAGTGGTCTATTAAAGGACCGGTGGTCGATCTGTCTATCTTATTTCTTTAGTTGTTTCATTTCATGGAACGCCACAAGCGTCTATCGAGGCTATTTTCCGGCAATCTGCCGGCTGTGTTCTTTTTATTTTTGATCGGGTTTTTTCTAAATGGTTTTGCGAACTCATTAATAGTCCGTTATAGTCCTAATTGCTTGTTTAGTTAGTGAAATTCTTTGAATTCTAGGTCATGAGTTGTCCTGCCGGTTATTTCGTCCAATAAAATTTCGCCTTACCTCATTTTGCCGCTTTTTCCATATTTTGCGTGAAATCTTTTTTGAATTCTCTAGGATAGTTTAATTTTTTGCTCATTCGGCTTAAAATGCCTTTAAAAAGCATTTGCTCAGCAGAGCAATCTAAAATGATTAGAATCAGTATCAAAAACGGAATCAAAAATAGAAACGGGATAAACCCATAAAGCCATATTTTAGATACATGCTACTTAAACTTTGATCTTATAAGTCTTAGTTACCATCGCTATTGCTTATTGGTATTGATACTAGCCTCTGTATCCTCTCATTGAGGAACGGAGGTATGTCTAAATGAAATGAAATAAAAAATATTACACTTTATTACTGTTTTTGTACACAAATTAAATTATTTTTCTTCAATCATTATAGGGTTACGGGAATCAACGAGGGTTGTGTTCCGGCAAGCTGCTGGGCGTATTTCATTATAGCTGTAAGCTAAATGTAGCTATAGTGCGGTGTTCTTGGTTTTCAGAATTCAAGGAATTTGAAAATTTTTGGGGCGCTGTGTTTTTACGACACGAAGAGGAGTCTCGCAGAAGTGGAAATTATGAAAATTTACCTATGCTCTATGTGTCTTGAATGCCGCGGTGTTATGGATCGAATGTCAATAGGATTTCAAGTCAGCTTTTCAAAAACGAAATTTATTGTTCTGATCTCTTAAGCAATCCTTCGAGTAGTTGTGTTGCTTCGACTACGGGGTTTGCCTGACCGCAAAATACGAGGGTATGCGTGAGTTGCTTTAATTTTATTGGTATTTATTTTGAAGCAAGAAATCAAACGCGTGAAAGAACTTGGAGTGGTTTGAGTGTTGATTAAAATTGGAGAGTAGCGAAAAGTTGTTTTTTGTTCATGGCACTGTCTTCGAGGGCGAGAAATTGGTGTGTAAAAAGCAGAGAACTTTCTTCGCGTGCGGTTTTTTAAGCAGATTTTGGTTTTGACAATATTTTGGTCAGAAGTTTGGAATAGGCTATGTTAATGATTGGTTGTATTGCTAGTTTTTTCAATGTTTTTGGTTATTAATCTGAGCTTCATTTTAATTTTTTTGCAATTGTTTTATTTCATTGCATTCATTGGGGATAGAATAGACCACTATTGCTCGAAAGTGTTTTCAGATGTCAATTTATGTTTTGAAAAGAAAATGACACTAAAAATCGAGAAATATGTAACTGTTTAATAACTGCCGTCAGCTTCTCAACGGCTATTATTTAGGTGCTCTCCTTTTTGAAAAATTCGCTTTACCTTTTGATCACGTTTTTTTGTTTTTACATGAGTCACATTTTTCACGATTGACTTCTGACTTACCTCACTCACTGTTTCAACTGAATGGATTGTAAATTCTCTCACACGCATGAATTACGTTATATAGTGGATACGGTCAATGTCAAAAGAGCAAAATCAGAAGAAGCGGGATGAAACGATAAAGCCCGGTCTTAACTTCTATTTTTGACGTTTTTTTAAAGTTATTGAGCCGAGTTTCTCACTGTTTTTCCAGGACCATTCCTAGTTATTTTTGGCCACGTTTTTTGTTTAGTCAATGAAATTTCTTTTAGTCGATGAATTATAGTTCAAGACTTCTCCTGCTATGTTTTTTGTTTTGTCATTTGATGTTCTTTCAGCGTTTTGCATTTGATTCGTTCGAACAGCAATGATGAAATGTCAATTTTTTTGAATAACTACTTCCCCTCACTTACAGCCTCTGCGCGAGTGTCGTCGTTTCTTACTCACTCTTGCTTCAGCTTATAGGTCATTTGTGTGGTAAGATTTTGATATGCGCGACTTATTCACTCAAGGCGAATTGTTAGAGTTTGTGTACGTTCAAGGAAACAGCTATATTTAAGGACGCTAGTAAACACGTTTCTGCGGGCTCACATTGAACAAGTTATATTATTTTGTTGTTGCTGAGCGGTGTCGATTACTTTTTCTAGGCACTTCTGTATCTCTATCTGTAATCTACGGCTAGTTTATTTTGCAGCTATTGCGGAAATCTGCCGGCTATGTTAATTTATAACCGTTCAACTCAAATGGCGGCAGGTTACTAATGAAAATCTAATGGAAATTTAGCCAAATTGGGCCAACTGTTTCAATTTAAATCTTTTCGGTTGTCCATAAGAAGCTCTATTAAAATCATCCCCCGGCACCAAGAAAAGCTCACTTTGCAATCAGTTCCTTACCCTCCTAGCTGAAGAAAATTACTGTAGAATAAAGCGAGACTGTCGCTCTGGAGAAATTTGTCCGACGCTTTCTGGTTGTTTTCAAAACATTATTTCACTTTATTTTTTGGCCTCCGCTTTTGATGGAAAAGTTTTGCCGCGGTAAGTTGCAACAGTTAAATTTTCTAACATGGTGACTTTTTGTCTTGAGAAAAGGGGTATACTCGTAACGCACAAGGTCATTAGATCTTTGAGCTGTTCTCTGAAAACCTTCACTAGTTTTTAAGTAAGAAATTCACTGAAACTGCTGAGGAGACCTAATTTTGTCCTGTGGACGGCAGATCTTTTAGACCACACACCCCCATCTAACAAATTCTGCTGTTAAGACGTAAATTCAATGTGTAAAGGTCCATTTTAGGTGATTTGCACCCCCTTTGTCACGTATGACGCTCCCTTGACTTCACCACCACATTCACCCAAAATAACTGAATTCTGCTCCCACTCACCCAGTTTGGCTATCCTGTCTAAACCGAAGTTAGCTGCAACAAACAAAGTCAACTCACACCGGTTGTTTTAGATTAAATACCCTGACTTTGTCGGATTGTATGCTAGATTTTGTAGGAAAACCTAAGGTAATTTCAAGATGAACTGTTTTATGGAAATAGCTCATTGTTCTCCACATTTTTATGTTCGAAGGTATTCGTGGTACTACTATTTTTTTTGACAAACTGGAAGTGACTTCAAGTAGAAATTTCTGTAGAAAGTGTTAATATCGGAATTTTTTAAACATCGTGTTGTAACCTTTGGTGGCGGTTCTTGATTGTTCAGGACCACTTATGGGGCCACCGTTGATTTAAAGGCAGTGCAGACAAATATGTTCCATGAAGTTCATGGAACTTCTTTTTTCGCCCAATGAAAAAGCCATTTTAATCGCTCTCGAACAAAGTTTAAAGCAATTATTATAGTTGTATCTCTTCTAACGCAAAATATTGCACTAAGGTTTTGAGTGTTTTGACCTTTTTTTTTTTAATTTTTTTTGTTTGCTGATTTGATCTGTCATGCTTAATTTCAAACAGTTGAACTCAACTATTGGTTGTTTACTACTCTAAGACAAATAAAATCGCGTCGATTTGTTCTCATTTTTGCCATTTAAACTTTTTTCTATAATAAGCTCGTATTTCATCATTTTATGCGCTTTAGGGCAATTTGGGTCTGTTTGGTTGTTTCAGCTTTTAGTTAATGTTCTCATTGACTTCGACAAGATCTGAATTTTCGAATCATACCGCAATTTGTTGTCACCATTTCACTTTGTGATATTAGTAAAGGATGTCATCTATTTTCCGACGTTAATTCCTTTGATCTGTTTTTAGTTTTTGTTTGTAGTGACATCTTGTTTGATTGCTCTCGGTTTTTCGTTACTCGGTTTTCTGCTAAGTTGGTGTGGTTCTGCTCGGCGTGGAGGTTCTGAGATTGCGTTGTGTGAACATTTATTTAACATGTTATTATCGGTGTGATGTTTTTGAGACCTCTAGTTTTCGATACAAAAGCTATTGTTTAAGATTTCTTTAAAAGATTTATTCTGTTTTTTTTTGTTTGCGGAGCCCCCCGCCCCCTCCCCCCCCCCCCCCCAACGCACATCAACGATAATGGTCCAACCAACAGGTGATTTATTAACCAATGAGATTTATTGATCAATTTCAAAACTCGGCCAACATTCCTAGCACCGTGATCCCGGCACTTTTCATCATTCAGTTTCAGTTGCTTCATGCTGTATACCAGATGAATGCCCGTTACCAATCTCAAAACTGCGGTTCGCGATTATTTCAAACTTCAAGATACTTCAGACGAGCTCTCTTCAGTTCCACGGAAGTACCAGAAGCATGAAAACTGTGTGGTGTTTAACACTTGTGATTTTTCCCATAGCTTTTGGAAGCATAATCAATCCGGACTATGGGAGTTCATTGCTAGCTATTTGAAAGTTCCCAAAATAGCTGTGAAATCGGCTATTGTGAATGACGATTTCCGAAGTCCAAGCTGTCGTTTAGTCTATGGCCGTGATCCATGGGTTGTTCACAAAGACAATGGAGTGAAGTATTGCTTTGATGTCACTCGATCTATGTTCTCTTTTGGAAACATTTCCGAGAAAATGCGAGTTGCCATGTTTGATTGTTCGGATGAAGTTGTAGTCGATTTGTTCGCTGGAATCGGCTACTTTACCTTGCCGTACTTATTGCATGCGAATGCGAAGTTTGTCTATGCGTGCGAGTGGAATCCGGTTTCATGTGAAGGTTTGAGACGCGCTTTGGAAATGAACAACGTGACGTCAAAGTGCGAAATACTGGAGGGGGATAACCGAATTCATTGCCCACGATCAGTTTGTGATCGCGTAAATTTGGGTTTGATTCCAGAATGTTCTGGATTTTACGAGACGGCTTGTAACGCTTTGCGAGAGGGTGGAGGAATGTTGCATGTACATAGAAATGTCACCACCAGTGGGGATAATAAAGAGTCTGGATTTTCTGGCTCGCCTGAAGTTTTGGCAATGAGCCATGTGACCTGTTCTTGGAAAGCGGGATCGGAAAAAGAGCGAATTTGTGCAAATGTTGGACTTTCGATATGTAATGAAATTCAAGAGATCTTGAAAAGAACTAGAAGTTCAATGTATTCTGTTGAACTGTTAAATGTGGCAAAGGTTAAAAACTATGCACCTCATATTCAGCATTTTGTGTTTGACATTTCAATTAAACTTTGCTAACAAAGTTTTGTTCCAACAAAAATCCATTGTAGGCGTGGCATGACCTTTCCTTTTTTCATGCTTAGATTTGAAAGTTTTCGGTTTGATAAGCTGGGTATTCTGTAGGTAGTTGTGCTTTGGGATCTATTCTGTTTGCCCCCCCCCCACCCTCATTAGTGGGCATATAACGTTTATACCCACAGGCGTACGAGCTTTTTATTAATAGCCGCGAAGCGATGGCGGCTATTATTGGGGACATCGTAGTTTTTACGACTCGAAGAGGAGTATTGGTATTCTAAAGGTTTTTTTTAGCTGAGGCAAGTTTGTTCATGACTTGCACTTTTGACTTTTGTTTTTAAACATTGTCTTCTGATTTAGAACGTTGATTTTTGTTTTCGAACATTGGACTTTAACAGTAGCTTAGTTTATGATGTATAGTAATTAGGAACAGCTAGTAATATTCAAGGTGAAAAGGCCATTGATAATTTTTGATCGCATATAAGTCACTCCAACCTATATAACCTACCCCTCCCCCAATTCCCCCCACGCCTATCCTCCACCCCCATCTATCTCCTCCTCCTCCTCCCCCAACTGCCTACCCAAACCCCCCACCTACCCCCTTCTCTCCACCTACTTACCGACATTTCTCACTAAAAAATTGATTTCTTCTGACTATATATGTTGCTTTTTTTATCTGTTTATATTGCACGACTCTTATATCTGTTTAACAGTCGCGAACCGATAGCGGCTATTATTGAGGACATCGTGATGTTTTACGACTAGAAGAGGAGTATTGAGATTCTACAGGTTTTTTTAAGCAGAAAGCAAGTTTGTTCATGACTTGAATTTTGACTTCTTTCTGTTCGAGCATTTACCTCCGTTTTTGATTGTTGACTTCTGTTTTCGAACATTGGACTTTAACAGCAGCGTGTGCTTTGTTGGGCTACTTTTGTTTTTGTTTCTATTGTCTATTTTGATTTTCTGATTCGGGAGGGTTAGGTTAGAGATCATAATGCACGACGATTCGAGTCGTTTCCGGTATTCTACTGGCTGTGTTTTTAATTCGTGGTCTCCATCGATGATTTTTACAACCTGACTTCTTGTAATTTACTTTTTCAATGACTTCAGTGACTTCTACTGCTTTGCAGTTAAATTTTGCGTGAGTGACGTCATTTTCGCTTTTAGGTCAATTGCGTGACTTACCTCACTTAAAAAATCACTTCTTAACTCACTTATGGAACTTCAAATTTTATAAACATTTACTAGTAAAAGATCAGTAGTGTGCATCTAAGTAAAGCCAAACTTATATGCCCTAATTCTTGAGTATTAGATTCTTGAGTTTTGATTTCGAATATTAATTTGCAAAAAGCTCTTAAGGTTTTTCCTTATAGAGCGTATGTATCCCATTAAATGACACTCCGAATCTAACCCAAAAATTCTAGCGGTCTATTAAAGGACTGGTTGCTATTTCTTTAGTTGTTTCATTTCGATGGAAGGCCACAAGCATCTATCGCTGCTAAATTTCGGCAATATGTCGGCTGTTTTTCACATAATCGCGTCCGATAAAACAAAAGAAAGTATGGAATTTGGGCTATAAAAACACTCGGGATCTAAACAAGATAGATCCGCGCTTTAGATGACTTCTCTCATATATGCGCAATTTTCACAATACCTCAGATTCAAATTTGAACTGAAATGAAGTGAGCTATTATTTGAAACTTAATGAAACATTAATGGGCGCGAAGCTCAGAGCATTTTACAGCCGAACTTTTTGAAATATGTTCCGTGGAATCTGAGAAAATTTTTGGAACGCAAAAAAATTTGACCTATTTTATCAAACTCTTTTGCATGCTTTCCCACAGAAAGATGTTCAATTGGTCTCGAACGAAGTATATGTATGTCAAATATTGTAAATGTGTCTTCTGTATGAAAAATGTTTGCTTGACAGTCTTTTTCTAGAACAATTTTTTCGCCTTCGCTTCTCCACTGAGTGATTTGAATTGAGCAGATCCAGCGATAAGTCTTACTAAAATAGTAGCACATTGGCTAATATCCCAGACTCATCCGTGAGGTCGTGTTGGAACCTCTCCCTGCACCATAAAAGTTTCTTTAGTCGATGCGACCTTCTAAATGGTTTGCCTCGGCAGTCGTGAGTCCTCAAGAGCAACTCGTCCGACGCTAGTGGGTTTGTTTTTTGAAGTACGTTTGATGGAAGAGACTTAAGTGTCGTTTTCTCTTTTCTCTGTTCGCTTCAGGTGTACAGGGAAAGGGAAAATAAATAAGAGAGCTAACGCATCAGTGCTGTTGAAAGCTCCTGAACATCTTGATGGACAGTTTGCAAAATCTGGGATCGGTTTAAACGTTGCATTTTATTTAACAAAGCCATAAAAATGTGCACACAACGAGCAGATTTCAAAAAAGTGATAACTTTCCCAAAACGTTTGGTAATTTTGCTTCACCTTGTTTTACCTGAGTTTTACCGTAACAGAAGAACGTTTGGCAAACGAAACTCTTAATATATCAAAAATAAACTATGCGTTTTACCGTCTACATCCTTTACTCAGCGTTATCATGATTAATGGTTTAAAAACTAACGCAGAATGAATACTGATTGCTCAAAATCTTTATCAATAATTTTAATTCAAATATATCAGAACTTCCAGCCGAACTTCCTTTTTGCTTTTTTCAAGGAGTTACGGAGGTTTAAAGATTTGTGAACGTTGACCTGACGTTGCGTTGTATTTCGTAACGTCTTGCTTGAATTGTGAGCACTTTTCGCAAAAATATGATAAAATTATGTTAACGATGATCTGTTTCGTTTTATGATTAAAGACAGAACAAAGTTGGTCATTTCTTTTAACTAACTGCTTTGGCAAATTTTTCAGCTAAATTTTTGATATTGCAGCATTTTCGGAATAAAAAATGACATCACATATGTCTATTTGGCCCACTTTAACCAGCAGTGCAGACATAAAAACAGCTGACACATTCTTTCTTCACTCAGATAGGGGCTAATTGTACCTCCGGTTCTTAAGAAATTTTCCTGGACATAGCATTTTTCAGTCTTTGGTTTATTTAAACCATTATGAAAAACGCATAGTTTATTTTTGATATATTAAGAGTTTCGTTTGCCAAAAAATCTATTACGGATTTTTTCAGAATAATAACGAGTGAGTTTTCAAGTGAAAAAGGATTCAGATTATGTTTTGGATTTGTATTTTTGGAAGATCTGGGTCTCCATTTAGGGCATGTGTTTTTGAAACCATATTGTTTCATGAGAAAAGCTCATGATTTTCATGGCTCCGACAAACTGCCTTAGTAAATTTACAATGATTTTTTTATGGTTGCCAGCATTTGATGTTCTTTTCGTAGCCTTAATTAATCGAAGGTCTAATTTGGTATCTTAGGAGCTATTGAACAAACTCTATAAAGCTATCAATTGATACATAATGCTTTATAACTGCATAAGTATCTAAAATCCTTATTTATTTTTGATATAATGACTTTTTTTCAAATAGCTATTCGGGTAAAATTTGGTACATAATTTGTTTTAAATGAAAAGCAGAAAAGGCAAGACCAGCTTTGGTCTGGTTTAGGAGGTTTGTAGTTCAAAATTAATTTGGATTGTAATGGGGCGGGGTATATTTTTTTGAAATACTTTTGCCTTTCAATGATTTCAATTAAAACATCTATTATTGACAGGGCAAATTTACTTTCAACGGGAGGCCAAAAAAATTTTTTAACAATTCCATCTGGTTTTTTGTCTTCAACATCGTTTGCATAAAAATTTTGAATTCTGTCTGTATTCAGTGATAATGTGCAGTCTTTTTAGTAAATCCCACTAATGACATGTATAGTCGGCTTTCTAAGCAGTTACAGGTTAAACTACCATTTTTCACTTACGGCTTTAATGTTTTACGTTTTCGAAATTTTGTTTTGAAATAAACGATTTTTTGAGATATTTCACACTGAATCTATTTTCTGCAACATAAACAGAGATGTCGCTTTTTTTCAAGTAGTTGATGATGTATTCTCTATTGCTCTTTTAAGATGTAGATACAGATTTTTTGATGCTACGAGTTTTCATGATGTTTTTTATCATTGACAGTTTCCGATTTTTGAGGTTCTCTTTTGCTGTGTTGTCCGATCATCACATTAATGGCACATCCATTGCAAGTGGAATAGCACATTAATGGCCTTGAAACAAGGCAAAATGGAATAAATTCATTAATTTTAGTGAATAGATTTTGATCTTTTAATAAAACTACACACCGTTTCCTCGCAAAATTGAAATGACTTTTATTTTTGTCTGTATTTGTTGTTTTTATTAGTCATCTGAAATTCTGGATAAAGACAAGTCTCAACGGTTTTTTTAAATGTATAAATGAACCCATTGAGTGATTTCAGTTGATAATTAATTGCTGTCATGACTTTGATTTTATTTGTTTCCGAAAAGTTTAAACGTCTTTTCTAACTTGCCGAATTTTGTTGTTTGTCTACTTGTTAGTTATTTTCAATAAATACAGGTTCCATATCTTTTCTGGTCTAGCGCATGCTATTTGGTTTAGTTTAGTTTTTATCTGATGCTGTTTTGACTATTTTATTATGTTTTTGTCATTTTGTGGTTTGTTTTGTCTCTTGCCCTCTTTAACGGATGTTATCATCGGCTCTCCAATGAGTCATTCTTTCAATTATATAGGGGTAGCTAAAGCGATTTTTTAAGTGGATAAACCAGTTATTTTTGAACAATAACTGATTTTTGTTCTGATTTTTTTTCAAAATTTTTCTCTTCCTCATTTGGTGGATAATTAAGTCAAGAACGTGGTTGAGCGGGGTCTGGAAGTTATTTGCAAACACACATAACCGAGCCTCCTTCTTTGTAATTAAGTAATAAAACTTAAAGTAGTTGGAATAAATACCTCTTTTGCGTTATTTTTAATGTCTGGTCACATACGTAAAACCTCACATTTTGAAATGTACCAGCACCTATAAAAATTGCTTGAAATTTTACTCGAGAGTGGCTAAAATATCACTGCTCTCATCACTATTTTTTTTCTAATTAGCCACGTCAAAACACAGTTGAAAACTTGAGTTTTCCTTGTTTTTTGAACAAATAAATTACTATAGCAAAATCGACAATCGCTTTGTTAATTAAGCCAACTAACCAACAGTATATCAATCAATCAATTAAGTAACGTACATGCTCATATTGAAGAAACTAGACTTCAGATTTACTCAATCTTTGTGAACGCATGACACTGTCATTCAATTCAATTATTCACTAATCCAACTTATTCAACATCAGAAAAAACAACTAAATATCAAACTGGCACTTAGATATTAGTTCTTTTTTATTAAAAATTAAAGCAATCATTCGGTCCGTGGAGTCCCTCCCTCGCATTGAAATTTTGATTCGTCCGGTAAGTGGGTGGCTTTTTTTGATGTGCTTGTTTTACAAGAGAACGAACCACTAAATTCCATTTTCAAAGAGTTGATTGACTGAATGAATAGACGAATAGCCATTTGCTACCTGGCAAATATTTATTCATCGTGGCAATATTTTGACAAGATCACGGTATTTGATTGAAAGCCTACTTAAGTATTTCCACACATGGGAAAAAGATTGAGCTTCTGCAATTTTTTTTAGCATATCCTAAAAAAACCCATTTTGATTTAAATCTGAGTTTAAATCTCGGTGGCCAGCGGAGCAGGTGGCTTTGATTTTCTCACTAAAATTCTATGCATATTGTGGTGTGGGTGGCACAATTCCCTAGGGACGGAGTACAGAAGTAACTCAACCATCACTACAAACTATTTATGAACTTACATTTAAACTTCTTTTCGTTCATTTCATTGCATCTTTGTGAACTGTATTACTTTGTATAGCAATACGCATGTGAACTTATTCAGCAGGTATTGGCAGGTACTGTCTGACAAACTTATTTCTGTTAACTTTAAACTGTAAAAACTGAACCGAATCTGTTAAGCTTGATATTGAAATGCAACCGAATCCCTCGGTACAAAAGAGAAATTAAAGACTTGAACTAAACGTTTTGAATAAGCCATAACATGGCGCAGTCAACAATGAAATCACCAATTGGTGTACCCCTATTCTGGGAAAGCGGGGCCAATCCAGCAAACGAATGGCAAACATGGTTTTGCACATTTAAAATGGCAGTGATGGCCAAAGAAAATATGCACGTGGATCTACTCCTCAGATTAAAACCAACAGCAAACGATCTCTTCTATCCCATAATGCCAACACTCGAAGAAAGAATCGAAAACACAAGCGGAGAAGAGAATAGAAAACGAGAAATCCGAAACGAGCGGCGAAAAGTCGACTGGGAGAATGAATGCAAGCAAATCAGGAGCAGGGGACCGATGATCGACAGATACACGTGGGATGAAGCTGATTTGAAGGTGAAAAGCCTGAAATACCTGTCCATAGGGACAGAGGCGACAAGAATTTGCCATCAGAGAAACCCCCACACCGTAATCGATCGCTGCTCCACAAACGAACTCGTATATGAGCTAGGCCTGACCTTCACGCGACCTAGAAATCTAACCTTCGATAGGTTCCAATTAATTACTGTACAACAGAATCCAAACGAAAACCTGGAGAAATTCTTCAGCAGGCTTAGAGAACTGGGCTCAAAGGCAGCCCTGGGGAACGTAGAAGAAGACCTCATTAAAGACTTTTTCATCGCGAAGATGAACAACACCACAGTACAGATGGAATTACTGTCCGAGGTGCGCACTGCCGCACAAGTTTTAAACGTCGCTCTGTCAAGAGAGAGAGGACAGGAGAACCAGAAAGAAATCCTCCGTTCATCAGCGCCGAATTGGAATAGCCAAGTAAACACTATAATGAACAAGAATGTACGCCCAACGCCGCGAACTCAACAACAAAGCAACCAGCAGGTAAACAAACCAAACGAACAATGCTGGAGATGTGGAGGCAGTTTCACTGCAGGACATATGAACCAGTGTACGGCAAAACAAGCCGTATGCAACATCTGCAAGAAAACTGGACATTTGGCTAAGGTGTGCCGATCCAAAATTCCCCCTTTACCAACACGGAGACAGAATCAAAGAGGTCCATCACAACGTCCCCAGGGACAGAGCAACCAACTTAAAGTTAGACAAATTCAGGAACAACTCATCGAAGAAGAGCTTGAAGAAGAAGAAGAACAGATAGAATCAGTCGACCCAGAATCCGCACTCTACATAAAAGAGTTGTCAGATGACTGGGCCGACATCAATCACATAGCACCAGAGTCATTTACAGAAGTACAAAACGTACATTTAAACACGACTCTGCCAAAAGAAATCTGGGTGGAAACTACAAACAAATTGAAAGTACATTGGCTAGCGGACACAGGATCCCCCAGGAGTTTCATCACCAAAGAACAAGCCAACAAAATTTTGGAACATAACCCCGAGGTGAAACTCCAAAAATACACCAGCCAAAGAAAATACAAATGTTTCAACAATAACAACATTAAAATAGAAGGAGAGATTAACATCACCCTCCGTTCCGGATCCTGGACAGCCAAAAACTGCAGAATATTATTGTTGGGACACAAAACGCACAACTTAATGGGCAGAGATGTCCTACAGAAGCTGGGAATCTACCTACAGCAGAAACCCAATAAATCCCCAGGTAACCAAATTTATTCCATTTCCTCAATCGAAACGGATAAAAATATCGTCAAATGGATTTATAATAAGTATCAACACCTCTGTACTAGACTAGGAAAATCAAAAAATCACATAGCCAAATCAATATTCAAACAAAACCATATCCCAATACAACAAAAAGGGCGCCGAATACCTTTACATTTACTCGAAAAAGTCGAACGAGAACTAGACAAACTAATACAAGACAAACAAATCTCCAAACTCGAAAATGCCCGACGATCTATTCGTTAGCCCAGTTGTAATAACAGTGAAAAAGGACAAGTCAGTAAAAATAGCACTGGACTCCAAAAAATTAAACAAAGCGATACACAAAAACAAGTATCAAATGCAAAGCATCGACCACCTAGTAGACGCAGTCGCATTATATATTACTCAAACGCAAGATTCCCCTGGGACGTTTTGGTTCTCAAAAATAGACCTAAAATACGCCTACAGTCAAATCCCATTAGACAATTCAATAGCTAAGCACTGCAATTTCAGTATACTCGGGGGAAAAGCAACCGGAACATATAGATTTATAAATGGCTTCTATGGTCTAACCGACATGCCAGCAACCTTCCAAAAAACAATCGACAAAACACTAGAAGGAATACATTCTAAATTTGCATTTCTTGATGATATTCTAGTTATCACCAAGGGATCCATTCGGGATCATGAAAAAGAATTGGATAAAATCCTCAAGAGACTCGACAACAAAGGACTTGCTATCAACTTACAAAAATAAGAATTCGCAAAAAACCCCATCGAATGGCTAGGTTTTACTATAACACCGAGTGGAATAAGTCCCCTGGTTACAAAAACAAGCAATTACAAAACTCGATAACCCGAAAACATTAAAACAATTAAGATCATTCCTAGGGAGCGTCCACCACCTCACCAAATTTATTCCGAATCTCGCTAAGCTCTCAGAACCACTCCGACCACTGTTAAAGAAAAACCCCGAATCTAAAAACAATAAACTTGATTGGAGAGAAGAACACAGCTCAGCATTCAATAACATCAAAACAAAAATACATCAAATAATCGAAAATAAACACACTTCAAAACAAACACGAGTAAAATGCGACGCCAGCGCGAAAGGACTTGGGGCATGCATTGTGCAAAAACATAACCAAGAATGGCATACAATTGCCTTCGCTTGCAGATTTTTAAACAAACATGAATCCAGATACAGTACAAACGAACTAGAACTTTTAGCCGTAGTATGGTCCCTTGAACATTTTAAACACTACTTAGTCGGGACCGAATTCACATTACAAACAGACCATCGAGCTCTGTTATCAGCCCTCAATGAAAACCGCGGGAATAAAACTTACCAAAGTAGATTAACAAGATGGGTAGACAGATTACTCCCATTCAATTTCAATCTCGAACACATCCCGGGGAAAAACATGAGTTTTGCTGACTATCTCAGTCGTCATCCCAAAAACAACCCCCCCTCCATCAGCATACGACACACAATTCATAGTTAACCTAATAAATGACTTTAAATTCATTCTCACACAAAATTCGATTAATTACACTTCGGCTACTCGCACAAACTCAGACAAATACCAGACAAATCAATTACACGCATACAATAATACGCATGCAAACAATTACGAGGACGCTTTTTGCCTTAATCTTTCCAACTTTCAGCCGCTTTCTTTGCATCATTCAAATTCTCAAAATTCAAATCAATTCATTCAAAACAAAATTTCACATAATTCTAACTCAAATACAAAACCCCAAGGATTATCCCCAAAAGTTACATCGATTAATTCCTTAATACCGAAAACTTCAAAACAGATTCCCCAGGGATATCAAACTATTCACGTTACCACTAGGAATAGACCCAAATTAAATACATTCGATCAGAAAATAACAAAGAGACAACGCGCCCCAAACAAAATGAACAACAACAAAACTACCATTGGTACCCAGACGGACGAAAACACCAACAAAGGATTAGGAAGGGCGGCCATAAGACCAGACCCCCAAAATCCAATTTACCCCTTAGCCAACACCGCCAATATGCCGCAATACAGAAAAAATTTAAGTCAAGTGTTCGGCGAAGAATTTGTCGCCGAAGCAACCCAAAACGATCGACAAATGGCACCTATTATAAAACTAATCAGAGATAAGGACTGGGAAACCCTCAAAAAAGCCAGCCCATACTTTTATTCATTGAAAAGAGACCTATCCATAACACCATCTGGCTGCGTGTTATACGATAACAGATTAACGGTACCTAATTCGCTTAAGCAACTCGTTATAAACTCCCTTCACCAGACACATCCGGGCCAGTCAGGAATGTTACGACTAGCCGAACTGGTTTGGTTCCCTAGAATCCACAGGGAAGTAACAGCAAAGGCTCAATCATGCGGGGACTGCATTAGGAAAGGTAAAAACCTTAAACCGATAGCTCCAAAAAACTCCCTGGGGATATTACCTAAGCTAAGCGAACCAAATGAAGAAGTACAATTAGATTTTGCGGGACCAATACCATTTAGAGAACACAAACAAAACTATTATATTTTAGTCTCCGTAGATCGATTAACAAGATACCCTCACGCTGAGGTATTTAAGGACTGTGATACACAAACTGCACTAAATTATTTAGAAGAATAGTGCCGATTTCACGGCATACCACGCTCATTAAGATGTGATCAAGCCCAAGCCTTTAAAGCACGAGAATTTGAACTGTTCTGCAAAAACAAAAATATCAAACTAATACTAGCTCCCGCGGGAGATAATAGGGCAACAGGAATGGTAGAAAGACTAATCCAGACATTAAAAAGGAGTATCGCCGTAATGGAACATGATCCTTTATGGTCCTCCGCCGATCTAGAAACAATAGTAGCCAAAATCACAGAATCAGTAAGACTTATTCCAAACGCAACAACCAAAATAAAACCTTTTGTAGCCCATTTCGGCAGACCACCAACACAGAACTTTCTAACATGATTACGAAACCCTCAAACAAAAACCTCTCATACAAACAAATAAACAAATATGCTTCAGATCAAGCAACGTTACGACACCCAGCACTCCCCAGGGAAATCATGTGGGATTGGGACCACGATAGCGAATCAGAACTCGACATCCAGTATAAAACCCAATCGTAACCACACCCAACCACAAGTGATACAGATGACTCAGAGAACGCGCCGCTGCTTAGCCACAAGCGCTTTCCTGGTAAGATCATACCTGACAAACTAGAAATTACTTTTGGCGATAAAACATCTACCGTAATTTACAATAGAAAAAACATAGCGCGGAAAACATTAGCCCCTAAAGTAGCGGAACCCCGGGGAACTTTAAAACCCCAATGGAATATAATCACAGATGGAACAATAACAAATTATTCACCCCACACAATAACACTAGATACTGATAACCGAAAAAAGACGGTCATAAGAAAAAACGATCTAGCAATCGTTACAGAAACAAAACCCCGCGACACCGAACCTGAACCAAAACCTCGGCTTATACACATGGTAGCATGTAAAACCGTCGGTGAATATAAACGTAACCAAGAAAAAATAAGAAAGTTTTGTTTAGAAGAAAAGGCAGCCCTAGCTAAACAAGAAGCTAAAGCGAAACGAACACGAGCAACCCCATTACAGTCAGCTCCAATACCACAAAATCAACCAGGACCAAGCCAAAGTGTCATCAACACTCAACCCCTGGGACATTCTGAACTAGTAGCAATGGCTAAGCGAAACCAACAGGCACACAAGCGACAGCGTTCCGCAACGAAAAAGATAAGCAAACCATCTCATAGACAAATTCGCCCACAACCAATGACGCACAAGTCCCCAGGGAGCCCCAAGAGAGCACAGTGGATCAAAAACGCTAAAGCACGCCTCACGAAGCCCTCCAGCTCGAGCGTATTTGATCAGAAGTCGAAAGCCGCCGCACTGCAACATTCAAAAGAATCAAAACTGCAGGACGAGCGTAAGCTTATATACTCCAGCTCATCCGACAGCAAGAGTTTTACGTCGGTCAACACGGCAAAACTCAAATTCTCGCCAACTGTCAAGATCCACAGTATCGAACCCGAATCCCCGGGGACCCCACCATTCGAGATTGTCACTTCTTCCGACCCCAATGACTTCATGAATGACAACAACGAATCCACTCAATCTAATCAACCATCATGTTCGTACTCTCCCACAGTACAGAAACGATCCCAGGGAATAATGAAATCTACGCCGAAACTAGACAAGATTGTAAACAAAATTTGGAACCAACCAAACCATGAAGGTACAACCCTCGACAACAGCTCCACGGACGACTTCCCAATACAACCACCAATACTCCAAATTGAAGTGGTCTACCTGGATTCAACTACATCCAACAACGCAGACGTTCCTGTGGTGGACATATCCGAAGACACTACCGCGAACAATCCGGAAGTACCAAGGGTCGAACCGCCTGAAAACATTCCCCCAATTAGCAACAATGAGTTACCTATGGACGACTCATCCAAAGATATACAAGAAGAACCTCCAATCCACGAGGAGGAACACAAAACACCGGCAACGTCCCCAGCGAAAAGCTCGATATCGAGCATACATATGAGCGATTTTTATAATCAAGACGAATTTTAAGTGCCTTAAAATTCCTGTCGGCGGGGGTGTGGGGTGCGGGTGGCACAATTCCCTAGGGACGGAGTACAGAAGTAACTCAACCATCACTACAAACTATTTATGAACTTACATTTAAACTTCTTTTCGTACATTTCATTGCATCTTTGCGAACTGTATTACTTGACTTTGTATAGCAATACGCATGTGAACTTATTCAGCAGTAGGTATTGGCAGGTACTGTCTGACCAACTTATTTCTGTTAACTTTAAACTGTAAAAACTGAACCGAATCTGTTAAGCTTGATATTGAAATGCAACCGAATCCCTCGGTACAAAAGAGAAATTAAAGACTTGAACTATACGTTTTGAATAAGCCATAACACATATTGCAGTTGAGCTTTGTTTTTTCTGAAAAAAAACAGATATGAGAGTGTTGATTAAAATGTACCTTCTTATGTTCTCACTGTTTTGTTTAGGTAATTTTCAGGATATATGCATTCCTCTGATAATTGATATAACGCAGCCTTTTCTTCAAATTCATTTTTGACTGCGTTGCAATAAAAATTGAATATTGCGAAGGCATTGGCATTGCAGGGTTAATTTTCAAAATCTTTTGACACCTCGCAAACAGTATTGGATCCGAAATTGCAAATATGGTTTATTTCAGTGAGCGTCTGAGAAGACACATCTTTTGCAACTTCATCGATGAACCGTTTTCAATTGAACCTTTTTAAATTTTATTGGATTCAAATGAAACTGAGTACTAATTGATATGAATAACAGGTATCATAAGAAGAAGTCTGGAGAAAACAGTTTAAAAAATTTTATTACAAACAATGTCCAATAGCTCCACTCTGCCTCAACCGTCGTCTGATACAATATAATTTGTCATTGTGCAAAGTTGACACATGTAGAAATCTTGTACATCTGTGAATTAAATGCAAATTTTACAACTTAATTTTGTTTATCTCAGTTAATCTGTTTTGTTCTTAATTATCTCAGTTTTTCAATGACATCATCAAGTTTAAAGATATAAAAATAATGACAATTTCAAAATTAGAATACATAGAATAGTACACTACAATTTGTTGCTCATAAAATGCAGGAATTTGTAATTATGATGAGCAAATTGTCTAAAGAAGCCAATTTTCAGTGATGAATGACAAAAACGTAAAAAAAACTATGAGGAATTTCGATTATCCTATTACTCAATTATGTCCATTAATAATAGCATTTGCAGTCATATTATTCGAAGTGGTTCGACTGAATGGGTGAATTAAGTGTATATTAAACTTTTGCTACGCGACTCATGGGGTTATTGATGGATTGAAATGAGGCGGAGGGCCGAGTAAGGCCATCAGTAACGGATTACGTACAACTATGCGACGTAATACTATGCCGACGTTTAAGAATGCCGAAATTGAAATTGATTATGAAAGTTCCGAAGCTGCTATTACCAATTAATTATCAATTAAATGCTAACCGAATGTTGTTTTCAAAACAACCAGGGCAAACGCGTCAGTAGTTGGTTGTGATAGATTCATATCAAGTCCCCCGTGGTCCGCAATTATCATTTGTTTGTTTTAAATATTTCTCCCTCCGATTATCTTGTTCTAATGAATAATAAGATCCAAAATCTCACAACTTCATTGTGATTGGTTCCGAAATTTTGCGCTCGTATCAGTTAATTTGATTTGATTGGTTTAGAGTTTTATGGGGTGAAAATTTGAATAAATTTGCGGCACTTTTAATTGGCATAGTATTACGTCGGCATAGTTGTACGTCACTTTATTAACGAGCGTCGAAAGCAGTAGTCAAATTTGCTTAACTTAAAAATGTGCGTTTTTCTTTCATTGTTACCGAAAAAGTCAACTTTCCTATAAAGTACGTAATATAAGACAGTTGACGTAAATAGGCAGTATTATTGGGCAGCTGACCCAAGAACATCATTCGATTTTTGATGTTGCTTACTCATTGTTGCTTACTAGTTTTGCCCGCAGTACAACTTTATTAACGGATACAAAAATCACAAACAACTTTCAAAGTATACTTTATGTGAAGAAGTGACGTTCACGTGTTCTCTAGTTTTCACTTTTTTAAAACAATTTATGAAAAATCGTGAACTAATGCGGATAAAAATTTAAGCAAAATATTATACAAAGCTCTTTGAAAAATAAATAGACGCCTTAAGGCAAGCTTATTGGAAAAACTTTTGTCAAATTTTTATCTGAAAAACAATTTAGCAAATTCATCTTAATGACTTTAGTTAAACAACTGCTCCAGAGAACTTGAACGCCAAAACTGCCGCACAAACGAATTGCGTGATTATTTCAAGAATAAGACGCAATTCCACACAGCAAACAAAAGTTAGATAGTATTTTTGATTCTCTAAATAAATTAGAACATAAATAAGAGCCCTCCCTGGGTCTTGTACCCAGCACTCGGGCGCAATAGCCCTATTGTCAGGAAATTAAGCCTCTCGGGCAGTTAAGAACTATGTTCTGAATTTTTTGAACGTGATTTAAAGAGTTTAGTGTGCTAGATTTGAAATATATTTGCACCATTAAACTTTTTTAAAGCAGAATTAATGAAGAGCCCACCAAGCAAGAAGAGTGGCAAAAGCGTCAACAGTAAATCTACAAAAAGTCTAAGCTCAAATGCAATTGAAGACATTTCAGGAACGAAGGGGAAGATGCCGAAAGGTGGTCTCCAGCAGCAAACGACGGCGCAGATGACCGAAAAAATAAATGAATCCGGAGGCAATGTGCAACAGTTTATGAGAAACATACCTGGACTAATCCAGAACTGACAGTAGTAAAATGAATCATAATTCATGATGTCAAAGATCTTAGCCATTTTTGTTTTTAAAGATTGTGCTTTGTTTATTGTACTTTTAAACATCTTAAGCATCTTTTGAAAGTTTAGAATCTTATACCCAGTGGAGGGATGGGGTAACAACTTTTCTCAAAAAAAAATGGATCTATTCTGTTTCGGCCCCCCAGCTTAGTTAGCATAAATTTTTTATGACCCCCCAGGCGCACATGCTATTTTCTTATATAGTAACGTGCTATATAACAACATATAATTTCTAACTGGGGGTCATAAAAAACACTGGAGATCCAAAAAATTCAAACAAAGAGTAAAAAAAATACTGTTTTTGATTTCTTACCCCAGAAAACGTGATAACCATTTTCTGATCAGTGGTGAAAACTAGAACACATTTGGGGTCTTTCCCATTATAGCCCCCCAATGAAATTATAGACCCCCCATTATGGTATAATTACCATGTTTGGGGGGGGGGGGCTATAGGTTGCCTGACCACTAAGCTTTGGGGGGGGGGGGGGGCTATAATGGGAAAGACCCCACATTTGTTCACGATTAATCCCCAAAAGTAAATATTGCTTTAATTGCCGTATTACCAATTTAAAGCTTCTATCAGCGTTTTCAATGGTTGGTGCGGTCTAAGGTAGTAGCCAACCAATACTTTATATATAAAACACATAAATTTGTGAATATATCAGTTATGGAGAACATGAATTTCCTGCAGGACAATGAACATGTATGATATCAATTTTTCATTTTTATTAGCAGTAATTTTCCAAAATACATTGAAAAGTGGTAGAATGCACATTGAAAAGCATCTATAGCTACCTTGTCTGGTCACACTCAGAAACCCACAGAGGACTCTGATGACAAGCACCTTGATCAGGGTTTATCAGACGCACCCGAGGAGGTTACTTAGCCCCATTTTTTTACCACACATTTATTTGTTTTTCTTACACTAGTCCATCATTCACATCAAGATAAACAAAAAATATGAAAGAATTTTGCGAAAGATTTAGCTCAGTTTATTTAGCATGCACGCGTTGATGAAAGTAATTAATAAAAAAAAGGCAATTTTACATGCATAACTGCCTGATTTTGATGCCAATTTTAAGCGGCATCATCAAATTTTATAAAAAAAAAACTTCATTTTACTGTCGGTCCCGCGTGAAATATGTTCATTTCAATCAATTTCGATCATAAGGCCCTTGAAATTACAATGCAATTATTTGTTGAAAATGATCCGTAAGTACTTTCGTCCTTGTTTTAAAGCTTAGAGCAAAAAAATCTATCGATTCTTAGTGGATCTTTGAACCATTTTGATGGCGAAAAACGCAATGTTAACCCTTACATTGGGCTATCTGGTAATTTACAAATAGGTAATTTATTGTATTCTTCCAATCTTATACATAGGCCAGTAGAGCGCTAATGCCTTCAATCGATGTGTAAAAAATTGTTTTCAAAGTTTGATTGCATGTTG
>NC_134475.1:6500042-6545407 GCF_964194025.1 Convolutriloba macropyga
AGTTAAGAAATCAGTTAGTTTTGATTTTTGAATAAAGATGTTTTTTCACTAGTTTTGTCGCTCTGAGTAAAGAAAGAAATCATTGAATTCAGTAGTGGAATAAAGGAAGTTTTCCGAGCGCTTTAGATGGTTACTTATGGTTTTGTGACTGGCCACTAAACGTTTTTGCGTTCAATTGAATTTTGAGTTCTGAATCTAAATCCAAGTTTCTTCTTTGACTTACATCTAATAATAAAATGAATTTGTTACGTTGGCGATAACCTCTGGAAAGCTTTGTCTATAGTGGATTTTGGTTTTATTGGTTAAATTTGGTTGTTTTTAATTGGATTCATCTCATCAATTGTTCTGATTGTTTAAATGACCAACTGGTTTTCTAAGGAAGGCTAATCAAAACTTCTAAATGTTTTCTTCTGCAATCGAATGGTTTTAAACATCTTTTCAAAAAATAACAGATTTCTGAATTGTAATTGGTTTAATTTTTTGACTTGTAAAAATTCGCATTAAAAAGAGGTTCTGACTGCTTCATAATCAAACGTTCCTGATTGTTTTCAATAATTTCAGTCTTTGAAATCTTTTGAGGTTGTATTTGGTTTTTCAAATTGTAAGACAAGCATTTTTCCGAATTGGAAAATGTTAGGATTTTAAACGTTTTTTAAAGTTTTTGAATATTTTAGTTTATACGATCTGATAACCAATTTGTTCAAGCAAAAGTTTGATAAGTTCCAAAGGCAACCATTACATACATAATATACCTATCTTATGATATAGTTGGAATTTTCTAACTTGGGTGACCTATTCTTAAATTTGCGCTCGAATTTTAGGTTTTTAAGTGAGCGCAGAGTTCATTTTTTAAAACTCCTACACTCTCTTATGAATCGAAGCTGAGCTAGTAGAATTCAAATCAAATGTTGTTTTCTGCATCTAATTTTGGTTGTTCGGTAAAATTAGTTTACTTGTTGGAATGTTTTTCTGAAAATGCAAAATTAGAATAATGCATTAGCGTTCGTTACATGTCTGTCCTTACTTTAGTTTTAGTACTCATTTTTGCTGAAAAAACGAAAGTGATATCTTCTATTCACCGTTTTTTGGATACATTTCTGTTCTTTTAAATTTGCTAACAAAACATAAATTAATTATTAAGAAAATTTGAGACAACCAAATTTGATGTATTTGTCTGCATGGTGCAGAGATGTTGTTGTTGAAATTGTTTAACTAAAAAATGTCAACTGTTGATTTTTTAACTTCAAATTCAACAAATCAATTAGTTAGTTGCAATTTTCTACCACATGTTTTCATTGAAATTTTGTTGATTTTGTCACTTTTTTCTTCTTATTAATAGCCGCCCTCATCTTCTCAGCCGGCTATTATAGCGCTCTTATTTTTTTACTTAATCGAACTTTTTTTGTTTCGCTTTACCTCATTTTGCCGCTTTTTCGACATTTTGCGTGAAATCTTTTTGACTTCTGTAGGCTAGTTTCACTCTTCTCTCATTCTACTCAAAGTGGTTTTAAACAGCAGCTGCTCAGCACAGCAATTCAAAATGAAGAGAGTTAGTATAAAATAATCCAAGTCAGAAATAGAAACGGGATAAACCCATAAAGCCTATTTTTAGATGCCCGTTACTTGAACTTTGTCCTCATAAGTGTTGCTTACTATCTATAATGCTTATTGGCATTGATACTAGACCCTGTAGCCTCTCACTGAGAGACAGGAGTATGTTCAACTACGAAATAACATAAAAAAATCGCACTTAAAAATAATTTTGTACGGAAATTAATTTTTTTCATTATTTTCTTTTCTTTTAATCCCAATAGAGTTATGGGAATCAACGGCGGCTATTTTCCGGCAACCTGCCGGGTATGTTATTGTATTGTTTCTGAATCCTAATATTGCTTATATTGAGATGTTTCTTTTGTAAAAACAACCTAACACTTCTGAATAATGAGCTCCTTTTATAGTTTTTAGTAATGATTACTTTGAAATTATCAGTTTTAGAAAAAACCTTTGAGTCCTGAATAGAATTTATTTTTTTCCGTATTTTTGTTGAAGTCTGAATAATAGCAAAAGATCTAAATGATTTAAGTAGTGGCATAAAAGAATTTTACAAATGAAGGGGGACCATACTTTTCAGTATGAATGCTGAGCGCCAATATTTTTACCAAAAATATTTTGAGTTCTAACCAGTTTTTTTCTGATTTTTGTTGTCCTGCCCTCAGTTCCCAATCATTAACGCGTTCATAAATCCAGAAAAGCAGCAGATCTGAACCTAAATGTCCTCTCAATTGACAAATGATCTTTGTTATTTAAAGTCCACGTTTGTTGTCTAATATCTAAATTATTTTGGTAAAAACTTGAAGAAAGTTTAAGTTTGTTTTGTATTTGATTTTTCAGTACATAGTTAACTGGTTAAGTTTGGTTGTTTACGATTGGAATTACTAATAATTTTGTCTGCGGAAAACTCCGACTATTAGTTTTCAGAGGAAGCTTAATTAAATCTAGTGAATGTTTCCCTTCGACATTTAATGCTTTTAAAATATTGCTTCAAATATAATAACAGATTCCGGAAAACTTTCGCCATTCAATTTATTTTGGAGACTTTTACGTATTTCGCATTGCCATTATATCACAGCTGCTTTATACTCAAACATCTGTGCTGATGTTTATTGGATTTAAGTTTGGGAGTTCTTTCAGAGTATTTGAGAAACCAAATACAGAGTTTTATTCAAGGTTTTTTTTGTTTTTTTCACTTAACTGAACTTATATGAGTTGACATCCAATTTTGATAGAACAATCGTTTGATAAGTCCTCAGGGTGAATTTTATTACCTCGTGGTTATATAGTTTTGGTAAATTCTAACTGAATTGAATCTGATTTTGCATTCTCAATTTAGATTTAAAAGTGCGGAGGTCAGTTTTTCTTTTAATTCTACGCAAACTTTTAACTCTTAATTGAAAATTAAAAATCTGCTCAAAACGAAATAGAAGTTTTTTGTTATTTAAAAGGCATTACAGCTATAGATTTTGTTCGATATTAGACGTTGATATTAAATTTTTTGTTAATCTTAGTTATTCACATGATAAAAACTTTTTCTACTTAAAAAATGTCACTTGAGTTGATTTCCTGTCTGTCGCTCTATTTGTTTCAGTGCATATTCCTGTCAAATGAAAAATGATAACACTATTGTCAGACTTTTTTTGTACTAAATAACAAAATTTGAATTACTTTTTTGGTAGTCTACTCTGTCTCAATTGGCAGAAATTTGAGACAAGATTGTGGAACAGCGGGATTGCAACCTTATGTACCACCACACATAAGTGAGCTTCCATGTTGTATTGCAGACACAAATTAAGTAACTAACAGTTTCAAGTTTTAATAACTGCGCAGCAAAATCAGAAAACGGTTAAAAATTTCAAACAGTATGAGTTTCGAGTAACACATTAAAGATTGTTAAATTGTAATCTAAGTTCATTTGTGCTTGCGCAAAAATTAGACGTGCGATCGAAAAACAGTAACTTGAAATTGCAAAAATTAAAAAATATTTTGGACAATTTTAAAACGAAGTTTCAAGCTATTATATTAGTTGTGGTCGTTTTATGCAATTGCTTGCATGATCGATTTTTCATGTGACCCTCTTCACTTTGTCCTCAAAAACGGGATAAACAGGTAAAACCCAGAGGGCATTAAGTGGATGCATTAGGTGGCTAGCCCCCTCACCCCATTGCTTGACCGCCTCCTTCACCCTCCCAAGGCTTGAGACCCCAACTCCACTCACCTCCCCTAATGCTAGTAACCCTAGTGGAATACTTTCGTTTTTTTGGAAGAATCTTTTTTTTAAACGCCACAAGTGACAACCAATATTTAAATACATTTCAAAGCCTAAGAAAAATAACTTCGTTGACAGCAGTGTATTTTTTGCAGGGACATTTTTACTTTTCTGAATTGTTTCCAAAGAGTCGGAGTTTGAATGATGTGCGGTTTTCCACTTTCAGTTAATATTGAAGGTGTAGTGTTGGTGGTGCTGTGGCCGGAAGTCAGAGAAGCAAACTAATCAGCATGCTTCACTGACACCAGTGTTGGCGGTGTGTCAAAAAAGACCTTTGAGTTATAGTTACTTTGGCACGATATGCCTGGGCTACCCTTTGCCCCCTGTTGTTCCTTGTCAACAGTTAAAAGTTTCGTGAGATTTGCTTCACAAATCTTCTTTTGGTACCATGAAAAAGTCATCCATTTCCTAACCATTGAATTACATCTATAAAATCAACATTATGACTTGGTGTTTCTTAAAGTTACAGTTTTTAGCACGTGCCTCCTGGTACAAATGAGAAAGGAGGGAAATTGTCTAAACGATACAAAGCGTCGTCCGTAATAACGATTCGTCCTCTCTGGATTTTGTCCTCTGGCTCAATCCAGTCACTCTACACTCCTTTGCATTCCTCTTTCTAATTGTTCATAACCCCTATCTCAGATCAGCTTCAGCTAGCTACAACCGAACTGGCCAAACACTCGCCAAGCGTTTGAGAGCGATTAACCCGTCGTTAGTTAGTTACGAAATAATTTTTCAAGTTTTTTTCCGTCAATTTTTTTTATTGAAACAACCAAATCATGTGTAATTGGTCTCAGATATAGTCTGTAGGAATTGTTACGACTCGATGTCCATTATTAATCTACCGGTTTCTTTTCTAGCAGAAACAAATTTGTTGATAACCTGAAGTTCAACTTCCTTCTTTTTAAACATTGACTTCCGTTTTAGAACGCCGACTTTTTTTAACTTCGTACTTAACAGTAGTTAAATGACTAAAACATTTCAAATAGGATCTTTAGAATATTTTCAAGGTATAATTCACTTTGAGATGTTTTCTTTCCATAACAGTCCTTCCTCCCTATCCAAACTACAGATACCCTTTTCCCCCACCACCCCAACATTACCCGCTTTCAACCCCCACCCCATGCTCACTTCACCTATACTACTTCATTGTCCCCCCCACTTAACCCCTTCACCCCTCCACCTCAATCCACCCGTAACGCCGCACACCCGACCTTTCCCCATGCTCCACCCTACAGCCTCCGTAAAGCTGAAGCTAGCCTCCCTAAGCAGCAGACACTTACTGACTAAGCCAACTGCTCACCAGATGTTTGAGAGCAATCGGCCCGAATTCATTTGTTATATTTATTGGCCATTATTTTGCAATTGCTCACTTCTGCTAAAAGAAATGGTTGCACTCAAACAATATTTTAGCAATTATTTGGTTCCTGTTGGTCTTTCAAGTGATATTTATTGTACTATCAACTTTTCGTCCGAAACTTTGTTCGTCTGGCCATTTGAATGAGTGTCTTCAAACAAAAAAGTACATAGAAGAGCATTTAGTTGCCGAGTAGTTCTCTTTGAGCCTGACACTTCACTAATCTGTAAGTACAGGATTCACCGAAAATGTTGAGGAGACATAAAGTCACGGCGTGGACGGCTGTTGTTAGAGTTTGACCCTCCACATACTTCGCCCCTCCCCCCACCCTCTAAAGCAGCTCCCCTCCACACTTCACCCAGGATCCCCCCAGACTGCACATCAATCCACCCGCAAACCTTCGCGCTCGACCCCCCCCCCCCCGTGCATCCCCTCCACTCGCCACCGCGCTCATCATGCGTACCTTCTTCAATAAGCTATAGCTAGCCTCTTTAAACCATAGCTAGCTATGGACGAGGCCGACAACTCGTCTATCGTTTGGGAGCAGTTCCCCCAAGGTTAGTCGGTTATCCTTTTGCTATTTTCTCTTCCTTTTCCGTGCTAATACTTTTGCAAGGTGATATGTGTGTTCTGATAAGGAATAGTTGCAGTTGTTTAACTCACTCCAAAGGCAAATAAAATAGTTTTTCCAAAACTTCCATTGGATCTAATCAGAGTTCAAACAAGCCACATGAACTGCTGAAAACCCAGAAGTATAACGCAAAACAAGAGCTGCAAAATATTGCTTTGAATTGCACGAATTCAACGCAAGAGCTGCAAAAAATTTTGTTAGAAACAGTTGTTACTTTTCAACCAAGCCAGAATTATGTAGACAGTTACGCAAGGAAGCTTTAGTTGTTTTTTCAACAAAGAAATCGTAACTTGTCACATCTTTTCTTCTCTTTTTCTCTCTGAGCTTTTTTCATAAAAGTAGCATTGTCAGAATCAGTGACTACTTCTGCTCTGTTAATGATGTCATTGGAGTTCGAGAGTGAAGAGAAGTCTATTCTATAAGAAACAGGATACCAACAAAAGTTGTGCTTTTTATTTATATATATATATATATATATATATATATATATACCCATGATCAGAGATGTGCAGAGAAAATTTCTTCATGGCTAAATGATCAATAATTCCTTATGTCATAATCATATAAGTCCAAGTTGATGATAAGCCAATACCCGTTCCTTTTTATTAATTGCTTTCAAACAAAGTTTAAAATAAATTAGTCCTGTGGTCTTGACCGTTTTTTCGCCTGACCCCTTTGACTTTTCTTCATCAAAAACGGATGAACTTAAGTGCCTGGTGGACATTAATTTAGAGGCTTTCAGCTCACTAGAATCCAACTATATGATTCACAGAAACTGTTTTGATGACGCATACTAATGATGCGAAGGGCGTTTCTTAGATTATGATCACCCGTCGGCCCCAAACGTTGTCCCTATTAATCCCCCGATGCATCCCCCGCTTCACTCACCTCAGCCCCATCCATTAGGCGAAAGCTAGCCCCACTAAAACGTAGATAGCTACTGACGAAGCCAATTGCTCTCCTGTTGTCTGAAAGCAATTCGGTTGGCGTTAGTTGGTTATGATTATGCCTGTTGGCCAACACTGACTAGGGACATGAGGCAAAACCACAACAAACTCCTACACTCCTCTATGTAATTTACGCAGTCCACGACCGCTGTGGGCCAATTTGACTTTAGTCGCGGGCAAGGTGTCTTGTGCGCTCGACACCCCCCCCCCCCGTGCCATCCCCTTCACTCGCCACCGCGCTCATCAGACGTACCTTCTTCAATAAGCTATAGCTAGCCTCTTTATACCATAGCTAGCTATTGACGAGGCCAACAGCTCGTCTATCGTTTGGGAGCAGTTCGCCCAAGGTTAGTCAGTTATCCTTTTGCTATTTTCTCTTCCTTCTCCGTGCTAATACATTTGCAAGGTGATAAGTGTGTTCTGATAATGCATAGTTGCAGTAGTTTAGCTCACTCCAAAGGCAAATAAAATAGTTTTTCCAAAACTTTCATTTTATCTAATCAGAGTTCAAACAAGCCACATGAACTGCTGAAAACCCAGAAGTATAACGCAAGACAAGAGCTGCAAAATATTGCTTTGAATTGCACGAAATCAACTCAAGAGCTGCAAAAAAATTTGTTAGAAACAGTTGTTACTTTTCAACCAAGCCAGAATTATGTAGACAGTTACGCAAGGAAGCTTGAGTTATTTTTTCAGCAAAAAAATCATAACTTGTCACATCTTTTCTTCTCTTTTTCTCTCTGAGCTTTTTTTTCATAAAAGTAGCATTGTCAGAATCAATGACTACTTCTGCTCTGTTAATGATGTCAGTGGAGTTCGAGAGTGAAGAGAAGTCTATTCTATAAGAAACAGGATACCGACAAAAGTTGTGCTTTTTATTCATATATACCCATGATCAGAGATATGCAGAGAAAACTTGTTCATGGTTAAATGATCAATAATTCCTTATGCCATAATCATATAAGTCCAGGTTGATGATTGGCCAATACCCGTTCCTATTTATTATTTGCTCTCAAATGAAGTTTAAAATAAATTAGTCCTGTGGTCTTGACCGTTTTTTCGCCTGACCCCTTTGACTTTTCTTCATCAAAAACGGGATAAACTTAAGCGCCTGGAGGACATTATTTCAGAGTCTTTCAGCTCACTAGAATCCAAGTATACGATTTACAGAAACTGTTTTGATGACGCATAATAATGATGCGAAGGGTGTTTCTTAGAGTATGATCCCCCGTCGGCCCCAAACGTTGTCTCCACTAATCCCCCGCTTCACTCACCTCACGCCCCTTCAATTAGGCGAAAGCTAGCCCCACTAAAACGTAGATAGCTACTGACGAAGCCAATTGCTCTCCCGTTGTCTGAGAGCAATTCGCTTGGCGTTAGTTGGTTATTTTTATGCCTGTTGGCCAACATTGACTAGGGACATGAGGCAAAACCACAACAAACTTCTACACTGCTCTATATAATTTACGCAGTCCACGACAGCTGTGGGCCAATTTGACTTTAGTCATGGGCAAGGTGTCCTGTGTGACCCGAGACCATACACAATACGAAATTTTGTTATTTTTTCATGATGCATATTTTTGACCTTGGTCTGTGCCCTGCTCACGTTTGAGTTGTTCGGTTTGATCCATACGTTAATTTTAATTTTGTTCAGTTTTGCCCATTTCAGCCTGGTCTGTTTGGTCATGGATATTTTCGGTCTGGCTACGACAAAAAATGTTTGACTTTTTGACTTCTTTTATTGTCAATATGAATAGCTCTTTGACATTAATGTTCTAATATCAAGAGCATTAAGTTCAAAATGAATAGCTCTAGTCAGAGTCCAAACAAGCTTTAAGTGCTGCTCAAATTGAAGAAATCCAGCATGACCATTTGTCTTTTTACCCTCAAAAACGAGATAAACGGGCAAATTTTACCAAAAACTGTCAGTCGCCTTTACTTGACATTTGATCATGCATCAACTGTTTAGTACTTTTCTTATCACCCTCTTTCTTAAATGTCCAGAGTTTGAAATTTTTTCCTTCGTCCAAAATATTTAGTCCAACTTTTGAATTTTTTTTGCAAAAAAGCCTATTTCCTTATCCCAGTTATGGTACCTCAGCCCGTTCTATTTCGCCATGGATGGTGCATGTCAGTTTTAGATGTGTTTTAAGGTGTCAAGAAGCGCCGTCTCCCCGAAAAATGGATAGAGGATAAACCAAAGAAGGGCTCTGGCTATGCAAGAGAGGTGTATCAAGAGGCATTTGATTTCTATGACAGAGACCAAACTGGTTTCATATCAACTGATGATATTCAAACTATACTTGCGTTAGTATTTATATATTTTTTTGCTAATGAATAGACCAAACCTTGAAATAAACCATACACTTCAGAAAACTCCATTTTTATGTCGCGACTTTGATCTGCTGTCCTATAGCTGAGTTTCGTTTTGCCCATACCTAACTCTGGTAGTCTATGTGTAGTCCAAGCCCAAATCTTGGTCTTGCTTATACCTAGCCTTTAAACTCCTTACTCGGGCCCGTATCTAATTTTCGCTCTGGCTAATGAGGCACCACATGACGAGGCAACACTGCCTTTTGGTATTCTCTCGGTTCAGTATGTGTGTGTATACAAAAAGTGTAAAAATATATACATTTTTTTTTGTTTGTCTGTTCCGAAAACAATTTATTATTATTATTATTGTAAGAGATATGTTTTGTTTTTTTTTAAATTCTCTGTTGAGCGGTACTTCTAGACCATTGGCTCTAATCAGAGTTCAAACAAGCCACATGAACTGCTGAAAACCAAGAAGTATAAGCTTTAAGTGTTACTCAAATTGAAGAAATCCAGCTGCAAAAAAGTTTTTTGTACGCAGAAGAGATAGTAGTTTGCCTATTTCATCAGTTTTATAAGCAACAGTTGGTTTTTAGCAAACAACCTGTTTGGGTTTGATAAACTTTTTGATTGCACACAAAACTCCTGATGAATGTCATTTTGTAATCCCTCTCTTTCCCCTCTCTTCAACACAGGCTACCTCACTGAGTAATCCATTACTAGCTAAGAAAGAGCTCTTAGGAAAAGACCGTGGTCGACCGATATGGGATATGGAAAGACCGTTCGTCGATTTATGAAAAGACTTTAGGTCGACCCTTACTAGAGGTCGACTGTGTATTTAAGGTAGGGAAATACCCCCCCCCATAGGTCGACTTTATAAGTCTTTTCATAAAGTCGACCTCTTAACTGGGGAGGCCATCCAACAGGCGAAGTATGTAGCAATTATATTAGTTCTGGTGGTCTTTTTTCTTCTGATAGTTTTTTTTTCGTCTGACCATTTGTCTTTTTACCCTCAAAAACTAGATAAACAGGCAAAGCCCGGAGGGTGTTAGAGTCTCGAATCTATTTCGTTCCCCGCCACCAGCTTAGCGGCTTTTTTCATGTTAATGCGCTATAAAGCATTAAATAAACTGTAATTGGGCGCATATAAAAGTTCTTTTAGGGCCTAATGGCTTACAATTCTCTATGCATACAATTAGCCCAAATTGTTAAATTTTTCAAGAGACATAATTCATTGGGAGGGGTGGTTGTTAGAGTTTGACTCCTCTGTCATTTACCCCACTTCCTCCCACTACCAATTTATTTCGCCCACCTCTTCACACCTTCACTCCACCCTCCCCTCCTGTTCCCATGCTCAACCCCCCCACCCCAATGAAGCTGAAGCTAGCCTCCCTAAGCCCTGCAGCTCGCTCCCACTCGATTGAGAGCAATTCGCCCGACATTAGTTGGTTATGATTTCAACCCAGTATACTGAAAAGACCAAGTTGACTTTTGGGCCCAAAAATTGAAACGGATTAATTGTAAATTAAAGATGCTTCTACTTGTTGAAGACACCCTGGCCTAGGGTCTGGCCTCAGGTCTGTCGGGGCTAGCTTATATCAGTTCTTAGATCTGTTGAGTCAGATTTGTCTGTCAAGTACCTGCTTTTGAGTTCCATAACATGACTCCTCCCCCATACGCTGCTGATCAGTAACAATTAACTGATCGTAACCACCCGGGTCGAGGTGTCACCGCTAAAAATCGCTAAAAGATGTAAGATTTGCGGTGAATTTGAGTAAAAAGTGTAAGATTTGCGCTCAATGCGCTCAATGCGGTGAAAAAAATTTTTAAGCGGTGAAAAATTTTTTTTCACCGCTTATGCGGTGAAAAATTTTTTTCAGCGCTAAAAATCGCAATTCTTACAAAAATTCACCGCAAAACTCACCGCTAATCTTACAAATTTTCATCATTGGAAAAGTTGCATTAAAAACATGCAAGAGTAGTGCTGAATGATCAGTAACCTCGTAATAATAAAAAAGATATAATACTATAAGTTATGTCGAACACGCTGTCCATAGAGGATCACCTACCACAGCCTGGGTCGCAGAAAATTGCCGTTTTGAGGTACAATTGCAAACCAACTTGATATAGTATGTTTTAATGCTTTGCTGTAGAGCATTTGGAGTTGACCCCTCAGAGCACTACTTGCGACAACTATTTTACGAGGTAGACTTCTCAGGAGAAGAGAAACTAGACATGGACCAGTTCTGTTACGTCATCAATTCTGTCCTAACAAAGCGCTCTACCCACGAAGAACTGATAGAGGTCAGATAGAGTATAAATTGATAAGAAATTAAAATTTTTAGTCCATTTATTCAATTTTTAGACTTATATGTGTGCGTGACTTCAATTTTCACTTTTATTATAGTTAGTTTCTTTGTTTTTGCAAGTGAAAATCATTTTCGGTCAGACATTACTTACCTTACTCTCAAAATGATTTTTCCTCAAGGCCGAAAATAGGGTCAAATTTAATTATTTGACTCCAATTGAAGGTTTTTTTGAGTGCAGCGGTAACGTTTAATTATGTCTACGAAATCTCATCAAAATTAGAACCGAACATCAAACAGGACAACTTCCTATTTTTCAGCTTCTTATGTCTTTTCTCTTATTTGACATTTTAATGACACTAAAGTCTACAAGGCTATCGCAGCTTTTTTTCTGGCAATTGTTCTGCTATATTTATTAAAATCCGCTTTCCAAAAATTTCTATGAGATGCAACTTTTTTTTCTGATAGCGTATAGTTCTATTTTGGAGGTTACAGTAAAGACAACTAAACATTAATTTTTTTTGACAAAACTTGTTATTTATACGATATGATTTCACGCTGCCCCAAATTCGAGGAAAGATTGAGCCGTAATAAAAGGAACTGAGGTCATTAAATTATTTAACATTGCTGAGAGGAGGTTTCAAACATCTCTTCCCCTTCATAAATTTTTCCCTTCCCATTTTTCTATCCTGGCGCCCAGGAGTCTTAGTCAGACCTAGAGATAAATTTATCTCGACTACAGCCTCTGAACTGAATTACCACACCTGCCCTTTGAGAGCAATTTTCCCCCCGGTAGTCGGTTTGTTTTTCCAAGTTTGTATTTGTTCATTTGTTCCAATCTAATAAGCTGTTGTGGTATCGGCCGCGTTGCATAATTTTATTCAATTTTCAGCATTATTTATTAATAGCCGCACAGCGATAGCTGGGGCTACTATTGGCCTTCTCTTGGTTTTTTTCATTTTCGTCGTCAAGATTTTTGTTTTGACCATATGACGTCACAATCACTTCAAGCTGCTTTTTAATTGCTCTCAAACAAAGTTTGGAGCAATTATATTAGCCCTGTTGGTCTTTTTATGCGATTTTTCGCTTGACCGATTTTTCGTCTGACGCTTTTGACTTTCTGTCCTCAAAAACGGGATAAACAGGTAGCAACCAGCCGGCAAACTGCTTTGGGGACTTATACGTATGGTGTGAAGGGCGGTTCATTGAGGTTGTAGACACCCTGATTGGTGACCCCCCACTATTGTTCCCCTCACCGCGCTGTTGCCCACCTCCCTCCTCATCAGGCCCCGGTGCAACCCCCCTCCCCGTGGATACATTCGAACAACCGATCGCTGAAAAGACGCAATTTTATATAAATTTTCACAATTATTTCCAAGCTTTTTGAAAATTTTGACATTTTTTAATTTTGTTCAGCCCTAATTGCGAAGTATCTTCCTCTAGGGTTTTATAATAGGTTAATGCATTGTTTCATGTGGGAGTGGAATGGTTTCAACATTTTAACATCACGATTTTTAGCAATTTTTGACAAAAAGTTTTTTTTTCAATTTTTTTTGACATTTATTTCGATTATTCACGTCTTTCAAGACTCACGGGCCATCAAACGTCCTTAAGGGTTATATAATAAGCTAATGGAAAATTTTCATTTGCCATGGAAAATTATTCAATTTTTTAATATGACAAATTTTAGCAACTTTTTTGATAAAGTTTGCATTTTTTTGACAGTTTTTGTCGATTTTTAGGTTTCCCCAGCCTCAAGAGCGAGCCAAGGAACCTCCTCTAGGGCTTGACAATAGGTAAAAGTATAGTTTCTAAATGTTATGGAATGTTTTTCGAGATTTCAAAACCACCGTTTTCAGGATTTTTTTTGCAAAACTTGCAATTTCATTTTTTTGAAATTTATTGTCATTATTCAGGTTTTTCGGCCTTACAAAAAAATTTTTTTAGGGTTTGACAAAACGTTACTGGAAACTGTTTTTCCGCCATGGATTAGTTTTCACCTTTTATTATCACAATATTTAGCAGTTTTTTTATGCAACCTGCAATTTTTTTCATGTCTTTTAAAATCTTTTTGTCATTCTTTAAACTTCAGCCTCAAGGGCCACATAACCTTCTCTGGGGTTTTATTATAGTTTACTGCACAGCATCTAGATGTAATTGAACGCTTTTTAAGATTTTAATATCAGCAATTTTTAGAGAATATTTGCAACTTTTTTAATATTTTTTAATCTTTTTGAAAGTTTTATTGGTTATAAATGGTTTATTGACTCAAGCTTTAGCAGTTTTTTTTTTATAAAATTTAATTTTCGGGGTTTCGGAAAATTATTATCATGTTCCAAGTTTTGGATCTTTATCAACCAGTGAAACCATTCAAATTTTGAAATGGGGAACTGAAGAGTCTTTTGAGACAATGAAATGTTTGTGAAGGTTTTATTATCTTGAATTTTGGAAAGAATTTGTTCAAATTTGCGATTTGTTTTCAATTTTTTTTTCGTTTTCTGAGTTTAACGACCGTAACTGGCCAACGAAGCTTTTCAAGTTATGCAGATGGGTAACTTGACATAACTCATGGCACAATTATTAGTTTTGAACAACTTCTTAGCAAAGTCTGAAAGTTTTTTTAATCTGCAAAATTTTGCAAATTTTTGAAATATCAGTTTTTTATTTGATTTATTTACTAACAAGGCTCGAAAACAAAGTTGCAGAGTCGAATCAAGCTAAAGGTAGCTTAACCAAACCGTGTTTAGCTACTGACGAAGTCAACCATTCGACGGTCGATTGAGAACAATTTGTTTGCCAAACGTTTTTTTGGTTATGTTTGTTCATTCGTTCATGCAATTTCATCTGAATTGCGTGCTTGACATCATTTTTCACTCTTAGTAGAGCGAGGTTTTTTGTTCATTCGCGTGACTAAGTTTTCGGTCACGTGTGACTTAACACACTCTCAAAAATGATGTCCTCACTCTAAAACTGACTTTTCTATACGCTAATTTAAGGTTATTTGATAGCAGCTAATATAGGCTGCAAAAACTTATAGCGACTCTTAATCAAAATCTTGTATATTATTTGTAAGACACTAAATGTGACATATTTAACGAAACGCAAAAACGCATGTTTAAGAGGCCTCTAAATTGCATGTTTAAGAGCATAAGACAATATTTAAGTGCTCTCGAGCAGCATGGTTAGGAAGACATTGCGATAAAGGATCTCAAAGGTCAATGTCAAAAAAAAGCAGATAGAAAGAGTAATTGGCCGAAATATGAAAAGCGTCAGTGACCGAAAAATGTTGGTACCTAGAGTGCCACTGCACCAAAAACATTCATGAATGCAATTCACGTCAGACACCAATAAAGCGCAGATGCAAATTGTTTCAAACGAAATGGATGCAAAAAGTGAAAATCGGTTGCCGATCAGCGGAAGTTTTTATTTCTTTTTCCTTTTTTGATGGCTGCGATTCTGATAACAGACCTGATAACAGACCTACTATTCTCTTGAATAATAGCCACCGTCAGCCTCTCAACGACTACTATTAAGGCGCTCTACTCTAATTTAAATTCGCTTTACTTTATCACGTTTTTCGTTTAACATAAGTCACGTTTTTCACGCTTGACTTCTGATTAAAATGACTCTTAAATTCTTCCAGGCAATGAACTACGCAATTTAGGGGGCACGCTCAATGTCAAAGGAGCAAATTCAAAAAATTAGGATGAACCGATAAAGCCCGGTCATTAAGTCATAGAGCATTAGGTTATCAAAATTCATTAGAGTGAATAATAGCTGATACTTTCAATTTAGAAGCTGAATTAAGTATAGTTTTAAAATCCAACTGATCTGAATGCCAACTTAGATCATTTTTTGACCTTGAAAAAGGAAAGAAAATCTCTGGAAATTCTCTGCTTTTTTGGAAATTTCCAGCTATGTTTCTAACATTTTCTTGTGATGTACGGTTTTTAATTGAACCGGTCAACAATAATAATAATAATGTTTGGCTGAGGTTATTATATTTTTGTCAGAATAAGGATTTTTTAGCTATTTTGTAAGTTTCGGATTTTTTTTGCAGAGTTTTTGCTTTTTCGGCATTTTGTGACCAATTACTTTAGTTAATCTTAGCAGCAATCATTTCAGTTCTGTGGTATTTTATTGTAGTTTTTTGCCTCAAGGTTTTTTCGTCTCACATTTTTAGATTTTATAATGAAAAACAGATAACACTTAATGGCATTAAGTGACTGAGCAGCTCTTTTAGAGCCGTGTGCCTTACTAGTATCGTATTATATGATTAACCAAAATTGTTGAGGAGACAAGAAGTTTTTAACTGAAGCGCGGCTCTTAGAACTTGACACCGTACGTCAATCCCCATCCTCAGTCCCCCGTCCTCTACAGTCACCCCCTCAAGCACAACCGTCTACCTCCTCTACCCCTCGCAGTTTGAAACCATCTCCTCCTCCAGCTTTCGCAACCCCTCTGTCCTCGCCCATTCCCCCTCCATCTCATTCCATCTCTAACCCCGCATCCTTGATCCCGCCCTTGAAACCCGCACACCCTAAGTATGCCTCAGCTTCGTTAACTAAGCCCCAGTTGGCTACCACCGACAGCAATTGCTCGATGCCTTGTTTGACAGCAATTCCTCAAACGTTAGTTGGTTTAAGTTTTAATGCATCTGCTGGGAATACAATTAGCAATGTAGTGGACACGTTTAATGTCTAAAGAGCAAAGTCCAACGAATTGGTATAAACCGATAAAGCCCGGTCGTTAAGTCATAGAGCATTAAGTTATCAAATTTGATTGGAGTGATTGAAAAGTGATACTAGTATTAGGCTTAACTGCTTTCAGTTTAGAAGCTGAGTTAGGTATAGTTTTAAAATCAACTGAACTGAATCCCAACTTAGATCATTTTTTGACCTTGAAAAATAGAAAAAATCGATCAATTTCTATCTTTTCATTTTTTTCTAGTTGAATCCCGATGTTCATCAAGTGCGTCAATGGCGGCTAATTTTTGGCAAATTACTGGCTATGTTTCTCACATTTTCTTTCGATGTAAACTTTTTAATTGAATGAGATAACAGTAATAATAATGTTTGGATAGTCTTGAAATTTTTTTGTCAGAATAAAGAGTTTTGCGCTATTGTGAAAGTTTCGGATTTTTTTTGCAGAGTTTTTGCTTTTTCGGCATTTTGTGACCAGTTACGTTGGTTGACCAATCTTAGCAGCAATCATTTCAGTTCTGTGGTATGTTATTGCAGTTTTTTGCTTCACGGCCTTTTCGTGTCACTTTTTAAGATTTTATATTGAAAAACAGTTAAAACTTAATGGTATTAAGCGACTGAGCAGCTCTTTTAGAGCCTTGGGCCTTACTAGTATCTTATTATGTGATTCACCAAACCTGTTGAGGAGACTTGAAGTTATTAACTGAAGCGCGGCTCTTAGATCTTGACCCCCTACCTCAATCCCCACCTTCAGTTCCTCCTCCTCCTCCTCAGTCACCCCCTCCACCACTCAGCCGTCCAGCTCTTCTACCCCTGGCAGTTTGAAACCATCTCCTCGTCCACCTTTCGCAACCCCTCTGTCCTCGCCCACTCCACCTCCATCTCATTCCATCTCTAAGTCCGCATCCTTGATCGCGCCCTTGAAGCCCGCGCCCCCTAACTATGCCCCAGCATCGTTAACTAAGCCCCAGTTGGCTACCACCGACAGCAATTGCTCGATGCCTTGTTTGACAGCAATTCCTCAAACGTTAGTTGGTTAAGTTTTAATGCATCTACTGGGAATACAGTTAGCAATGTAGTGGAAACGTTCAATGTCTAAAGAGCATTGTCCAATGAATTGGGATAAACCGATAAAGCCCGGTCATTAAGTCATTGAGCATTAAGTTATCAAATTTCATTGGAGTGATTGAAAGGTGATACTAGTATTAGGCCTAACTGCTTTCAGTTTAGAAGCTTAGTTAGGTATAGTTTTAAAATCAACTGAACTGAATTCCATTTTAGGTCACTTTTTGACCGTGAAAAAAGAGAGAAAAATTAGATCAATTGATATCTCTTCATTTTTTTCTGGTTCAATCCCGATGTTCATCAAGTGCCTCAATGGCGGCTAATTTTTGGAAAGTTGCTGGCTATGTTTCTCACATTTTCTTTCGATGTACAGTTTTTCATTGAATGAGGTAACAGTAATAATAATGTTTGTAAAGTCGTCTAATATTTTTTGTCGGAATAAAGAGTTTTGCGCTATTGTGAAAGTTTCGGACTTTTTTGCAGAGTTTTTGCCTTTTCGGCATTTTGTGACCAGTTACGTCGCTTGACAATTCTTAGCAGCAATCATTTCAGTCCTGTGGTATTTTATTGTAGTTTTTTGCTTCAGGGTGTTTTCGTCTCACATTTTAAATTTTATTATGAAAAACATTTAAAATTTAATGGCATTAAGTGACTGAGCAGCTCTTTTAGAACCTTGCTCCTTACTAGTATCTTATTATGTGATTCGCCCAAACTGATGAGGAGACATGAAGTTATTAACTAAAGCGCGAATCTTAGAACTTGAACCCCTACCTCAATCCCCATCTTCAGTCCCCCCTCCTCCTCAGTCACCACATCCACCACTCACCCGTCCACCTCTTCTACCCCTGGCAGTTTGAAACCATCTCCTCGTCCAGCTTTCGCAACTCCTCTGTCCTCGCCCATTCCCCCTCCATCTCATTCCATCTCTAACCCCGCATCCTTGATCCCGCCCTTGAAACCCGCACACCCTAAGTATGCCTCAGCTTCGTTAACTAAGCCCCAGTTGGCTACCACCGACAGCAATTGCTCGATGCCTTGTTTGACAGCAATTCCTCAAACGTTAGTTGGTTTAAGTTTTAATGCATCTGCTGGGAATACAATTAGCAATGTAGTGGACACGTTTAATGTCTAAAGAGCAAAGTCCAACGAATTGGTATAAACCGATAAAGCCCGGTCGTTAAGTCATAGAGCATTAAGTTATCAAATTTGATTGGAGTGATTGAAAAGTGATACTAGTATTAGGCTTAACTGCTTTCAGTTTAGAAGCTGAGTTAGGTATAGTCTTAAAATCAATTGAACTGAATCCCAACTTAGATCACTTTTTAACCTTGAAAAGAGAAGAAAAATTAGATCAATTTCTATCTCTTCATTTTTTTTCTAGTTCAATCCCGATGTTCATCAAGTGCGTCAATGGCGGCTAATTTTTGGCAAATTGCTTGCTATGTTTCTCACATTTTCTTTCGATGTACAGTTTTTAATTGAATGAGGTAACAGTAATAATAATGTTTGTATAGTCGTCTAATATTTTTGTCGGAATAAAGAGTTTTGCGCTATTGTGAAAGTCTCGGATTTTTTTTGCAGAGTTTTTACGTTTTCCGCATTTTGTGACCAGTTACGTTGGTTGACAAATCTTAGCAGCAATCATTTCAGTCCTGTGGTATTTTATTGTAGTTTTTTGCTTCAGGGTGTTTTCGTCTCACATTTTAAATTTTATAATGAAAAACATTTAAAATTTAATGGCATTAAGTGACTGAGCAGCTCTTTTAGAACCTTGCTCCTTACTAGTATCTTATTATGTGATTCATCAAAGCTGTTGAGGAGACATGAAGTTATTAACTGAAGCGCGGCTCTTAGAACTTGACCCGCTGCCTCAATCCCCACCTTCAGTCCCTCCTCCTCCTCAGTCACCCCCTCCACCACGCCCCGTCCACTTCTTCCATCTCCTCGTCCAGCTTTCGCAACCCCTCTGTCCTCGCCCATTCCCCCTCCATCTCATTCCATCTCTAACCCCGCATCCTTGATCCCGCCCTTGAAACCCGCACACCCTAAATATGCCTCAGCTTCGTTAACTAAGCCCCAGTTGGCTACCACCGACAGCAATTGCTCGATGCCTTGTTTGACAGCAATTCCTCAAACGTTAGTTGGTTGAGTTTTAATGCATCTACTGGGAATACAGTTAGCAATGTAGTGGACACGTTCAATGTCTAAAGAGCAAAGTCCAATGAATTGGGATAAACCGATAAAACCCGGTCATTAAGTCATAGAGCATTAAGTTATCAAATTTGATTGGAGTGATTGAAAGTTGATACTAGTATTAGGCTTAACTGCTTTCAGTTTAGAAGCTGAGTTAGGTATAGTTTTAAAATCAAATGAACTGAATCCCAACTTAGATCATTTTTTGACCTTGAAAAAATAGAAAAAATCTATCAATTTCTATCTCTTCATTTTTTTCTAGTTCAATCCCGATGTTCATCTAGTTCGTCAATGGCGGCTAATTTTTGGCAAATTGCTGGCTATATTTCTCACATTTTCTTTCGATGTACAGTTTTTCATTGAATGAGGTAACAGTAATAATAATGTTTGTATAGTCGTCTAATATTTTTGTCGGAATAAAGAGTTTTGCGCTATTGTGAAAGTCTCGGATTTTTTTTGCAGAGTTTTTACGTTTTCCGCATTTTGTGACCAGTTACGTTGGTTGACAAATCTTAGCAGCAATCTTTTCAGTTCTGTGGTATTTTATTGTAGATTTTTGCTTCAGGGTCTTTTCGTCTCACTTTTTAAGATTTTATAATGAAAAACAGTTAAAACTTAATGTTATTAAGTGACTGAGCAGCTCTTTTAGAGCCATGTGCCTTACTAGTATCTTATTATGTGATTCATCAAAGCTGTTGAGGAGACATGAAGTTATTAACTGAAGCGCGGCTCTTAGAACTTGACCCGCTGCCTCAATCCCCACCTTCAGTCCCTCCTCCTCCTCAGTCACCCCCTCCACCACGCCCCGTCCACTTCTTCCATCTCCTCGTCCAGCTTTCGCAACCCCTCTGTCCTCGCCCATTCCCCCTCCATCTCATTCCATCTCTAACCCCGCATCCTTGATCCCGCCCTTGAAACCCGCACACCCTAAATATGCCTCAGCTTCGTTAACTAAGCCCCAGTTGGCTACCACCGACAGCAATTGCTCGATGCCTTGTTTGACAGCAATTCCTCAAACGTTAGTTGGTTGAGTTTTAATGCATCTACTGGGAATACAGTTAGCAATGTAGTGGACACGTTCAATGTCTAAAGAGCAAAGTCCAATGAATTGGGATAAACCGATAAAACCCGGTCATTAAGTCATAGAGCATTAAGTTATCAAATTTGATTGGAGTGATTGAAAGTTGATACTAGTATTAGGCTTAACTGCTTTCAGTTTAGAAGCTGAGTTAGGTATAGTTTTAAAATCAAATGAACTGAATCCCAACTTAGATCATTTTTTGACCTTGAAAAAATAGAAAAAATCTATCAATTTCTATCTCTTCATTTTTTTCTAGTTCAATCCCGATGTTCATCTAGTTCGTCAATGGCGGCTAATTCTTGGCAAATTGCTGGCTATATTTCTCACATTTTCTTTCGATGTACAGTTTTTCATTGAATGAGGTAACAGTAATAATAATGTTTGTATAGTCGTCTAATATTTTTGTCGGAATAAAGAGTTTTGCGCTATTGTGAAAGTCTCGGATTTTTTTTGCAGAGTTTTTACGTTTTCCGCATTCTGTGACCAGTTACGTTGGTTGACAAATCTTAGCAGCAATCTTTTCAGTTCTGTGGTATTTTATTGTAGATTTTTGCTTCAGGGTCCTTTCGTCTCACTTTTTAAGATTTAATAATGAAAAACAGTTAAAACTTAATGGTATTAAGTGACTGAGCAGCTCTTTTAGAGCCATGTGCCTTACTAGTATCTTATTATGTGATTCACCAAAGCTGTTGAGGAGACATGAAGTTATTAACTGAAGCGCGGCTCTTAGAACTTGACCCCCTGCCTCAATCCCCACCTTCAGTCCCTCCTCCACCTCAGTCACCCCCTCCACCACGCACCCGTCCACTTCTTCCATCTCCTCGTCCAGCTTTCGCAACCCCTCTGTCCTCGCCCATTCCCCCTCCATCTCATTCCATCTCTAACCCCGCATCCTTGATCCCGCCCTTGAAACCCGCACCCTAACTATGCCCCAGCGTTGATAACTAAGCCCCAGTTGGCTACCACCGATAGTAACGGCTGGATGCCTTGTTTGGCAGCAATTCCTCAAAAGGTTATTTGGTTAAATTTTAATGCATCTACTGGGAATACAGTTAGCAATGTAGTGGACACGTTCAATGTCTAAAGAGCATTGTCGAATGAATTGGGTTAAACCGATAGAGCCCGGTCGTTAAGTCATAGAGCATTAAGTTATCAAAATTCATTGGAGTGATTGAAAGGTGATACTAGTATTAGGCCTAACTGCTTTCAGTTTAGAAGCTTAGTTAGGTATAGTTTTAAAATCAACTGAACTGAATTCCATTTTAGGTCACTTTTTGACCGTGAAAAAAGAGAGAAAAATTAGATCAATTGATATCTCTTCATTTTTTTCTAGTTTAATCCCGATGTTCATCAAGTGCGTCAATGGCGGCTAATTTTTGGCAAATTGCCGGCTATATTTCTCACATATTCTTTCGATGTAAAACTTTTAATTGAATGAGGTAACAGCAATAATAATGTTTGGATAATCTTCAAAATTTTTTCGTCAGAATAAAGAGTTTTGCGCTATTGTGAAAGTTTCGGATTTTTTTGCAGAGTTTTTTGCCTTTTCGGCATTTTGTGACCAGTTACGTTGCTTGACAAATCTTAGCAGCAATCATTTCAGTCCTGTGGTATTTTATTGTAGTTTTTTGCTTCAGGTTCTTTTCGCCTCACATTCTAAGATTTTATAATGAAAAACAGTTAAAACTTAATGGCATTAATTGACTGAGCAGCTCTTTTAGAGCCATGTGCCTTACTGGTATCTTTTTATGTGATTCACCAAAACTTTTGAGGAGACATGGAGTTATTAACTGAAGCGCGGCTCTTAGATCTTGACCCCCTACCTCAATCCCATCTTCAATCCCCACTCCTCCTCAGTCAACCACTCCACCACTCACCTGTCCACCTCCTCTACTCCTGGCAGTTTCAAACCATCTCCTCTGTGCTTGCCCATTCCCCCTCCATCTCATTCCATATCTAACCCCGCATCCTTAATCCCGCCCTTGAAACCCGCACCCTAACTATGCCCCAGCGTTGATAACTAAGCCCCATTTGGCTACCACCGATAGCAACGGCTCGATGCCTTGTTTGACAGCAATTCCTCGAACGTAAGTTGGTCAAGTTTTAATGCATATACTGGGAATACAGTTAGCAATGTAGTGGACACTTTCAATGTCTAAAGAGCAAAGTCCAATGAATTGGGATAAACCGATAAAGCCCGGTCATTAAGTCATAGAGCATTAAGTTATCAAATTTCATTGGAGTGATTGAAAGGTGATACTAGTATTAGGCCTAACTGCTTTCAGTTTAGAAGCTTAGTTAGGTATAGTTTTAAAATCAACTGAACTGAATTCCATTTTAGGTCACTTTTTGACCGTGAAAAAAGAGAGAAAAATTAGATCACTTGATATCTCTTCATTTTTTTCTAGTTTAATCCCGAAGTTCATCAAGTGCGTCAATGGCGGCCAATTTTTGGCCAATTGCGGGCTATGTTTCTCACATTTTCTTTCGATGTACTGTTTTTAATTGAATGAGGTAACAGTAATAATAATGTTTGTATAGTCTTCTAATATTTTTGTCAGAATAAAGAGTTTTGCGGTATTTTGAAAGTTTCGGACTTTTTTACAGAGTTTTTGACTTTTCGGCATTTTGTGACCAGTTACGTTGGTTGACAAATCTTAGCGGCAATCATTTTTGTCTTGTGTTATTTTATTTCAGTTTTTTGCTTCAGGGTCTTTTCGTCTCACATTTAAGATTTTATAATGAAAAACAGTTAAAACTTAATTGCATTAAGTGACTGAGCAGCTCTTTTAGAGTCTTGTGCCTTACTAGTATCTTATTATGTGATTCACCAAAACTGTGGAGGAGACATGGAGTTATTAACTGAAGCGCGGCTCTTAGAACTTGACCGCCTTCATCAATCCCCATCTTCAGTCCCCCCTCCTCCTCAGTCACCCCCTCCACCAATCACCCGTCCACCTCCTCTACCCCTGGCAATTTGAAACCATCTCCCCATCCAGCTTTCGCAACCCCTCTCTCCTCGCCGGTTCCCACTCATTCCATCTCATTCCATCTCTAACCCCGCATCCTTGATCCCGCCCTTGAAACCCTCACCCCCACCCCACCCCACCCTCACCCCCCTAACTATGCCCCAGCATCGTTAACTAAGCCCCAGTTGGCTACCACCGATAGCAACGGCTCGATGCCTATTTGACAGCAATTCTCCCAACGTTAGTCGGTTAAGTTTTAATGATTCTACTGGGAATGCAACTAACACCTGTTACTCAAAGGCTTTTCTGATGACCAATAGTTTACAGTTTTGTTGATATAAGGCAGGTTTTAGACGAAAAATATGACAAAAAATTGGGAAAAAATATACATTTTCTTCATTGTTTTGAACAATTTTTCTAAATTGCTTGATTGATTTTATTTTCTTATCTTTTCGGTTCCCGTAGACTTAGTGGGTACTGAGCGCCTGCTAATCTTTAAATAATCTGGAAGCGGGAGTAAAAACCACTAGAGCCAAAAATGAAGTTTTTTTCGGAATTTTACGACTATTCGAATTGTTCCCATAATTTTGTCTATATGTTTTTGGGTGACTTTCTGCGTGATCGATTTTTTCTGCCATTTTTGATTCTTTTATTTTAATTCTTGATTTTTGCGCGAAATAAATAGCTCTTTTCAGAATTTAAACCGCCATTTTAAGCCTCAACATCTTAAGCTCTTCAAGGACATTATACACCCTCTCCAGCCGAAGCAAGGCACGCCCAACCCTGACGTGTCGTTTGAGAGCGCAGTCGGTTATATTTTTTTGCTTTTTGACTTAAAATTTCTTTTGAAGTCTAACAGTTCCGTTTTCTCAACAGTTTAGAAGTTTTTTGATCGACTCATTTTATGAGTCAGTTTTCTTTCCGGTGTGTCATGCGGGTTTTAAGAATCGGAATTTCCAGACGACGACTCCTTGTGTTTTCCGGCGTTGCTTTTTAATTCAATTTTTGTATTTATCACGTTTTTTGTTATAACACGGACACGCATTTTATGATGAAATTAGTGAAATTAGGCCTTTCATATTAATGTTTTCACTATGTTTGATCTCGGCTTATGATTAGCTCGAACAGCACTCAAACTGCTTAATTACTCAGAAGCTTGGTCTAAAATCAGAGAAGCACATCCGACCCTCAAAATTGACATCCTCCCCTCTATTGAAAATGTTCCTCGTTTGTAGGCGTTCGGAGCTTTCGACAGAGATAACGATGGCCTGATTACTGCATGGGAGTTGACCAAAGTGTTGCGGGTGTTGGGAGACCAAGTGTCAGCCCAAAAGGCACAGCAGATGATAAACACTGTGGACATACACAAAAATGGACTGATAGATTACACTAAATTCATACAAGAAATTATAAAAATGCACAATGAACACTAAGGCTGCAGATGTTCACGGGGTTTAATCTTAGAGTTCATGGAAGACGTGAAGAGCGAGAAACTATGAGACTTAATCAAATAAGATCTCATGTGACCTAATATTATGGGTCTTTCCCAATACCACCCCCCCCCCGCCTCACACACACACATAAACACACACATCAACGCGCGCACACACAAACACACACACCCACGCCCACACACACACACACCCATATATATATATATATATATATATACATACACACACATACACATACACACACAAACACACACACACAAACAACACACACATTCAAAATTTCTCCACAAAATCATAATGCTTATTAAGGTATATTTACGGTAATTGGGTGGGGGTTCTACGTTAAATGAGCACTGGGGGAAGGTTTGCTATAGTGGGACAGACGCAATCCTATTTGCTGAAATGGTGCACATTGTAAAATGGGTAGTGCAGTCGTGATTAATGAAGAGGCCAAAATTACGCGTCTGGTGTTTTCAAATTTTAGGTCCAACTTCAATTGATAGATTGTAAAATATGATTTATTTTATCAATACTGTCAAATAACTGATAAAATTTGAGAGAAAAATAAAATCAGCAACCATATGAGATAATTTTTGAAAAAACTGAGAACATCATATCGTATGATTGTCATAGGTATAAAAAGCAAATCACAAATCTAAGTCCCTGAAAAGTGTTTGCCAGTCTGTTTTATCAGTGCAAAACGAAATCAAACCACTTCGCATGTCTCTGGTATTTTATCCAAAGCTCCTCTGAATAGGTCCTAATCAATTTAACTGCTCTCAAACAAAGTTTGTAGCAATTATATTAGTCAAGTCTGCCATTTTTATGCGATTTTTCGCTTGACCGATTTTTCGTCTCAGCCACTTGACTTTTTGTCTTAAAAAACGGGATAAAAAAATAGCGCCCAGCGTGCATTAACTGCTCGTAGAGCTTTTCAGCTGTGTTTCAGCTCAAACTGTTTTGGAGACTTATACTTATGGTGTGAAGAGCGGTTCTCAGAGGTTGAAGACCCCACACTTTTGACCCCACCACGCTGTCGCCCCCAACCCACTGTGGCCCCCATCAGCACCCCTGTGCACCCCATCTTGCTACTGACGAACAACCGCTCGCTAAAAACCAGCAAATTTATACTAATTTTCAAAAATTTTTCAAGATTTCAAAAGGGAAAGACGCAATCCTATTTGCTGAATTGGTGCACATTTTAAATTGAGTAGTGCAGTCGTGATTAATAAAGAGGCCAAACTTACACGTCTGGTGTTTTCAAATTTTAGGTCCAAAACTCAATTGATAGATTGTAAAGCATGATTTATGCCTAAAAACATCACAAACCTTTGTCTCTGAAAATTGTTTGTCCGTCTGTTTTATAATTGCAAATTTAAATCAAACCACTTTGCTCATCTGTATAGGTCTTAATCTGTTTGAATCCTCTCGAACGAAGTTTGTAGAGAATATATTAGTCATTTCGGTCTTTTTTATGCGATTTTTCGCTTGACCTATTTTTCGCCTGACCCATTTGATATTTTGTCCTCAAAAACAGGATGAAAAAGTGGCGCCCAGCGTGCATTAACTGCTCGTAGAGCCTCTCAGCTGTGTTTCAGCTCAAACTGTTTTGGAGACTTATACTTATGGTGTGAAGAGCGGTTCTCAGGACTTGGAATAGTTCACGGCCATGGAATAGTTTTTCAACTTTTGAATGTCAAAAACTTTAGCAATATTTTGATGAAACTTGCTTTTTTCAATTTATTAGAAAATTTTTGTTGTTTTTCTAAATTTTTTTAGCTTCAGGAACCGAGGAACGTCCTCTGGGGTTTCAAATTAGGTTACTGTATAATTACTAGATGTAATAGAATGTCTTGCAAGATTTTAACATCACGATTTTTAGCATTATTTTTTCAAACAGTTTTTGGCCTTTCTTATCATAATGCCTTTTTGGTCATTATTCAGGTTTTTGGAACCCCAAGAGTCAGAAAACCTCAGTTTCTGTTTGATAATAAGTTACTGGAAAATTTTTGCTGGTCATGGATTCATTTTCAGCATTTTAATATCGCAAGTTTTATCATTTTTTAAAAAAAAAGTTGCGAATATTTTTTTAAAATTTTCTGAAGTTTTTTGTCTTTTTTCAGGTTTCTCCAGCCTCAAAAGCCACGGAACTTGCTCTAAGGTTTGATAATATGTTACTGCATAGTTTATAGATGTTATGGAATGTTTTTCAAGTTTTTAATATCACAAATTTAGGCAATTTTTTAAAAAAAACTTTCATGTTTTTGAACTTTTCCTGCACCAGGCGCCCTGGGACCTCCTTCAAAGCCTGATAATAAGCTGCTGTATAGTTTTTAGAGTTAATGGGATGTTAATCAAATTTTTTTTGATTCCAATTTTAAAAATTTTTTGACAAAATTTGAAATTTTCATTTTTTTTGGAAAATTCTTATCATGTTCCAAGTGTATGGATCCTTATGAGCCTGTGAAATTTTTTCAGTCTTGAAACAGATATACAAGATAGTCTCTTGAGACAATGAAATGGTTCTTAATATTTTAATATCTTGAATTTTAGCAAAATTTTGATAAAATTTGTAGTTGTTTCAGAAATGTTTTTCATTACTTTTTGTCTTTTTCCCAGTTTAACGACCATTACCGGCCAACGAAACATTGAAATATCGGAGATAGTAAATTGACAGAAAAAATGGGTTACAAAAAATTGCTTTGAACTTCTTTACTGTGAAGTTGAAAATTTTTTAATTTCCTCTTTCAGTTTTTCTAGATTTAATAAGAAGGCTAGAAAACTAGAAGTTGCAGAGTCGAATTCCACCATGAAAAATTTTCCTATCTCGATTTCTCTCTCTTTTGTTTAGGTTTCTTAACTTCACTTTCTCGTTCTCGTTTTATCTCTCTCTCTCTCTCACTCTCTCTCTCTCTCTCTCTCTTTCTCTCTCTCTCTCTCTCTCTCTCTTTGTTGATGCCGCACTTCGGTTGCTGTTATCTGGCATAATGTCATACTCTGATGCTCATTAACAATGAGTTATAGTGGAAATATTTTGTAACCATAAATGACTTAACAGGCAATTTTAAGGAAATCATTGTTAATTGCTCTTTAAAGCAATTTGTAGCAAATATATTAGTCATGTTTGTCTATTTAATTTTTGCTTGGCTGATTTTTCATCTAACCCGCTTGATTTTTGCCTTCAGAAACGAGATAAAGAGTTAGCGCCTGGTTTGCATTAAGTTCTCTAGAGCCATTCAGCCCACTAGAGTTCAATTATGCGATTATTAGAAACTGTTTTGGAGACTTATACTTATGGTGGGAAGGGTGGTTATCAGAAATTGATGCCACACCCCACCCACCCCTCGCCCTCACATCAGTCCCCCAATCCACTTTTGCTCCCCTTATCCGGGTTGTTTTTTTGTTGCTGCTTGCCCTCTCTTCCTTGAATTAATTACCCAGGATGAAGTCCGCGACCCAAAACAGGTATTGGCCAGACCGACTTGGGTCGCGGACAGGGGGATCCGGTGCAACCGTCCACAATGGTCTGGAAAAAATTTGGGTCGCGCCTTCCGTCTGGCCAATGGCAATTTTAGTCTGTTCGGTCTGGCGAATACCCATATTTCGGTCTGTTCGGTCTGGCCAATACCCATATTTTGGTCTGTTCGGTCTGGCCAATACCCATATTTCGGTCTGTTTGGTCTGGCCAATACCCATATTTTGGTCTGTTCGGTCTGGCCAATACCCATATTTCGGTCTGTTCGGTCTGACCAATACCTAATTTCAAGGCCTAGAGGTGCAGCCAAATAAGAGCCAAATTGTATAAATGCGTGCTCTTTTGACAAAATAGCAGGCCATGAATGGGAAACGACATCTAGTTCTAGATGATTAGAATACTTCATTAACCTTCTTTTGAAATTTGCAATTGTCTTTAAATCGACGGTTTTTTTTCAATAATTTCTTTTTATAATCTCATATTCATTTGTCACTCAAAAAAATAAAATGAATAAATTATAAATTTTTTGGATGCTTATACACGTTTAAATGAGTCTGGCTATTAGTCTGGCCTAGGATCTGTTCGGTCTGGCCAATGGTCTGGACAACGGTCTGGCGGATGGTCTGGCCTACGGTCTGGACAATGGTCTGGCCTAAGGTCTTTTCGGTCTGGCCATTAATCTTGACAACGGTCTGGTGGATGGTCTGGCCTACGGTCTGGACAATGGTCTGGCCTAGGGTCTGTTCGCTCTGGCCATTGGTCTGGACAACCCCTCTCTCCTCGCTCATTCCCCCTCCATCCCATTCCATCTTTAACCGCGCATCCTCGATCCCTTGAAACCCCCAACCCCTAACTATGCCCCAGCTTCGTTAACTAAGGCCCAGTTGGCTACCACCGAAAGCAACGGCTCGATATTTATTTGACAGCAGTTCCCCCGACGTTAGTTGATTAAGTTTTAATGCTTTTACTGGGAATGTCAAAATTCTCAAAAAAGACGTCCTCACTCTAAAATTGATTTTTCTATACGCTGAATTAAAGTTATTTGGTTTGTTGATATAAAGCAGGTTTTTGACAAAAAATATGACAAAAAATTGTGAAAAAAATTTACAATTTCGTCATTGTTATGAACTATTTTTGTCAAAATTGGACAAAAATAATTAGCCAGTTTTAGACCGCTCTTTATTTTTTCATCAAAATATTTTCTCAACAGCAGTTGAAGCAGCTTTTGGTTCTTACATGCACTCTTTTTAAATGAAAAAGTATCTGTATCTTAATTTTTATAAATTGCTTGATTGATTTAATTTTCTTATCTTTTCGGTTCCCGTAGACTTAGTGGGTATATCCCCTATGAGCGCCTGCTAATCTTTAAATAATCTGGAAGTGGGAGTAAAAACCACTAGAGCCAAAAATGAAGTTTTCTTTGGAATTGTACGACTATTCGAGTTGTTCCCGGACTTTTTGTCTATATGTTTTTGGGTGACTTTCTGCGTGATCGATTTTTTCTGCCATTTTTGATTCTTTCTTATTTTATTTCTTGACTTTTGCGCCGCCTTCATTTTTAAGCCGCATCATCTTAAGCTCTTCAAGGACATTATACACCCTCTCCAGCTTAAGCAAGGCACGCTCAGCCCCCACGTGTTGTTTGAGAGCGCAGTCGGTTATATTTTTTGCTTTTTGACTTAAAATTTCTTTTGAATCCTAACAGTTCCGTTTTCTCAACAGTTTAGAAGTTTTTTGATCGACTCATTTTATGAGTCAGTTTTTTTTCCGATGTGTCATGCGTTTTTTAAGAATCGGAATTTCCAGACGGCAACTCCTCGTGTTTTCCAGCGTTGCTTTTAATTCAATTTTTGTATTTATCAAAACTTTTGTTATTACAAGGACACGCATTTTATGATGAAATTAGTGAAAATAGGCCTTACATATTAATCTTTTGACTATTTTTGATCTCGGCTCATGATTAGCTCGAACAGCACTCAAACTGCTAAATTACTCAGAAGCTTGGTCTAAAATCAGAGAAGCACATCCGACCATCAAAATTGACATCCTCCCCTCTATTGAAAATGTTCCTCGTTTGCAGGCGTTCGGAGCTTTCGACAGAGATAACGATGGCCTGATTACTGCATGGGAGTTGACCAAAGTGTTGCGTGTGTTGGGAGACCAAGTGTCAGCCCAAAAGGCACAACAGATGATAAACACTGTGGACATACACAAAAATGGACTGATCGATTACACTAAACTCATACAAGAAATTATGAAAACGCACAATGGACACTAAGGCTGCAGATGTTGACGGGGTTTAATCTCAGAGTTCATGGAAGACATGAAGAGCGAGAAACTATGAGACTTAATCAAATAAGACCTCATGTGACTAATATTATGGGTCTTTCCCAATACCACCCCCCCCCCGCCTCACACACACAAAAACACACACATCAACGCGCGCATACAAACACACACACCCACGCCCACACACATATATATATATATATATATATATATATATATATATACATACACACACATAAACACACACAAATACACACACTCAAAATTCCTCCGCAAAATCATAATGCTTATTAAGGTATATTTACGGTAATTGGGTGGGGGTTCTACGTTAAATGAGCACTGGGGGAAGGTTTGCTATAGTGGGACAGACGCAATCCTATTTGCTGAAATGGTGCACATTGTAAAATGGGTAGTGCAGTCGTGATTAATGAAGAGGCCAAAATTACGCGTCTGGTGTTTTCAAATTTTAGGTCCAACTTCAATTGATAGATTGTAAAATATGATTTATTTTATCAATACTGTCAAATAACTGATAAAATTTGAGAGAAAAATAAAATCAGCAACCATATGAGATAATTTTTGAAAAAAATTGAGAACATCATATCGTATGATTGTCATAGGTATAAAAAGCAAATCACAAATCTAAGTCCCTGAAAAGTGTTTGCCAGTCTGTTTTATCAGTGCAAAACGAAATCAAACCACTTCGCATGTCTCTGGTATTTTATCCAAAGCTCCTCTGTATAGGTCCTAATCAATTTAACTGCTCTCAAACAAAGTTTGTAGCAATTATTTTAGTCAAGTCTGCCATTTTTATGCGATTTTTCGCTTGACCGATTTTTCGTCTCAGCCAATTGACTTTTTGTCTTAAAAAACGGGATAAAAAAGTAGCGCCCAGCGTGAATTAACTGCTCGTAGAGCTTTTCAGCTGTGTTTCAGTTCAAACTGTTTTGGAGACTTATACTTATGGTGTGAAGAGCGGTTCTCAGAGGTTGAAGACCCCACACTTTTGACCCCACCACGCTGTCGCCCCCAACCCACTGTGGCCCCCATCAGCACCCCTTTGCACCCCATCTTGCTACTGACGAACAACCGCTCGCTAAAAACCAGCAATTTTATACTAATTTTCAAAATTTTTTCAAGATTTCAAAAGGGAAAGACGCAATCCTATTTGCTGAATTGGTGCACATTTTAAATTGAGTAGTGCAGTCGTGATTAACAAAGAGGCCAAACTTACACGTCTGGTGTTTTCAAATTTTAGGTTCAAAACTCAATTGATAGATTGTAAAGCATGATTTATGCCTAAAAACATCACAAACCTTTGTCTCTGAAAATTGTTTGTCGGTCTGTTATATAATTGCAAATTGAAATCAAACCACTTTGCTCATCTGGATAGGTCTTAACCTGTTTAATTGTTCTCAAACGAAATTAGTAGTGAATATATTAGTCATGTCGGTCTTTTCTATGCGATTTTTCGCTTGACCTATTTTTCGCCTGACCCATTTGAGATTTTGTCCTCAAAAACAGGATGAAAAAGTGGCGCCCAGCGTGCATTAACTGCTCGTAGAGCCTTTCAGCTGTATTCAGGTCTTTCCAGACCCAGGGGCAGAAAAACATCCTAAGGGGTTTGATAATAAGCTACCGACAAATTTTTTTTGGCCATGGAATAGTTTTTCAACTTTTGAATGTCAAAAACTTTAGCAATATTTTGATGAAACTTGCTTTTTTTCAATTTATTAGAAAATTTTTGTTGTTTTTTTTAAAATTTTTTTAGCCTCAGGAGCCGAGGAACGTCCTCCAGGGTTTCAAATTAGGCTACTGTATAATAACTAGACGTAATAGAATGTCTTGCAAGATTTTAACATCACGATTTTTAGCATTATTTTTTTTTTTAATTTTTGGCCTTTCTTGTCAATTTTTCTTCCGTTTTTGGTCATTATTCAGGTTTTTGGAGCCCCAAGGTTTAGAAAACCTCAGTTTTGGTTTGATAGTAAGTTACTGGAAAATTTTTGCTGGTCATTGATTGATTTTCAGCATTTTAATATCGCAAGTTTTAGCACTTTTTAAAAAAAGTTGCAAATTTTTTAATATTTTCTGAAATTTTTTGTCTTTTTTCAGGTTTCTCCAGCCTCAAAAGCCACGGAACTTGCTCTCAGGTTTGATAATATGTTACTGCATAGTTTATAGTTGTAATGGAATGTTTTTCAAGGTTTTAATATCACAAATTTAAGCAATTTCTTTAAAAAACTTTCATGTTTTTGAACTTTTCCGGCACCAGGGGCCCTGGTACCTCCTCCAAGGCCTGTTAATAAGCTGCTGTATAGTTTTTAGAGTTAATGGGATATTAATCAATTTTTTTTATTCCAGTTTTAGTAATTTTTTGACAAAATTTGAAACTTTCATTTTTTTGGAAAATTCCTATCATGTTCCAAGTGTATGGATCCTTATGAGCCTGTGAAATTTTTTCAGACTTGAAACAGATATACAGGATAGTCTATTGAGACAAAGAAGTGGTTCTTAATATTTTAAAATCTTGAATTTCAGCAAAAATTTGATAAAATTTGCAGTTGTTTCAGAAATGTTTTTCCTTACTTTTTGTTTTTTTCCGAGTTTAACGACCATTACTGGCCAACGAAACATTGAAATATCGGAGATAGTAACTTGACAGAAAAAATGGGTTACAAAAAATGGCTTTGATTTTCTTTACTGTGAAGTTAAAAGTTTTTAATTTCCGCTTTCAGTTTTTTTCTAGACTTAATAAGAAGGCTAGAAACTAGAAGTTGCAGAGTCGAAATCCATCATGAAAAATTTTCCTATCTCTATTTCTCTCTCTGTTGTTTAGGTTTCTTTCTTTCTTTCTCTTTCTCGTTCTCGTTTTATCTCTCTCTCTCTCTCAAACTCTATATCTCTCTCTCTCTCTCTCTCTCTCTTTGTTGATGCCGCACCTCAGCTGCTGTTATCTGGCATAATTTCATCCTCTGATGCTCATTAACAATGAGTTATAGTGGAAATGTTTTGTAATCATAAATGACTTAACAGGCAATTTTAAAGAAATCATTGTTAATTGCTCTTTAAAGCAATTTGTAGCAAATATATTATTCATGTTTGTCTATTTAATTTTTGCTTGGCTGATTTTTCATCTAACCCGCTTGATTTTTGCCTTCAGAAACGGGATAAAGAGTTAGCGCCTGGTTTGTATTAAGTTCTCTAGAGCCATTCAGCCCACTAGAGTTCAATTATGCGGTTAATAGAAACTGTTTTGGAGACTTATACTTATGGTGGGAAGGGTGGTTATCAGAAATTGATGCCACACCCCACCCACCCCTCGCCCTCACATCAGTCCCCCAATCAACTTTTGCACCCCCACTGCGCTCATCTTTAGTCTTTTCAAATATTCTAGAGCTAGCCTTACTAAACCGTGGCTAGGTGCTGACGAAGTCAACCGCTCGCCGATCGTTTGAGATTACTTTGCACGACGTTAGTCGGTTATGTTCTTCAAGTTTGGTGCACCTCCATGATTGAGTTACTCAGCAGCTTGAATCTTTTTTGATAGCCACGTGCACAGAAAACTTGACCTTTTCAATTCATTGTTTAGGTTTCAGTTTCCTGCTTGTCTGGGGTGTGTATTTGTTGCTTCTTGCCCTCCCTTCCTTGAATTAATTAGCAGTTGCTAATCCACTGTCCGGGTAGGTGAACCAAATAACACGCCATCTCTCCCACCTATTATAGAGAATACTTTACACTGCTCGGTTCCCTTTGGCATCTCCACATGTTGGCAAATATGTTGTTGCTTTTTGCTTTTGAAACCATCTATCTGTTATGTTTCACCGCTGCATTAAAGCTAAGTCTAGATGTATGAGTCTATAATATCAATATGGTTTGGGTTTTAAAAACCCTTTGGCAACTCCACATGTGTGTAAATATGTTTTTGCTTTTGAAACCATATATCAGTTATTTTTTCACGACTACATTAAAGCTAAGTCTAGATATATGAGTCTATAGTATCAATATGGTTTGGGTTTTAAAAAACTCACACATTACGGGATCTCTTTATGTAAAACAGTTAAATTTGATAGTGAACGAAATAGAAGGTAAAGTTATGCCTAAGGCCTGCTTACACAAAAATGTTTCCACTTGAACCTAAGTCGGGATTTTTCTAAGTACTCTTGAGTTCAAACTCGAGCAGGCCACAGAAAAAAATGAACTACAACTAAAATATTTGGTAGATTCACGACACGTTACCAATAATACTATACAAGAATAATTTTTAATATAAGTCACAGCAACAATTAATCGCTCAAGCAACAATGCAACACAGTAACAAATTATAGTTACAGCTCAAGTCAGTTCAATGTTGTAATTGTTTTGCTGAGTGATAGACAAAGAAGTTTTTTGTCTGCAGCAGTTATTTTTGAAAACCTGTTTTTGTTGCTGTTTTAGTACCCTTTATTATTTTGTCGCGTGACTATGACAGCTACGGTAACAGTAAATATAGCTACGATTATGTTTACCACCTAAATTCTTGCTGTGTCAACAAGAAACAAATAAAAACAAAGGAACAAAGCTGGTAGTCTCTTTACATTACAACTGTTTCTTTTTTTCTCCTTCCATGGAGTATTTGAGCTGCAAGTTATAGAACAGAATCTATAGTCAACCGTCGGAAAATTTCAGTTGTTGTTTTTCGTGCAACTTTCCTTCTTAGTTGAACTTCATTATTTTGCTACAATCTGTGACAGTTTAGGACTATTTAATGGCAGTTTAAGTCCCGCACAGACAAAAACTTTCAATTGAAAACTAAATTTCTGACGGTGAAGCTCCAACTTAAAAAATCACTGTCTCTTACAAGCTCAAAGGCAAGTAAATAGACTTTGTAAGATGAAAAAATTCTAAGGAAAATTTGTGTGTTGTTAAAATTCAAAAAAGTAAATTTGCTACAAAAGAACATATAACATGAACAAAAATTTAATTGCGAAGCATTTGATCTCAATTTATTCAAAATCTAGTCACAGTTTGAGTGAAGTGTTCAGTTGGGTTTGTCTTCTTCGGGTGTGTCTCCTCGCTTCTCTTGAGCACTCTCATTGTCATTGAAACTTCCATTCTCACTCTGCTCAACCTATAATGCAATTTGTTTCGGATATGTACCGATAAGAACAAACGGATCTTTTCCGTTTATGCCCCCCCCCCCCCCAGCTTAGTGGGCGCATATTATTTGCACCCCCCAGACGTACGTGCATTATTTTTACAGAATGACATGCCATGTAATGACACGTGCTCTGTAACTGGGGGTTGCATAACGTACTGGGGGGGGGGGGGGGGGGGACAAACGGAAAAGATGCGAACAAACATTTTGGTTCCTTGACCTATCTTATTAGACACAATTGTTGGACCTATTCTGACCCCCCTCTCTCCCCAGCTTAGTGGACATATAAGTTTGACCCCCCCCCCCCGCGCTAATTTATATATAGTAACATGCTATATAACAACAAAAAAAATTGTAATGGGGGGCATAAAAACACCGCAGCCCCCGGGGGGGGGGGGGGGGCAAGAAAAACACAGAGAAAAAATTTTGCACTATTATCGAGAGGAACAATTCTTATTCTTGAACACAAAGCATAGACTACGAGACTCTGGTGAGTAAATGATAAGAGTCTGGCACTGATCGAAAACCACGCAGCTGCTAGAGTTATGAGTTAGATATTTGAAGTGATTTGAGCAGGAGTCACGTATGTAAGGGTTAAGTGACTCTGCTTGAAGTCACTGAGAACTTCTGGAGTTTATTGAGAACCGCGAAGCGGTTCGAGATATTAAGTCAGAATTTCGAAGTGACTTCTGCAGAGTCACTTAACCATGGTTAACACGAAACGCGCACGTTATATAATGACAAAAGTCAGCGGAAGTCAACTTCTGGCTAAGTAGCAACTTCTGGCATTTTAACTTCTGGCACTGCAGACTTTCGGCATTTTAAAATGTGCACTTGAGTGTTTTAACATTTCTTGTAACACAAACTTGCAAGTTTGAAATCTGGCGCTGCATCTGGCGCATATTTTTTTTACAGTTAGTTACAACTGATAACATTTCTAATTTAGAATTTAGCTAGTCTGTGGGACATAACGTGGCTCCTCTATGTTGCAAAATTGGTGCGTCTATGCTGCTGACTTTTGCTGGACCGTTAGTAAATGGTGAGTTTATGTTGCTCGTTAAAAAATCCTCGCCCTCGACTGTGTATATTTTGAACGCACAGTACCCGTGTATGTTTAAAAAAGTCTGCGTCATAAACGATGACAACTTAAAACACTCACGTGCACATTTTAAAATGCCGAAAGTCTGCAGTGTCAGAAGTCAAAATGTCAGAAGTTGCTACTTAGCCAGAAGTTGAAGAATTTTGTTGTCTGTCGTCATTTTAAAACGTGCGCGTTTCGTGTTTTAAGCATGGTTAAGTGACTCAGCAGAAGTCACTTCGGAATTCTGACTTAGTATCTCGAACCGCTTCGCGGTTCTCGATAAACGCCAGAAGTTCTCAGTGACTTCAAGCAGAGTCACGTAACCATTACTGAAAACCTCGACCTGGGAAAGCCCATGAATCTCACCTCTTCCTTCATGCGTTGCTCCTTGGCCTCGAACATAGCCTTTTCCTTGTCGAGTATCTCGAAGAACTCCTGCTCTGCCTTCCCAATCAGATCCTCCTCATCCTCCTGTCTCTCCTCCTCTTCCCCACCTCCGGCTCCTGAGCCAGACTTCATCTGCTTCTCTTTCAGTTTCATCTCTCTGGAAAATATTAAATAGTAAGCATAAGTGATTCCTAAACAAATTTTATGGATTTTGGTCGGAATTAATTCGAACTTGATTTAAAACTTTAAATTTTATAATTGGACCCCCCCCCCCCACCTAAAAAAAACTAAAGAGTCGAATTAACATAACGGCACCAAGATCACTATAAATTAGTAAATTAGACTTTTATAAGGTATTTAGTAATTAAAGAACGATAATTATTATATCTATACTGTTTTTGCTGTTTACCCAGTGCGTTTACGAATAATTATTTTTTTAATTATTGAAATTTGACAGGGCAAAGGTTTGATAGCTTTTAACACTACGCCGGGGACCCAGAATAGATCCAGCAGCTTTGTCATGATTGGGTTCTCTGCCACGTGCAATTTTGGGGTTCTTTCCCATTCAGCCCCCTCCCCCTCTTAGTGGTCATATAAACTATTTTGTTTCCAATAACTGGCAGATATTCTATTCCAGAGAGTACTGGGTTCAATTCTATTTTGGCCCCCCACCTTAGTGAGTTTATATTTTTACCCCCCCCCCCCCCAGGCTTACGTGCTATTTTGTTACATAGTAACGTGCTATATAAAAACATATAATTTGTAACTGGGGGGCGTAAAATGCACTGGGGGGGGGGGGAGACAGAATAGATCCGAGTACGAACCTGTGTCTGGCCTCGAGTATCTTCTCCCTTCTGGTTTCTCTTTCAAACATTGCAGTGACGAGTGCCTTTTCGTTCCTCTGGAGAGTGTAGAGAGAATTTGACAGTTCCAGCAGAGTCACAGTTCCGTCCTTGGATCCCACCCCGATGTGACTTCCGTTCTCTTGCATCCGAAGACAGTGCAGGGGGTTGTCAGTCACCTAGCATAGACATTATGATCATGTCATATTTAAGACTTTTCATGGTAAAATACAACTGGAATAGAATATTTTAGGATTGATATGCTATAGGACTAGGCCCCGGGAAGATCAATTTCATCAACTTGAACCGTTGACAGGTAACTTTAACAATGATCATTAATTTTAAGATATCAAGATTATTAATTTAATTTACTATTGCGTATTTTTTTTTTAAAAAAATGATAAAATAGTAGATTCCGCGGAATTTAATAATGCATAAACTGCAACTTTACGAAAATCTTTATTACCTATATCGAATTTTGATAGAAAAAAAGCATAAGTATGTCGAAAAAGAACGTGTAAGCAGCGCTTCACTTTCGCCACTTCTGAAGAAAATTGTCAACAGACTTTTAAAAGTACGAAAGGAACGAATTTTTTGTAGTCTTGACAATATTTTTGTAGTCGTATCACTGTACACATAAATTAATTACAGTTTATTCAAATATCTCTTTCCTTATCCTCACGTAATTAATTGCTCTCGAACGAGGTTTGAAGCAATTATTGTAAACGTATGTATTTTAATGTAAAATTTTTCTTGACCGCATTTGTTCTAGAACATTCGCGACTTGAGTGACTTTTTCACACTTTAGTTCTTCATTTTTTAGTGATATAAATTGCTCTCGTTCTGAAATAAAGTTCTGAGTGAACACTCTATCACCTGTCACACTATCAACCTGGAGTTCCGAGGTTCGAACCCCGTTGGGGTCGATTTTTGGTACCCACAAAAGATTTCTATAAGCTACGCACCCTCTAAGTTAAAATTGCCTCGCTCGTCGTTCGAGACCAATTCATCCTACATTAGTTGATTTAAGTTTGTACTGTGTACTCTCTATAAGTGAGGATATATATATATATATATATATATATATATATATATATATATATATATACCTGTACAGATAGGACAGGGTCGTTCTGTTTGAAGAGGAGGTCCCACACATCCAGTTTGCCATTCATTTTGGAAGTGAAGAAGACAGAGGGTCTCTGTGTACTCCAGCATGCATCTGTCAAGTAGTGCATGTCGTAGTTGGTCCACATGATGGAACTGTCCTTCACGTCTTCAGACCAGATCTACAAAGTACACATCAGAACCACGTGACTACATAAGAGACAAGTGACTACATCAGAGGCACGTGACCGTAAGCAGAACCCCCCCCCCCCCACCACCAACACTCTGAATTTGTGTTTTCTTAACCATTTGTGCACAAACTAATGCTCTTGATTTCCACTGATATTAGCTTTTATCGCTTATTCTTAAGTAAAAATTTAAATTAATACAATCGAAAATAAAGGTATGAACAAGTCATTCAAAAGCAAAAAAAATTGGGAGAAAGTTAATAGCGAAATGATGATCAAAATTACATGAACGAGTTCCAATAGATAGACAAGCGGAAAGCTTTAGAATTTATTTTTACTACTAGTGTAAGGAGCAACCTAATCATATGTTAATAATGTGATTCTTTAAATGTAAATATTTAACCAAATTTTTTGTTATGGTTAAAAATTTTTAATAAATTCAAATTGAAAAAAAAACTGAAGTTAGTTGGAAAAATGAAAAGAGAAAATGTCTTGTAAAGCTCTTTATTATACATACTCTAGCGGTCCAGTCAGCAACAGTGAGGAAGTTCTTAGGGAAAAATGGGTTTCTCTGGAGGGCGTAGATGGGACCATGATGCCCACTGTAGACAGCCACTATCTTCTCAGCCGGGGTCTTTGCCTTCCTGTTGCAGCTGATGATTGTACCCTGCTCTGTACCCACCATAAACTTAGTAGGCTGAAACAACCCAAGTTAAACTGTTCCGAATTTTTAAAAACTGTTCCGAATTTTAAAAAAGCTGACTTATGAAATCCCTTTTTGCTCAATCGACGAAAAGACTCTGCTCGAACGAAAAGAGTTATCAAGAGATCATACTCGACGCGCACAGCCCTTTGAATTTAGCTCGAATTTTTTCAACAGCTGGAGAGTTTAGATCGAATGTTGTTTTTACATCGGAACTGAGTTGGTTCACGGGGTGATGCTCGATTTAACCTCGATCCAAGATTCTTTCTGAAGTCTATCTCAACACATTACTTGATGGATCATGCAAAACATTACAAGAATAGAAACCCACCCATTGAATCAAAATCTGCTTATGCAAAATCGAAAAACATTGGCAACAGGAAGCATTGGTAACCCAAACATTGGCAAGGAAGCAACAGAGAAATTATTAAACCGCACTAAAGATTTCCAGACAGAAAATCATCAAGATTCAAATACATTTTTTAATTGATAAAAAATGTAATCATAAAAAGAAAACTGGACCTTAGGTTGCTATAATTTTAAAAAATAATATTTGATTTATCAATTTCAAGCATGTAATTTAACTTAAGTGCATCAGATTTTTTTTAAAAAATGAATTAAACGTTGTAAATAAAGTTACTGAAACTTTAGTAGTCGATTTAATTCGGAAGTGTTTTGTGATGTAGGCAGGCATTATCGCGATCCTATGCCAATATCATACGTTTCGGATCTATACAATCATTAATCCAGATAATGGTTTACCCACTCCCCCCCCCCTCAGCTAGATGAAAACATTCACCCCCTTTACGAGCACGTGTCATATTTACATAGAAACTTGCCATATTACACAGCAAAATCTGCTACTGAAGTCAAGAACCGCTCCGGATCAGAAATAGAATAAATAGGGGAAAGATGGTTTTCAGGACACTTGAGGCTCACGTGACTCAACTCCTCAAAGAGGTGGACCCCAGACGGTCTTTGAACCGATGCTCTGGTCTTCATGGCTTGGAATTCTTTCCTCTAAAAGTCCGATGACTAAATACCTAAGGCTCTGGCCAAAAGGGAGGCACACGTTGGGGAAATAATGAACAGAAAGAACCAATGATAGATATTAAACCCTAAATTCGCTTTGCAAGTGTTATACTAACAATGGTTGATTCGTATTCGAGTACTGATGCGCCCTGTGCCTTTGCAATGATGCCCTGTTTGGACAAGTCCAGCACCAGACTCTCAGTCGGCTCACCCAGCTTACGAGTGTCCCACCACAACACCTGCAACACAACACAACAATGTCACATCTATTACTGAGCACCCCCCCCCGTATTTTTTATGCCACATCACAAATTATGTGATGTTATTTAGCACGTTACTATGTAACAAAATAGCACGTGCGTCTGGGGGCTTAAATATATATGCCCACTAAGATAAGATGGGGCAAAACAGAATAGATCCCGAAATTCTACTTGTTCAAAATAAACTTTGCTAGAAACATTAAGCCTCGAGGAACAGGAAACCACAGGAAACTGGATTCTAAGCGGAACCCAAGTTCGATATCTTAAGAGCAGTTGGTGCATTATTAGCACACTAGGTTTGCAAGTAAGAGATGCTGGTTCGAATCCAGTACTGGTAAATTTTCATAGTGGTTACGCCGACTTCGTTAAGGTCCCTGAAGAGTTAAAAAAAAGTTGACCGACTTCAGCTGATTCAAAACTTGTTATGACCAGACTTTCGCTCGGTCAAACTTGGCTAGGGCTAAGACCAGGCTTTCGCTCGACTCTGACCTCCTTTCCCCCTCCCCCGTGCATTTTTGATGATCTGACCATAAATCGTAGTTTTGACACAAGGAACTTGACCTGTGAATGTTCTTTGAAAGGGATATCGTGCATTACATAACGTCTGTCTGGTACTGACCTGTCCATCTGTGGATGCTGAGAAACACTCTGTGCCAGTTTTGGAACTAAGCCAGACCACTTTGTAAGGAGGGTCTCGATGGCTCACCTCAATCGGCGAAGATTCACCTGAAATACATGAAATATCCAAATATCAACTGAGTTTATTCGAACAGTTTTTAAATTGTTCAAGGTTTGATGAAAAATAGACACCAAAATTATGACTACTGGTTGAACTTGACTCAACCAAGTGGCTCAAAATTAAGCCAATTCTTGTTACAGCTATTTCTTCAATTTATCAACTAGGCTTAAATTTTGTATTTTATAATCTAGCCACCTGTGCAATTTAAACTTAATTTTCGCCTTGACAACTTCAACTATTTTGTTTTTCTTTAAAAGGGGACCTGTTTCCCCTCCCCAGTGTTTTTATACAAAATAATTCTAAAAAATGTATTATAGTTCCATATAAAGAATGAATTGGTGGTTATCGAAATAATTCTCTCATTCTAGGAGCGTCAATTTAGAAAAAATTGCATATAAACAAAACAGCTTACAAGGATGTTGATGTTTTCTGGTGTCCCAAAAAGCAATTTGCCCATTGTAACATCCACCAATCAGAGTGTGGGGATCTTTCGGGTTGTACTCTAGACACACGATGGGTGACACTGGCTTGAGAGTGAAGTCTGGTTTGTTTGGGTTCTCAACATCCCAGATGTAGGAGTTGTCAGAGATGCCTGGCTGGTTCCTCTGGAACTCGAGGTTGCAGTAGGCAACTGCAAGTTTCCTTGCACCATCTGGGTACCAGGATAGGTTGGAAGCGGTTCTTTTGATTTCATTTGGATCACTGGAACACAACAAATTTGAGGGTTGTTTGCTTAATCTGTATCAAGGTGTGTTCTATAAGGAGGATCTAGAGAGTATGGATTATAGGAGGATTATTGCCAGACTTTTGCTGATTCAAGATAACAAATGGTTCCGTTGTTTGTAAACCCCCCCCCCCCCCAGGTTACCCACCGTACACAAAACTTTAAAAACTTACTAGGACTTATATGGTGCTGTAAAAAATTAATAACCTTAGTAGGGTAACGTATACGGTCGTATCAAGGTTTCTACGGTACCGTACAAAATAACTGCACTGCCTGGTTTCTCAATTCTAAGGTACTAAAAAAGATGTTAAACAAAACGCTTAGTGGGTGTATATTTTTTACACCCCCCAGACGCACGCACGCGATACCCCCAAATTTGGTAAAAAATAGCGCAAAAAGAGATGAATAATATTTCTATCTGTTACCGAGAGTGGGTAACTATTTTGCCGCTCTTTTTAGGTCGAAAGGATTTTTGAAGTTCACTCTAGAAGAAGGTTCCGGATTTGATTTTGAAGGTGCCCGTATCATTTTAACCTGGCGTAATAAAAATGGGGGGTCATGAAAACGGGGGAGTCAAAAAATATTTCCCAATGCCTTCGGTTTTTTCCACGCTTAGAACTGGGAAAGAAGCATCAATTTAATTAGAACTTCGTCTTTCGTATTTTGAAGAATGCTTCCGCGCAAATTGATTCAGAGAACCAAGATAATTATTATGGAAAAAAATAGTTAAAAATCAACAGTTCAGAGAATTAAAGAGATAGACCTCAATAAATTTAACAAGGACGCTCAATAATAAGGGTTTACCATTTTCAACGTCAATTAAAAAAAACAAATAAAAAAGTCAAAATAGCATCAGATAAAACCTATTTCAGATAAAACATATTAATTTATAAGTTACTAGAAAAAGTATGTGATCTATCCTTGACGAGACTAGGTCACAAGCAGACAAAAAAAGAACAAAAAGGTCAAAGTCAAAGGAACCTTTTTTTGTTTTTTAAACAATTATTAATGATAGTAAGTAAAGACAACCCTGGAAATCAATTAAAGTCACTAAACAGGTTTGTTTGAACCTAACCATTGAGACCTGAAATTATACAAAATATATCATACTACAGCGAAAAGAACAAAACTTACGGGAAAAAAATCCAATCCAATTTTGGGAGAAAACGGCGTCAAAGCCGTTAAAATCATAATCTATTCATATAAAAACTACATATATTCAATTTTCACAATTGTATTTTCACTACCACACTACCAATAACAATATATCAGAACCATTTTTAATGTGATAATGTGACAAGACAAACAATAATGAACCTCAAAAATGGGCAAATGTCCACAAACGAAAACAGAAATTAATGAAATTTTAAATTTTTAGTATTAAAGCAAAAAATAATACTTGAAGCATCAAACCGCCGTGAAAAAAGATTTTGTTTCACTAAGAAGAGAATTAAACCTCTCTTAGCTGAGGCTAAATTAAAAGTTAACACGAAAATATTAGCGCCCCAAAAGTCCTTTGTTTTTTTGCAAACTATAATTTTAAAAGGTCTTAACATCCATTAACTTTCAACTAAAAAAAATACTAAATAGATTAACACCAAAGTAATCCTCCAATTGCACCTGTTATATGTGCGATTAAGTCCTAAGACCACAAGTTACTAACTCACGCAGGCAGAACTCAAATTTTCACAGTTAATTGTACGCAAACACAGTTGAAGCCATGAAAACTATGAGCTTTTCACGAAAAGAATAACATGTGTTCATTAGGTCTCGTTTACAATTAACTGCAATCTTTCAATAAATTAGGCTGTACTTCAAACATTTTAGCCAAAATTTTAGACAAAGAAGTAGGATCAAACTGTTCAACAACACTCTCCTATCTTTAAAGGTCAAAGTAATAACATTATCGTTTACAACCCTAACATATTTTTAGCAAAAGTGACGAGAAATTGAGCACAAAACGGAAAATGTGATTAAAACAACGGAAATCAACAAATGTTCAAAAAACATTTAAACTTTAATGACGATGTGAAAAGACGTTGAAAAAATCTTTTTAAGTATATTGTCTACGCTGGCCGGACTTTCTAATGAGAACACTCACAACTCTCTACGATGAATATATCAATCGGCCAAAATTGACTGAACAAAAAAAACTGAGTTAAGCATATGGTTCCTCCCCCACTAAAGTGGATCTGAAAAATTAAATTATAGAGCCTTGACGAAAACAGGATCCTTTTATTACTAATAATTCCATTTAAAATTCCTAATTTTTTGAAATCAATATTAACTCTTCACCAGAATACGTTGATCTTTTTGGCTCCTGGTGGCTCTTCCGAGGTGTCAAAGTCAAACTCCTCAAAGTAGTTCTCGTAAATATCAATTCCATTGTTCTGTTTTATGTTGTGTTCCATGTCCTGAAAACAGATTCCATTCAACTTTGATACTCGAAAGCCTTTCAAATAACCTAGTTTTTAAAATATAGCTTTATTATTGTTTCACAGTCGGTTTTTTGACAATTTTTGATAGATTATTCATTTATCCCACCCATGGCTGTAATTT